>NC_092743.1:103704566-104027258 GCF_047496795.1 Chiloscyllium punctatum | reverse complement strand
GTCAGGAAGATCACATTTGCTTGAAATATTTGTCACATTTAATCTGAATTTATGCAACAATACTTTGAATGCTGGCAACCAGAAGATGAGTGGATCGAGCTGAAAGTAAATGCCACATCACAATCTTCTCACCTCTTCAACCCTACCCTATCCCCAGTCACTGCTGGTAGACTCTTTCCCCAGTTGGTTTTTGTAGGCCCTATCCCCAGTCACTGCTGGTAGACTCTTTCCCCAGTTGGTTTTTGTAGGCCCTATCCCCAGTCACTGCTGGTAGACTCTTTCCCCAGTTGGTTTTTGTAGGAGCAACAAACACACGTGAGAGATTCAGAGAACACAGCATCCAGTCCGCCCATGACTTTGATTAGAATAGCTTTCTGCCTTAATGCATTGGTAGAGTTTATTTGGTTACTGGCATTAGATACTGGCATTGTGAGAGTTGGACATCCTGCAGCTGTCTGACTCTGAACCTGACATCGTCACAACCTCAGTGTCATATCTAACCCTGAGATGGGGTTCCAATCACCTATTCACAACATTCCACCCATTCCACCTCTGGAATATCACCCCCAGCTTGCCTGTCCCTGTTGTAACTCTCCCCCACACCTTCATTATCTGTGAATGGGATTACTCCAAAGCACTCCTGGCCAGGGTTCCACATTCTAGCAATAGTAAACTCTGCTGCCTGTGTCCTAATTCAAATCAGTTCCTGTCCCTCTTTCACGACTTGTGCTCAGCAACATACACTAGCTCCCTGTTAAACAAACACCCATAGTTTTAAAATTCTCATCTTTGTTTTGTAATGCCTCCATGTTCTCATCATCCTCTATTTCCCTTTTTCAGGCTTCCATGATCTCAGCACACCTCTGATGCTGAACTCAGAGCCTGATTTTAATCAATGCACCAACTGGTCATGCCTTCAGTTGCCTGGGGATGAAACTCTGTACTCCCCCTCTATAAGCTGCTTCCTCTTTAAGATGCTCCTTAAAAGTTTGAGCAAACTTTTTGACTATCTGTCCGATTATCTCTGTATGTGACTCTGTGTCTAATTTCGCTTTATAGCATGCCACGTGAAACACCTTGGGCCATTTTGATTACAATAAAGACACTATATAAATTGGAGTTGTCACTGTTATTGTTGGATAGTGGGTTCAATTGAGTAGTAAATTATAATATATTTCACTGTCTGGCCTCTCCAATGCAACAGTCTAACCTTGTGTTGTGGTGCAGACAAGAGGATTGTATTACAATATCCAACAGCACAAGCTGACAGGACTATTTCAACACAAAGGTCATTTCTGTTGATCCAAGGGGAATTAGTTTATCTTCAAGCATAGACATCCGCTGTAAGCATTTGTCTAATTATTGTCTTGGATTAAGCCCAAGAAATATTGAAAATTGAGCCTCAGAACTAATTTGTTTTATAAAATTTTATTGAACTCCGAATTATTCATTTATGTTAGTGCACTAGGAGTATCCATTTCATGTGTAACAGTTCATAATAGTTATGTTGCTAGGACAACATTTTAAACAGTTTATCTAATTTCTATTTGGCTCTTTGATACAAGTTGTCGAGAAGTGTACCTTTGTAATTACATGTTGTTAACACTTGCTGTGCTTAATGAGTTACTGTAGTGTTTAATGAATGTTTACTTGCAGACATTTTAATTACACTGTTCAGCTGGCTGGAAGTGCCAGTGTCTGTAATGCCATCGTATGATACACCAGAGAGGAAAGGTATTTGGCCATCATGCTTCTGCTGGCTGTTTGAAAACTATTCAACTAATCTGACTTGCCTGCCTTTTCCTTCATAGCCCTGCAAGTCTTGCCTTTTCATAGTTATCCAATTGCCTTTTGAAAAATACTATTGAACTCATTTAAATGCTCTTTCAGACACTGCATGATGGATTGTAACCACTGATGGTGTTAAAAACAAAATCACTGCTCCTCTCTCTTTATCCCAACTCCCTTAAAGTTCTGTCATTTATCCTCCTGTCAGTATAAGTGTTTTCTCTTTATTTACTCTATTGCAACTCATATAAATTTTTAACTTGCCATTAAATATCCCCTTAACCTTCTCTGTGTGAGTCAGAGCTTCACCACAATCCCAGCTTCACCACAGCATTGAAGACCCTAATCCCTCGGCAGCAAATCTTCCCTGCACCTTCTCCAAGTACTTGACATCCAAGCATAATATCCAGAAGAAGGGCACTCAGTGCTGTAGCTGAGGCCTGACCAGGGATTTATAAAGGTTCTGGTATAACTTCCTTGCTTTTGTACTTTGTGTTTCTATTTAAAAAGCCCAGTTTTCCATCAAGCAACACATCTTTAGACTGAGAGGGAGTGTGTACCTTAGTTTCCATTTCCATTTCACCTTAACTAGCAGTACAGGATATGTAACAGCCACTGAATCACTCATCCTTCAGCGTTATCACCAGTGACTCATCATTGTGAAGTTTTACTCTGATTTCTCCTGGCTGACATTACTTCATTCTCCTTGGTGTGGTAGGTGGAGCAGTGAGCATGCTTCATCCTCTATGCAGCTGGGAAACTGTCAGAAAATGTCTGCTCTTTTCTGAAATTTCAAAACACAACTCAGTGCATTTTCAATTATTGAGCTAAATAATATTCTGCTGCATTTCCTACAACTTGCTTTTACATCACAACCTCTAACGTAGCAGAAGGTCTCAAGGTATTTCACAGGAATGATTAGCAGAGAAGATTTTTTTGGGGTCTAGATTAGAGTGATGCTGGAAAAGCACAGCAGGTCAGGCAGCATCCGAGGAGCAGGAGAAGATTTTATGTGGAGCCACATAAAGCGAGATCAGGGCAAGTATTGTCAAAAACCTTTGGCAAAGAGGAGTCTCATATCAAAGTCGTTTGATTGGCATCGTACCTGATAGTGTCCACGTTTCCTCCCTCTATCACTGATGGACAGTAGCAGCAATGTGTACATTGATAAATGCATTGCAGCAACTCACAAAGGCTCATTAGGCAGCACCTTTCAAACCTGTGACCCCCACCATCTAGAAGGACGAGGGCATCAGGTCAATGTAAAAACCATCAGCTACAAATTCTCCTCCAAGCCCCTAGCCATCATGAATTGGAAATATTAGATTAGATTCCCTACAGTGTGGAAACAGGCCCTTTGGCCCAACCAGCCCACACCGACCCTCCGAAGAGTAACCCATCCATACCCACTTCCCTCTGACTAATGCGCCTATTACTACAGGCAATTTAGCATGACCAATTCACCTGACCTGCACATCTTCGGACTGTGGGAGGAAACCGGAGCACCCGGAGGAAACCCACGCAGATACGGGAAGAATGTGCAAACTCCACACAGACAGTCGCCCAAGGCTGGAATCAAACCTGGGTCCCTGGTGCTGTGAGGCAGCAGTGCTAACCACTGAGCCACTATGCCACCCCAATATGACTGTTTCTTCCCTCTTGCTGGGACAGAATCCTCAAAGTTTCTCCCTAACAACCTTCTCAGTGTACCTACACCACAATATTGTAGCCCCTGATATCCATGTGAATTAATATCGTTTTAAAAATGAGGAAGAACTTCTTACAAAATGTGGTGAATTCCTGGAACTTTCTTGACCGAAATCTAATTGGAGTTGGGAGAATAAATTTGAAAATTTCCAAATTAAATTGCCATTTTTGTCAGGAAGAGTGTTGAGGAGTACAGAATGAAAGGGATTAAATAGAGCTAAGATATAGATTTGAACATACTCGAGGATGCCCTATGTAAGAACAGGGTATGATACGCAACTCATCGACTGCCAGTTCCGACATGCTACAGCAAGAAACCATAATGACGTCCTCAGGAGACAGACACGAGCCACAACCAACAGGGTACCCTTCATTGTCCAGTACTTCCCAGGGGCCAAACGACTACGCCATGTTCTTCACAGCCTACAACACATTATCAGCGAGGATTAGCACCTCACCAAGACCTTCCTCGCGCCTCCACCTCTCGCTTTTAAGCACTCACCAAACCTGAAACAGATCATGATTTGTACAAACTGCCCTTCAGGGCAACAACACCATTCAACCCCGCCACGGCAGCCGCTGCAAGATGTGTTAGAGTGACGACACGGATCCCACCATTACACGCGGGGACACCTCCACCATGTATGTGGCAGGTACCCATGTGAAGGATTTTGGGTAATCCAAGATGGAGGATGGGAAAAATTTCTGGCTGTAACAGCTGCTCCTTTTTTTTGAGGTATTTTAGGTGTTGGAGGTGATTTCCTCGAATTCCAGGAGCAGCAATTACTGTTTTATATGCTGTTGCATTGTTTTGGAATTTTGGGAAAAAAAAGTCAAAACAACAGCAGTTTTAAAAGGGAGAAGAGCAGACAAAGGAAGCACATGGTGAGGTCAGTGCAGGAGAGAGAGAGAGAGAAAGAAACTGACACCACAGTGTACCTGCACAGTTGCTACCTTTGCTGTTTGAATTCATGTATTGCTGGACATTGGAGTGTGTCTGGGAAAATTAACAAACGGTGAAATTCACAACTAATCTTGGAGGAACTGTTTGAGTGAAGTTCACAGCACAGAAACGGATAAGGGAATTGTTTTAATTGTGTGGGTTTTTTCTTGATTATGTTTTTTGAGATATGTCCCTTGATTAAACTTAAAATATAAGCCATAACTATTAATTTAACCTTGGGCAGTATTTTGTAGAGGAATAGTACGGTGTTATTTTCTGGGTGTATAGATTGTAAAGGAGCAAAAATGGCCTTGAGGAAAGTGATATGTACTTCTTGTCAGATGTGGGAGTTTAAAGAGAGTTGAAGGGTTATTGTGGATTATATCTGCGATAAATGCTATTGGTTGCAAATCCTATCAGATCGAATGGATTGGTTGGAGAGACAGTTAGAGGCGATGAGGAATTTGCAACAGCAACAGTAAGTGATGGATGGCAGTTGTAGGAAGAGGGGAAAGTCTCAGATACAGTCACACAGATTGGTTAACTCCAGGAAGGGTAAGAGAGGTAAAACAGGTAGTGCAGGAGTCTTCTGTGGCTATCCCCATTTCAAACAAGTGTGCTGATTTGGAAAATGTAGGGGTGGTCGATTCACAAGGGAATGTAGCACGAACAGCCAAGTTTCTGGTATTGAGACTGGCTCTAATGCAATGAAGGGTTCATCAGGTTCCAAGAGATCAATTGTGTTAGGGGATTCTCCAGTACGAGGTACAGACAGACGTTTCTGTGGCCAGCAGAGAAAAATCAGAATGGTCTGTTGCTTCCCTGGTGCCAGGGTCAAGGATGTTTCAGAGAGGGTACAGAATGTTCTCAAGGGGGAGAGGGACAAGCAGGAGGTCATTGTACACATTGGAACCAATGGCATAGGAAGGGGAAAGGTTGAGATTCTGAAAGGAGATTACAGAGAATTAGGGAGAAATTTAAAAAGGAGGTCCTCGAGAGTAGTAATATCTGGATTACTCCCGGTGCTATGAGCTAGTGACGGCAGGAATAGGAGGATAGAGCAGATGAATGCATGGCTGAGGAGCTGGTGTATGGGTGAAGGATTCACATTTTTGGATCATTGGAAGCTGTTTTGGGGTAGAAGAGACCTGTACAAGAAGGACGGATTGCACCTAAATTGGAAGGGGACTAATGTACTGGCAGGGAAATTTGTTAGTGCTGCTCGGGATGATTTAAACCAGTAAGGTGGGGGGGGGTGGGACCCAGGGAAATAGTGAGGAAAGAGACCAATCTGAGACGGGTACAGCTGAGAACAGAAGTGAGTCAAAAAGTCAGGGAAGGCAGGGACAAGGTAGGACTAATAAATTAAACTGCATTTATTTCATTGCAAGGGGCCTAACAGGGAAAGCAGATGAACTCAGGGTATGGTTAGGAACATGGGACTGGGATATCATAGCAATTACAGAAACATGGCTCAGGGTTGGGCAGGACTGGCAGCTTAATGTTACAGGATATAAATGCTACAGGAAGGATAGAAAGGGAGGCAAGAGAAGAGGGGGAGTGGTGTTTTTGGTAACGGATAGCATTACAGCTGTGCTGAGGGAGAATATTCCCGGAAATACATCCAGGGAAGTTATTTGGGTGGAACTGAGAAATAGGAAATGGGTGATCACCTTTTTGGGATTGTATTATAGATCCCCAATAGTCAGAAACAAACTTTTGAGGAGATCTCACCTATCTGTAAGAATAATAGGGTGGATATGGTAGGGGATTTTAACTTTCCAAACATAGACTGGGACTGCCATAGTGTTAAAGGTTTAGATGAAGACGAATTTGTTAAGTGTGTACAAGACAGTTTTCAAATTCAGTATGTGAATGTACCTACTAGAGAAGGTGCAAAACCTGACCTACTCTTGGGAAATAAGGCAGGGCAGGTGACTGAGGTGTCAGTGGGGGAGCACTTTGGGGCCAGTGACCATAATTCTATTAGTTTTAAAATAGTGATGGAAAAGGATATACCAGATCTAAAAGTTGAAGTTCTAAATTTGGAGGAAGGCCAATTTTTGATGGTATTAGGCAATAACTTTCAAAAGCTGATTGGGGGCAGATGTTCACAGGTAAAGGGACGGCTGGAAAATGGGAAGCCTTCAGAAATGAGATAACGAGATTCCAGAGACAGTAATTCCTGTTAGGGTGAAAGGAAAGGCTGGTAGGTATAGGGAATGCTGGATGACTAAAGAAATTGAGGTTTTTGTTAAGAAAAAGAAGGAAGCATATGTCAGGTATAGACAGGATAGATCGAGTGAATCCTTAGAAGAGTATAAAGGAAGTAGGAGTATACTTAAGAGGGAAATCAGGAGGGTAAAAAGGGGACATGAGATAGCTTTGGCAAATAGAATTAAGGAGAATCCAAAGGGTTTTTACAAATGCATTAAGGACAAAAGGGTAACTAGGGAGAGAATAGGGCCCCTCAAAGATCAGCAAGGCGGCCTTTGTGTGGAGCCGTAGAAAATGAGGGAGATACTAAATGAGTATTTTGCATCAGTATTTACTGTGGAAAAGGATATGGAAGATATAGACTGTAGGGGAAAAGATGGTGACATCTTGAAAAATGTCCATATTACAGAGGAGGAAGTGCTGGATGTCTTGAAATGCATAAAGGTGGATAAATCCCCAGGACCTGATCAGGTGTACCCTAGAACTCTGTGGGAAGCTAGAGAAGTGATTGCTGGGCCTCTTGCTGAGATATTTGTATCATCGATAGTCACAGGTGAGGTGCCGGAAGACTGGAGGTTGGCAAACGTGGTGCCACTGTTTAAGAAGGGCGGTAAGGACAAGTCAGGGGACTATAGACCAGTGAGTCTGAGGTTGAGGGGGTGACCTTATTGAAGTTTACAAAATCATGAGGGGCATGGATAGAATAGATAGACAAAGTCTTTTCCCTGTAGTAGGGGAGTCCAGAACTAGAGGGCATAGGTTTAGGGTGAGAGGGGAAAGGTATAAAAGAGACTTATGGGGCATCTTTTTCACACAGAGGGTGGTACGTGTATGGAATGAGCTGCCAGAGGAAGTGGTGGAGACAAGTACAATTGCAACATTTAAGAGGCATTTGGATGGATATATGAGTAGGATGGGTTTGGAGGAATATGGGCCGGGTGCTGGCAGGTGGGACTAGATTGAGTTGGGATATCTGGTTGGCATGGACGAGTTGGACCGAAGGGTCTGTTTCCATGCTGTACATCTCTATGACTCGGCCAATATGGTCTATCTCATACGCTGCAGGCAAGGATGCCCTGAGGCATGGTACGTTGGTGAGACTGAGCAGAGGCTTCGGTAATGGATGAATGGACAATGCACAACAATTAGGTAAAAGCAATGACTGCAGATGCAGGAAACCAGAGTGTAGATTAGAGTGGCACTGGAAAAGCACAGCAGTTCAGGCAGCATCCGAGGAGCAGTAAAATACTGTATTCCTGATGAAGGGCTTTTGCCCAAAATGTCGATTTTACTGCTCCTCGGGTGCTGCCTGAACTGCTGTGCTTTTCCAGCACTACTCTAATCTAGACAATGCACAACAATTACCAGTCAGGAACACTTTAGCAGTCCGGGACATTCGACCTCGGACCTTCGGGTGACCAGCCTCCAAGGTGGACTTTGGGACAGGCAGCAACGCAGAGTGGCTGAGCAGAGGCTGACAGCAAAGTTTGGTACCCATGGAAATGGCCTCAACCAGGACCTTGGGTTTATGTCACACTACAGGGGACTTCACTGCACTATACACTCTCTCTCACACACGCATTCTTACATACATATCCACGCAGACCCTCCCTCATACACAAGCTCTCTCTCATCTGCACACACATACACCACCTGCACACACACCAACACATGCCTCCTCTCACACATACCCCATCACACTTTACCAAACTTATACACGCACACATATATACACACACACTATATCACGTGCACTCACACCCACACACACACACTCACATGCACACTCAATCTGTCGCTTTTACATGTGCACACATATAAGCTTATGGGGTGAATTTGTTTGGCCAAATTACATTTTATTTTGCTCAAAAACTGCATGAACCCATGTAAAACTCTGTAAAACTGGACAGAGGGTTTGTCAGTCTGATATAGCATTGGGACACAGACAGACTTCACAGATTATAAGACAATCATGTAATCCACAACCATCTGATGAAGGAGCAGCACTCCCGAAATCTAGTGCTTCCAAGTAAACCTGTTGGACTATAATCTGGTGTTGTGTGATTTTTAACTTTGTACACCCCAGTCCAACCCCGGCATCTCCAAATCACCTGATGAAGGAGCAGTGCTCTGAAAGCTAGTGCTTCCAAATAAACCTGTTGGATTATAACCTGGTGTTGTGTGGTTTTTAACTTTGTCCACACTTGTCCATCACCAGCACCTCCAAGTCAAGATACAGCTCAGTTGTGACCTAAATAAATGATAGAACAGGCTCAAGGAGCTGACTGGCTTCCTTCTCTTCCCACATTGTATTTTAAAATTGTAGAGTCCTGCAAAGCAAAGTATCTGGGTGTCCTAGTCCCTGAATCACTAACAGCTAGTGCGCAGATGCAGCAAGTAATTGAGAAAGCTGGAGGACGGAAAAAAATTCTGGCTGTAACAGGCTGTTCTTTTTCTGAGGTATTTCAGGTGTTGGAGATGATTTCCTCAAATTCCAGGAGCAGCTATTACCCTTTTATATGCTGTTGCAACTGTTTTGGAACTTTGAAAAAAATGTCAAAACAACGACACTTTTTAAAGGGATGCAGAAAAAGACATGGTCTGTAAAAGGGAGAGAGAGAAAGAAACTCACACTGCTAACTGACACAGCAGTGAATCTGCGCAGTTACTGCCTTTGCTGTTTGAATTCATGTATCAGTGGGCATCGGAGTGTACCTAGGAAAACCTAACAAACAGCGAAATTCACAACTGATCTTAGAGGAACCTGTTTGGGGGAAGGCACAGCACAGAAACAGGTAAGAGGATAGTTTTAAGTACAACCTTGCTCTAAATCTACAATTGTGAGAGGAGTGGGTTCTTTCTTGATTATATGTTTTGTTTGGATCTGTGTCTTGATTAAATTCAAAAAATATAAGCCATAAGTATTAAGTTAGCCTGGAGTAGTGTTTTGTAGAGCAATAAGATGATGCTATTTTCTAGGTCTGTAGATTGGAAGAGGCAAAATGGCCTTTAGTAGAGTGGTATGCTCTTCTTGTTGGAGATTGGAGTTTTGGGAGAGTTTACGGGTTACTAAGGATTACATCTGCAATAAATGTCATTGGTTGCGAATCCTGTCAGACCGAATGGATTGGTTGGAGCAACACTTAGAGACAATGAGGAATTTACAACAGTGAGGGAGTGTGATGGATGGCAGTTATAGGAAGAGAGAAAAGCCACAGATGCTGCATTCTGGAAATCTTAACAGGACTCATACACTTAATGGTAAGGTCCTAGGGAGTATTACTAAACAAAGAGACCTTGGAGTGCAGGTACGTAGTCACAGGTAGATAGAATAGTTAAGAAGGCGTTTGGTATGCTTTCCTTTATTGGTCAGAGTATTGATTACAGGAGTTGGGAGCTCATGTTGCAACTGTACAGAACATTGGATAGGCCACTTTTGGAATATTGCATGCAATTCTGGTCTCCTTCTATCAGAAAGATGTTGTGAAACTTGAAAGAGTTCAGAAACAATTTACAAGGATGTTGCCAGGGTTGGAGGATTTAAACTATAGCGAGAGGTTGAATAGGCTGGGGCTGTTTTCTCTGGAGCGTCGGAGGCTGAGGGGTGACCTTATGGAGGTTTATAAAATCATGAGGGACATAGATAGGATAATTAGACAAAGTCTTTTCCCTGGAGTGGGGGAGTCCAGAACTAGAGGGCATCAGTTTAGGATGAGAGGGGAAAGACATAAACGAGACCTAAGGGGCAGCTTTTTCACGCAGAGGGTGGTACGTGTATGGAATGAGCTGCCAGAGGAAGTGGTGGAGACTGGTACAATTGCAACACTTAAAAGGTATCTGGATGGGTATATGAGTAGGAAGGGTTTGGAGTGATATGGGTCAGCTGCTGGCAGGGGGGCTAGATTGGTTTGGGATATCTGGTTGGCATGGACGAGTTCTGTGCTGTACATCTCTATGACTCTCTGGCTCTATCCAGTCAGGTAGGTGGGTTAACGCCAAGAAAGGTAGGAGAGGTAGGCAGGTGGTGCAGGAGTCCTCTGTGGCTATCCCCATTTCAAACAAGTATGCTGTTTTGGAAGATATAAGGGTGTTCGATTCACAGGGGAATGTAGCACGAACAGTCAAGTTTCTGATATCGAGGCTGGCTCTAATGTAATGAGGGGTGCATTGAATTCCAAGCGATCGATTGTGTTAGGAAACTCTAGTCAGGGGCACAGACAGATGCTTCTGCGGCCAGAAGCAAAAAATTAGAATGGTCTGTTGCCTCCCTGGTGCCAGGATCAAGGATGTCTCAGAGAGGGTGCAGAACATTCTCAAAAGGGAGAGGGACCAGCAGGAGGTCATTGTACACATTGGTACCAATGACATAGGAAGGAAAAAGGATGAGATTCAGAAGGGAGATTACAGAGATTTAGGCAGGAATTTAAAAAGGAGATCTTCGAGTGTAGTAGTTTCTGGATTCCTCCCGGTGCTATGAGATAGTGAGGGTAGGAATAGGAGGATAGAGTAGATGAATGCATGGCTGAGGAGCTGGTGTATGGGAGAAGGATTCACATTTTTGGATCATTGGATTGCTCGAGCTGCTCAGGAAGATTTAAACTAGTAAGACGGGGAGGGGTTGGTACCAAGGGAGATACTGAGGAAAGAGACCAATCTGACGGTAGTACTGCTGAGAAAAGAAGCAATTCAAATAGTCAGGGCAAGCAGGGACAAAGCAGAGAACAAGGTAGGACAGATGAATTAAACTGCATTTACTTCAACGCAAGAGGCCTAACAGGGAAGGCAGATGAACTCAGGGCATAGTTAGGAACATGGGACTGGGATATCATAGCAATTACAGAAACATGGCTCAGGGATGGGCAGGACTGGCAGCTTAATGTTTCAGGATACAAATGCAACAGGAAGGATAGAAAGGGAGGCAAGAGAGGTGGGGGGGGGGTAACGTTTTTGATAAGGGATAGTACTAAGGCTGTGCTAAGGGAGAATATTCCCAGAAATACATCCAGGAAAGTTATTTGAGTGAAACTCAGAAACAGGAAAGGGATGATCACCTTACTGGGATTGTTTTATAGAGCCCTTTTTTGAAAAAGTAACAGAGGATTGTTGACGGCAGACCGGTAGATGTGATTTATGTGGACTTCAGTAAGACATTCGACAAGGTTCCCCATGGGAGACTGGCTAGCAAGGTTGTATCTCATGGAATACAGGGCTAACTAGCCATTTGGATACAGAACTGGCTCAAAGGTAGAAGACAGGGGGTGGTGGTGGAGAGTTGTTTTTCAGAATGGAGGCCTGTGACCAGTGGAGTGCCACAAGGATCGGTGCTGGGTCCACTACTTTTCATCATTTGTATAAATGACTTGGATGTGAGCATAAGAGGTACAGTTAGTAAGTTTGCAGATGACACCAAAATTGGAGATGTAGTGGACAGCGAAGAAGGTTACCTCAGATTACAACGGGATCTTGATCAGATGGGCCAATGGGCTGAGGAGTGGCAGATGGAGTTTAATTTAGATAAATGTGAGGTGCTGCATTTTGGTAAAACAAATCTTAGCAGGACTTATACACTTAATGGTAAGGTGCTAGGGAGTGTTGTTGAATAAAGAGACCTTGGAGTGCAGGTTCATAGCTCCTTGAAACTAGAGTCAGAGATAGATAGGATAGTGAAGAAGGTGTTTGATATGCTTTCCTTTATCGGTCAGAGCATTGAGTACAGGAGTTGGGAGGTCATGTTGCGGTTGTACAGGACATTGGTTAGGCCACTGTTGGAATATTGCATGCAAGTCTGGTCTCCTTCCTGTAAAACACTGTGTGAAACTTGAAACGGTTCAGAAAAAGTTTACAGGGATATTACCAGGGTTGGAGGATTTGAGCTATAGGGAGAGGCTGCATAGGCTGGGGCTGTTTTCTCTGGATCATCGAAGGCTGAGGGGTGACCTCAAAGAGGTTTATAAAGTCATCTGGGGCATGGATAGGATAAATAGACAAAGTCTTTTCCCTGGGTTGAGGGAGTCCAGAACTAGAGGGCATAGGTTTAGGGTGAGAGGGGAAGATATAAAAGGGACTTAAGGGGCAACTGTTTCACGCAGAGGGTGGTGCGTGAATGGAATGGGCTGCCAGAGAAAGTGGTGGAGAATAGTACAATTGCAACATTTAAAAAGCATCTGGATGGGTATATGAATAGGAAGGGTTTGGAGGGAAAGGGGCTGGGTGCTGGCAGGTGGGACTAAATTGGGTTGGGATATCTGGTCGGCATGGACAGGTTGGACCGAAGGGTCTGTTTCCGTGCTGTACATCTCAAAGAATCTATGACTATATAAGTGTAGTCATTTATTGTGAGGGGAGTTGAATACAAGTCTAGGGACATTAAGCTTACATCATTGAGGGAACCGGTGAGACTACATCTGGAGGATTGTGTACGTTGTCACTCTCCTTATTTAAAGAAGGTCATCAATGCATTTAAAGCAGTTCAGACCAGGTTTACAAGATTGCCAGCTGGAATGGGTGGATTGACTTATGAACATTCTAAGCTTGCATCCACAGGAGTTGACAAAAATAAGTCGTTACTTGATTGAAACATATGAGATCCTGAGAGGTCTTGACAAAGCAGATATGGAGAGGATGTTTCCTCTTATGGAAGAATCTTCAACTAGTGGTCACAGTTTAAAAATAATGAGTCAACCATTTAAGAGAGACATGAGGAGGACTCTTTTTCTCAGAATCCACCTCAAAATGTTGTGGAAGCAGAATGCTTGAATATTTTTAAGCAGAGATGTATATATTCTTGATAAGCAAGAGGATGACTTATTGAGAATATGTGGGAACATTGGACAATTGGCCCTGCCACGGCACAAGGGAGCAAATGGCCTCCCACCTGTTTCTAACTCATGTGATCGAATGTTGTGAGTGCAGTGGTGCTGTTGTTGACATAAACCATTTTTCCTGTGCAATACCAGGCATGTGCTTTTTTGTCACACTTTGTTGTTCTGAACTCATCCTTAACTCATTTTTTTTGAGCTTTTAATCAACATTGTTGTTCAAGTTAATTTTATTCTTTTACCTCTGAAAATGGGATAATCCAGAAATAGGAAACTCACATATTGTTAGGTGAACACTAGATGGCCTCATGTTGAAAATAAGTACACTGCAGGAGCAACCACTCTGTGTAGGACGTTGTGTTCAATAACGGAACACATTGGAAAATCTGGGCGCATTACCAAAAGTGATTTCTCTATGTTCGTGGCTGTAACATCTCCCTTAAGCTGACACTCCGATCTGAAACCTCGATGAGGGAATGCTAACCAATTTCAGAAGCAATCGGTTGCCATCCCAACAAGAACTGCATGCTCCATTGGGTTTAGCGGTTCTGAAAGGAAGCTTTTACTTCAAGACCTTCCTCTTTATTTCAGAGTGGGTCTGCCATAGTGTCACTAACTTGAGTTGGAAGCATTTTTTGAGGGTTCGCAATATAACCTCCTGCTTCTAAACAGCGACACCAACTTCCATTTATATAGCACCTTTAGTGGAGCAAAGTATTCCTCAAGGTGCTTCACAGATGTGTTACCAAACAGAACATGACCACCATGCCCCATATAGCCAAAGCGCAGATGTCCAAATGTTCAGTCAAAGTGGCACTTTCTTAAAGGAAGAGAGAAAACTGAAGAGATTTCGAGAGAGAATTCCACAGGTTTACCCATGGCAGTTGAAGATAGCTATGCTGTTGGATGAGTTTACACCAATAGTAAGGAATGAGGCGATGGATGGATTTGAAAATAAGAATGAGAAACGGAGAATAGGTTTCCAACACAGGGAAAGGACTAGCCTGACTTTATCACAAGTGCTAGGGAATGAGAGCCTAAATCTAACCAATCCTGTCAACTTCTCCCAACTCTCATAATTTTATAACAATTGCAAATATAAATCATTGGTTGGGTGTCTGCAGGAGTTCAATTCTCGGAACAGTATTTTAGGAAGCATGTCAAGGCCTTGGAGAAGGTGTGGAGCTTATCAGAATGCCACTTGGAATGAGGCCCTTAGTTATGTGGAAATACTGGAAAAGCAGAGACTGTTCCCATTAGAGCAGCAATGAGAAAGGGAGATTTACTGGGGATGTTCGAAGTATGAAGTTTTGGTACAGTTGACAAGGCGGTATTGTGTCTACTGGCAGGAGGATTGGTAATCAGAGATTTAAGATCTTTTGTAAATAAAAACTAATGGGGAGATGAGTTCTTGTTTGACACAGCAAGTTGTTGGCTTGTACCATCCATTGAGTCAATACCATTGGAGTGAGGTGTGTGCCTGGTCTCCAACTATCTCACGACTGGGAGATCTGAGCCATTGTGATCTGAAATGGATTGCTTGAACAGACAGTGGAAGCAATTTCAGTCGTAACTTTTAAAAGGGAATTTGATCAATGTTTGAAAAAAAATCATTGCAAAAGTATGGGGATACAATGGGAAAAGTGTGACTAATCAGATAGCCCTTTTAAAGAGTGATCACAAATTTGGCAGGGCAACGGGTTCCCTTTTAAGTTGTATAATACTTTCAAAAAAATGGAAGTGTTTAAAAAAAGAACGTTCTCTATATATTTAATGCCCCATAATTTCTCTCCTTCACAATACCGAATCTATGAGATTAATGTTCTGGAGTCTCTGGGACAATCTTGCCATACTATCTTGACAGGAGATAGTCTGAGAGATAGGATTTATGATTTATGATTACTTGGAAAACCGTAATTTGATTAGAGATAGTCAGCATGGCTTTGTGACGGGCAAATCATGCCTCATAAACCTATTGAATTCTTTGAGGATATGACAAAGCAGGAACAGTGAATAAAGTTTGGGAGAAGATTTGTAGCTCGGGTGTTCATTGTTGTGGTTCTGTTCGTCGAGCTGGGAATTTGTGTTGCAAACGTTTCGTCCCCTGTCTAGGTGACATCCTCAGTGCTTGGGAGCCTCCTGTGAAGCGAGGCCACTATAAATGCCGGAGGAAACATCACAGAAGCACTTCACAGGAGGCTCCCAAGCACTGAGGATGTCACCTAGACAGGGGACGAAATGTTTGCAACACAAATTCCCAGCTCAGCGAGCGGAACCACAACAAGAACAGTGAATGTGGTGTAGATGGGTTTTAGCAAGGCAATTGATAAGGCTCCCCTTGGTAGGCTCATTCAGAAAGTAAGGAGGCATGGGATACAGGGAAACCTTTCTGTCTGGATACAGAATTGGCTGGGCCCATAGAAGACAGAGGTTGGTGGTAGATGGAAAGTATTCAGCCTGGAGTCGGTAACCAGTGGTGTTCCACAGGGATTGGTTCTGGGACCTCTGCTCTTTGTGATTTTTATAAATGACTTGGATGAAGAAGTGGAAGGGTGGGTTAGTAAGTTTGCCAATGACATGAAGGTTGGTGGATTGTGGATAGTGTGGAGGGCTGTTGTAGGTTGCAACGAGACATTGGCAGGATACAGAGCTGGGCTGATAAGTGGCAGGTGGAGTTCAACCTGGAAAAGCGTGAAGTCATTCACTTTGGAAAGTAGAATTTGAATTTGGAAAGTTGCCACGTAGGTTGATAGGGTTGTTCAGAAGGTATATGGAGTGTTGGCTTTCATTAGCAGGGGGATTGAGTTTAAGAGCTGCGAGGTTATGCTACAGCTATATAGAGTCCTGGTTAGACCACACTTGGAACGTTATGTTCAGTTCTGCTCACCTCATTTTAGGAAAGATCTGGAAGCTTTGGAGAGGGTGCAGAGGAGATTTACCAGGATGCTGCCTGGACTGGAGGGCATGTCTTATGAAGAAATGTCAAGGGACCTGGGGCTTTTCTCATTTGAGTAAAGAAGGATGAGCGGTGACTTGATAGAGGTATACAAGATGTTGAGAGGCATTGATAGAGTGGATAGCCAGAGACATTTTTCCATGGCGGAAGTGTCTATTATGAGGGGGCATAATTTTAAGGTGATTGGAGGAAGGTTTAGGGGAGATGTCAGAGGTAGGTTCTTTGCTCAGAGAGAGGTGGGTGCATAGAATGCACTGCCAACAGTGGTAGTAGAGTCAGATACATTAGGGACATCTAAGCGCTCTTGGATAGGTACATGGAGGTTAGTTCAATGAAGGGTATGTTGGTTAATCTGATCTTAGAGTAGGATAAAAGGCCGCCATAAAATCGAAGGAGCTGTACTGTTCTATGTTATGTTCTATATTATGACAATCAGCCAGTTGGTAAAGGGCAAGCACCATTGATAAACCCTTGCAACGTGATGACCCCATCCATTCAAGTGGCCTTATCATTTATGTTCAGAATGAGGTCTCATCTTCATGGGCTCTGATGAAACAGGTCCCTTCATGTTTCAGCTGGCTTCTTCCTCAACCTCATGAAAACACAGTGGCCTGGGACATTTCAATACCTTATAGATATTATGTAAATGTAAATTCTTTTTGTTGTTGAAGACAATAGCTCTATTTGGAGAATCATTTTACAGACAGATCTAGGCAAAGTTTAGAATGATCAGTTGGGTTTATGGAACCGAGCAGGTTTTCTCTCCCGTCGAAGAGTATGGGGCTAGAAAAGCACAGCAGGTCAGGCAGCATCTGAGGAGCAGGAGGCGACATGCTGGAAATGAAGACTTTCCTGCTCCTCGGATGCTGCCTGACCTGCTGTGCTTTTCAACACCATATTCTTCAACTCTGATCTCCAGCAGTTGCAATGCTCACTTTCTCCAAGTTTTCTCTCCTTATCTTACCAAACTGACCTCATTAACTACCCTGACCTTATGGCATCCCTTATGTCTGATTCCAATCCCATCATACTATGTGCCATTTCTGAAACAACTTGCCACTGCCAGGATATCTTGGTGTGGCATCACTTGTGTCGTGCATCAACTTTGAAAGCCCGTTCTGCATCCTGATAAGCATTGATGGCGTCTTGCACAATCCCTGACACTTGCCCCAAGGCATGGCAGACAGGAGGAAAATAATGCCCCACTTGCAGGCAGTGACCCTGAATCTCCTGCTGGATGGAGTGATGCCAAGGTAAGACTCCCTCTACCCCTAGAGTGAGCAGTGAAAACTATGACACCAGAACGTGATCTGAGGTCACCACGAGGTTGCCACCAGGATTTTAGGTTTAGGGCAATTACATGCGTCACTCTGACAGGGTGAGTGGCACCATCTTCTATCCACTATCTCACATCCATTCTGTCCCTGCTGCCACACCCAACTCCATTCAACTCATGCTGTACGACTTTCACAACTGCTTGCAACATCTTCCCTCACTCACTGACATCCCACCCAAACCTGCAATGCCATGAACCCCGCATGCCCACTGCTCTGCTTCCTCACTCTGTCGGAATACCTCCCCACTAGCACCAACTGTGCCACCCACTTTCATTTCCCATGATACCCACATCTCTCTCAATCCACAACGAAAAT
Source organism: Chiloscyllium punctatum (assembly GCF_047496795.1). NCBI lineage: Eukaryota > Metazoa > Chordata > Chondrichthyes > Orectolobiformes > Hemiscylliidae > Chiloscyllium > Chiloscyllium punctatum. The sequence goes on along the minus strand of NC_092743.1, from coordinate 104,009,177 downwards.
TGCCCCCAACAGGGCGCAAGCAGTTAGGATGGTTGTTGGCTGCCTATTGTGCGGACAGGATCCTGACTTTGACCCACCCCTTTTGCTGATTAACTACATCAAGCCTCTTGACCGGTATCGGATCCTGCCCTCGACTTATTGTGCAGGGAACAGCTGAGCGAAGGCTCTTTCCCTTAACTTGACCGACATGACAAGCATCTTGCCTTTGTGTCTGTGCTTAATAATGAAAGACAGAAATAATATGAAGTTTCTATCTCTGGCTGAGAGGGCTAGGTACAACAAGGCAAGGCAAAGCAGGGAGGCTATGAACATCCAGGTAGGCTCAGAGTAAGTGAGTGAGTACCTGAAATGTTGACTTCTCCACCACTTGATGCTGCCTGGCTTGATGTATTCTTCCAGCGTTCTGCTTGTCTATCTTGAATTCCAACATCCGCAGATTTTTTTGTCTCTGGTCCAGTCCATGAGCTAGGGGAAAATTACTGGAGTATTGTGATGATAGTTGTTGGTGCAGTCCAAGATGCAGTATTGACATATAAAGCACCTGTAAATGAATTGGAAACATGTCACGGGTATTCTTGGAGGTTTGCGCCTACTGGATGCCAATCTCAGTGACACGGGCTGCATGTGACTAGTGCCCATGAAATACGCTGTGAGATGTTGGTACCCAGTGTCCAACATGGAGGCCCTTTGGGGCAAGCAGCATGCTGAAGTCGCCAGGTACCTGCTCTGGTTTCCATCTTGAGACTTCTTGACATTTAGCTTGTTCAACGCATTAGATAAGATAGGATCCTGAATATTAATGAGGTGAGTTGGGCCATGAACATGGTACTGAGCAAGCAATAAACTCACCTAATCACCACTGCCTAGCAATCAACTCAGCTCACCACTTCTTGAGAGCACAAATGCTGGACTGAAATGTACTCAACATCGCACCCAGTCTTACAGGACTTGTTGTCTGATGCTGCCATAAATCTCACCACAGCCTTTACCATTTATGATTTCAACCCTAGATTTTGGAAAGTTTTCTCCTGACTGAAAAGTAGAGTCAGAGAGTCATAGAGGTGTACAGCACAGAAACAGACCCTTCAGTCCAACCCGTCCATGCCAACCAGACATCCCAACCCAATCTAGTCCCACCTGCCAGCACTCAGCCCACATCCCTCCAAACCCAGCCTATTCATATACCCATCCAGATGCCTCTTAAATGTTGCAATTGTACCAGCCTCCACCACATCCTCTGGCAGCTCATTCCATACACGTACCACCCTCTGTGTGAAAACGTTGCCCCTTAGGTCTCTTTTATATCTTTCCCCTTGAGAGAGAGGAAGAAAACAGCAAACAGTAGTCCAGTTAACTTGAGGTCTGTCTTGGGAAAGGTGTTGGAATTATTATTAAATTGGTTATAACTGGGCACTTAGAGTAGGTTTAGATTTAGACTTTATTGTGACTTGTACTCAAGTACAAAAATACAGGAGTACAGTGAAAAGTTTTCAAACGCACCATCTTAAGTACAAATACCTGGGTATGAAAACTTAAGGAGAAAGTGAGGACTGCAGATGCTGGAGATCAGAGCTGAAAATGTGTTGCTGGAAAAGCGCAGCAGGTCAGGCAGCATCCAAGGAGCAGGAGAATCGACGTTTCGGGCATGAGCCCTTCTTCAGGAACTTAAGAACAAAGTAGAAAGAAATGGGCAAAATGCTGGCAATGGGGATAGGTCAGATTGGGATATCTGGTCAACACAGACGGGTTGGACCAAAGGGTTTGTTTCTGTGCTATATGACTCCATGATTCTATGAATCTATGACACGGTAGATAAATTTGCAGATGAAAGCAAAGATGGGTAGGAAAGTATGTTATGAACAACACATTAGGGAGTTAGAGACAGCTATAAGTAGTTTGAGTGAACGAGCAGATGAAGTATAATTTGGGAAAATGTAAACTTGTTCACTTTGCTTAGAAGAATTAAAAGAACAAGGTATTATTTAAATGAACAATAACTGCAGAACTCTGAATTGCAGAGGAATCTAGGTGTTCTAGTTCATGAGATATAAAATATTATGTTCAAGTATAGCAAGCAATTAAGGCTAATGAAATGCTATCCTTTATTATGAGAAGAATTGAATGTGAAGATGAAGACTTTATGCTTCTATGAAACAGGGCTTTGATGAGACGACATCTCAAATACTATCTGCAGTCTGGTCTTCTTATTTAAGGTCCTATGTAAACATGTTGGAGACAGTTCAAGATGGTTTATTATTTTGATACCAGGAATGAACAGGTTATTGTTTGAGGAAAGGCTGGACATACCAGGCTTGTCATGAAATAATTCTGTAAAGGTCGGTATTCCTTCACCAAGTCACCCTTTATTTACATGTGCACATTACAAGACATTGACCCAGCAAGTTCAGAGCCACCCCCTAGAGTGAGAAGAAGCCTTGAGACTCCTGTATATATCTGCCAGCCAGGGTTAACAGCCAGAATCAGGGAACTCATACTCTATGAGGTCCACCTGGCTGACCTTGTTCCAATCACTACATCCCTCCTCAAACCCTGGGATGTAGGCCCATTCTTTTTCCTGTTGCTTCTCCTGGAGCATTTTCACACCAGGTCCAGTTCCTCTAGATCTGCCTTGGATATGGGGTGGTGTGTATTGGATCATAGCCTACCCTGACACGCATGGAGCATCTCTGAAGAAATTCATCTTGTTCTCCAGGCAGTAACGGTGTCAAGGCTGCGACAGCTGCTGTTTCCATCTCATCCTCAGAGGTTTCTTTGATGCTAGGCGGAGGGGGAGAACCTATAGATTCTGACAGCCTTGCTGGATGTTCTGAGGGGCCGGGTATGTTTTGCTCCTGCCTTCTTTGCAAAGTTGCAGCTTTCATCTGGTTCATGTGTTGTTTAGGACTGCCGCATCTACCCAAATGTTGTATGTCACAGGACCAGACCTCGCATCGACCATGCCTCTAACCCACGTAGGGCCATTGTTGTGGTTGCAACACCAAACTTTGCCCCCAGAAATAAGCTGTCTCTCTCACTTGGAGGGGTTTTGTGTCCAACAAAGACGATCCTGACGCCGTTTCACCCTCCACCGGTCCCGAAAGATCAGATTTAACTTGGTGCAGAGTCTTCTCCCCATTAGCAACTCTGGTGGAGCTGTCCCTGTGGTTGCGTGGGGGGTGGTCCTATAATCAAACAGGAACCGGGACAGTTTGCTCTCAAGTGCAGCTGTAGGCTGTTTCTTTAAACCTGCCTTCAAAGTTTGGACTGCTCTTTCTGCCAGACCACGTGAAAATGGATGGTATGGCGCTTCCCTTACATGCTGAATTCCATTCAACTTTAGGAAATGCTTGAATTCCCTGCTGATGAATGACAGCCCATTGTCTTTGACTAATACACCCAGGAGCCTGTGTATTGCAAAAGATGCTCACAGCTTTTCAGTCATTGACCCCATGTTTGATAAATGAACTCTATGAATATCCAACCACTTTGATTGGGCATCCATAATGACTAACTTCATTGAGCCCATGAAAGAATGGGCATAGTCGACATGTAACCGAGTCCAGGGTTTACCTGGCCCACGAATGTGGGCAGGCTGCTGGCAGTAATTTTTGACTTTGCTGGCACTCTGGGCACTGCCCCACCAATGCAGCTATGTTGGCATCCACTCCTGGCCAGCAAACAGAATTTCTTTCTGGCATTTGGAAACCTCTGGATGACTGTTGAGGAGTTCAGCCAGTACCTGGTAGTGACCTTTACTCGGAACAATCACTCTTGCTGCCCAAAGTAATATGCCGTCATCTCCAGTGATTTGGTCTCGCTGTGTCCAGAAAGGTTTCAGTTCTGATTGTGAAGGCTCTTTTGTTTCCCCCATTACTAACAGCTGTTTCAGTTTTGCAAGGACGGGATCTTTTTGTGGTCACAGTCTGATATTGTCAGCGGTGACCAGAAGGATTTCCAGAAAGTTTAAAATCAGAATGGGCTTTCTCCAGTGGTGGCACCATCAGTGGTGTATCTGCCAATAGGAAGCAGCTCAAGGCATCTGCACTTGCCACTTGGCCTCCCTGTTGGTGTTCCAATTTGTAATTGTATGCACTCAGAATAAGAGCGCATCGCTGAATTCAACCTGAAGCTGTGCCTGTCCTATTTAAGGAGACCTGGCAGGGGTTTGTGCTCCATGACTATTACAAATTTTCACCTGTAAAGATATTGGTAGAACTTTCTCACAACAAAGACGACTGCCAAACCTTCCTTTTCTATTTAGATGTGTTTTCATTTGGTCTCAGCCAAAGTCTGGGATGTATATACTATTGAGTTCCTCTTCGCTGGGCCACTGGTGAGCCAGCACTGCCCAATACCATACAGGGAGGTAAAGCATGTCAGCACTACTTTGCATTTGAGATTGTAGTGTGCCAACACCCTACCTGCTTCTTCACTTCCCTAATGGCTACATCTTGGCTATGAGACCATTTCCAAGGCTGACCCTTTTTCAATAGCAGCTGTAAGGGTACCAGGTTACATATGAATCTTCTGTAATAATTCACCAATCCCAGGAAAGACCAGGCTCCAGTACAGGTGTGGGAGCCGAGCCACTTAGATTCCCCTCACTTTATCTTCTAATGAGTGTAACCCAGTCGTGTTGACTCCATAGCCCACGTGGGTTGCTTGGAGTACTCGGAACACACAATATTCCCTCCTAAGGTGTACTCCCTCCTTGGAGAAACATTTAAGCACTACAGAGGAACCTCGATTATCCGAATAGCAATTATCTGAAAATCGGATTATCCGAAGGAGATCTCGAGGTCCCGATGGAAACATTACATTAAAGACTGTTTCCAACAGTGATCGTGTCTTTTGCTTACAGTGATTAAACAGGCACCGTCTCCAAATGACTGTCTGCCCGCCCTCTCTCTCTCCCCACACTTTCCCTGGAGTTTTAAACCCTCCTTCCCCACATAATCTCTCCAACATTGTCCTGTACAAGGCAAAGGTGGAACCTGTCAAAACGTTGCAGTAAAATGTTTGTGTGTGTGTGCGTGTGTGTGCGTGTGTGTGTGTGTGTGTGTGTGTGTGTGTGTGTGTGTGTGTGTGTGTGTGCGAGCACTATTTGGAGACTTACCCCACAGATGCAGCTGCAGCAGTCTTGTTGTTGGTGTACAGTCCAGCTGGCCTGGAGAGGCTGCGGGTGTGGGTGACTGGCGGGGAGTGGTGTTGGACGGGGCAGGGGGGCGGTGTTGGATGGGATTGGGGGGGCGGGGGGGTGATGTTGGACGGGGTCAGGAACGGGGAGGCGGGGGGTGGTGTTGGACGGGATTGGAGGGCAGTGTTGGACGGGCATTGGGGAGGCGGGGCCTTGCACGCTGTGTGCTGCTGCTAGTCTCCTGAACCAGGAGCAGACTTTAAAAACTCCGTGCCCCAGAAGAAAGGCATTGAATCAATTAACCGAATAATCGATTATCCGAATGAAATAGTGTCCGCCCATCACATTCGGATAATCGAGGTTCCCCTGTATATTCAAAATCCAAAATCTCTAAATGTTCTTTATTGGTCTTCCCGATTGTTAGCACTTCATCCAGATACCTGGGGTAGGCCTTATAAAATATTCTCCATTGTCTGCTGGAAAATGGCACAAGTTGATGATGCTCCAAAAAGCAGTCTCATTTACTGGTACAAACCCTTATGGGTATTAATTGTAGCATGATTCTGGGAATCCTCATCTGGCCGCAAATGTAGGTTCGCATAGCTCATGTCCAGTTTTGTGAAGGTCACCTCACCAACCAGTTTTGCGTATTAGGCCTCTTTGCAAGGGATTGGGTATTTATACAGTTGAGAAAAGTGATTTGCCCTTTGTTTGAAATCCCCAAAGAAGTGAGCCAACCCATCAGGCTTCACAATCAGCCTGACTGGTGCTGCCCATTCCACAAACTGGACTGGTTTGATGATTGCTTTGCTTTCCAGTCTCCTGATTTCTGCCTTTAGTGTTGTCCATAAAGCAAAAGGCACTGGGCGGCTCTTGCAGACACATGGATTTTCTTCCTGGTCAACATGTAAGGTGACCTTGGCTCCTTCGATAGTCCCTAGATCTTCCTGAAAATCTTCTGGGTATTCAATTAAGACGTCACTCAGGCAGCCATTTTCTAATCGAAAAATGTTGAGTTAATTATTTTGAATCTTTCTCAATTAAATTCACCCCATCAAGCTTGGGCCTGAGCCTTTACTACAGTGATAGCTGAACCAGCTGTTTCTCAAAGGAGACCAGAATCGAAGTTGTCCCCTTAATCTGTAGGGATTCCCCGGTATAGGTTCTTAGCTTGGCCAAGGACTTACAGAAACTTTATGGTTGAGGTCCAGAGCGAATTTTGGTAAAGACTGGTTCCACAATCATGAATACATCTGTGCCAGTATCGACTCCATCAGAACCAGGTGACCATTTAAAAAGATGTTTATTTTGATTGGTTCTGATTTGGATGTTGCTAAGCATTTAACTTTTCCAAACCAACTAAAGGTGAACTTTCCAGGGTGTGCACTCTCCTGGATATTAGCCTATGGGTTCTCTTATTCAATGCAGGCTTGGAGGAACTGTGTCGCTGTCTCACGTCTGCATACTGGCAGCAATTACAATGGCCTGCCGACCCAGATCCTGAAGAAACCATTAACGATTTGGCTGAGGCTTGGCTTTGTTTTCAGGTTTTGCTGTGGGCTGACCTAGAGTCTGTCTGTTCAGGATATATCCTGAGTAAGGTTATACAATTGCCTTCACTTAATTGCTGTCCCCCAAGCTCAGTCACCCTGGCGAGGGTGTCCACATCCATTGGCATGACCTGTTACTCATATGTCTAGATTAGAGTGGTGCTGGAAAAGCACAGCAGGTCAGGCAGCATCAGAGGAGCAGGAAAATTGACATTTCGGGCAAAAGCCCTCCAATAGCACTGAAGGCAGGGAGCCTCCAGGGTGTAGAGATAAATGGGAGAGGGGTAGGGCTGGGGAGAAGGTAGCAAAGAGTATAATAGGTGGATGGGGGTGGGAATAGGTCAGAGAAGAGGGTGGAGCTGATCGGTGGGAAGGAAGATTGGCAGGTAGGACAGGTCATGAGGATGGTGCTGAGCTGGAAGGTTGGAACTGGGGTAAGGTGGGGGGGAGGGGAAATGAGGAAACTGGTGAAGTCCACTTTTCCAGCACCACTCTAATCTAGACTCTGATTTCCAGCATCTGCAGTCCTCACTTTTGCCTGTAACTCTTATGCTCCACTTGTTGCATTTTCTCATGATAAAGCCAGTTGTAGTGCCTATTTGACGTCCAGTTGGGTTTTGGCTAGAAGGTAGTTTTGCATGGTTACATCATTAAACCCACATACCAAACAAACGTCTGTCAGCATCTCACTTAAGGTTGACCCAAACTTAAATGCCTCTGTCAGTCTTAACCGTGTCAAAAATCCTGACAGGATTTCCCTTAATTCTCAAGCTGCTGAGTAAAACTGATACCATCTCAGAATTAGAGGAGGTTTGGGGTTGTAATATTCCTTGGATAAAACCATCAACTCTTGAAAGGTTTTAGTATCTAGTACTTCAGAAAAAGTTGTGCTCCTAATAACCAAAAAAGCTGCAGGTCCACAAGCTGTCAGGAGAATTACTTATTCCTGTCCACCCATCCCATTGTCATTTGACCTGCAAAAATAACATATTCTTCCCACAAACCGTGCCCAGTCTTTGGTGATCAGGATCAAACAAGTCAAGTTTCCCAAACAGTTGCTTGCCCCAACTCAAAGACAACTATTGCAAGCAAATCTCTTCAGGGGTATGTTTTTCTCTTAATGCCACTGGAATAACTCCATGAAGGCGAGTAGCCCATCGCCAAGTCACCTATTATTTGTATGTACACAGTACAAGACATTGACCCAGCTAGCACATAGCGAGCAAAACCCCTGAGACTCCTGCTTTTATCTGTCAGCCAGGACTCCCTGATTGAACCAGGGTAACCGCCCCAATCAGGAAACTCATAGTCTATGACATCCACCTGGCTGACCTCATTCCAATCGCTCTCGTTACAACTGGAGCTAAGAAGAGTGAGAGGTGACCTATATGAAAAAAAATAGGGATCACAGAGGTGAGAAAAAGAAATCTTCTCTGGATTGTATGAGTCCAGAACACTTTCTCAGAAGTAGTGGATGCAGGCCCTCATTAACCCTGATAATAAGAATAACCACGCATGGGAAATCCACAATGTCTTCTTTAAATCTTTATTGCAGAAGTGTGACAGTTACATGGACGGTATAAGACAACTGCAAATACATGACAGCTTCATTGATGGTGTAAGGCAGTTCTCCCTGTCCGATCACAGCTCATATTCATAAACCCTGTGGTTTCTGTGACTTGGGTGTAACTGTATTTGTTCTGTCTATGTCAATGTTAATTTTTATAGCAATGTCCATTTTTATGCAAGGGCACTTGAAACTGATCTCTGTTGTTGTTCACTTAAATGCTTCAACCATTTTATTTATTTACTTTTTCCCTCCCCACACTACTGCCAAACAGCATTAGTGCTTATTTCTCCCCAGCACCCATGTCGTATGTATGTAGGTGTAGGACACCATGAAGAAATATCAAGCGCAGAAATCTTCATTCGTATACCCGCACCAGGAAGAAAAAAAAGACCCAAGGGGCCAGTAACAAGCAATGCCCCATTCCTTAAGGGTAAAGCCTGCGTGAATGGGAAGGCAGGGGTTAAATGAAAATAGAGTTTGTAGGGGAAACAAAGCATTCCATACCCTGTGGTGCCCATCTCTGATTCAACAATTTGAAATGTCACATGTTCCCTATATAATCAGTTCCCCTTTTAGCGATACAAAACCACTATTCTTGCCTTGTAAGTGTCTGGTAAGAGCTCTTTCCTGATCTAATCAAGTTCCATTGGATTTTCCCTGATCTGATTAATTCCAAATTAACCTTTTCTTGGTCTGTGGGCTTCCACTGAATTCCACAATCTTCGAATGTTTTTATTGTACAGATAAATAGATTTTTGCGAGACAAATGAACCAAAGGCTATCGGGATGGTTTGGGAATGTGGAAGTCAGAACACAAGTAGATCAACCATGATCTTGTTGAATGGTAAAGCAGGCTTGAAGGGCAAAATGGCTGACATCTGCTCCTAATTTATGTGTTTGCGATACTGCTATAACTGGGCACCAATATGCTTATGCTCCACATAAACCTGTTCCCTCCAAAATTCATCTCATACTCTCAGTTTATCCTTCTATTCCTTTATCCCTCACGGTTTTAACCAGGTTCCTCTTCAACGTATCTATACTGTTCATATCAACCTTATTCTGTGCTAGCAAGTTCCACATTCTTGCCACTTTCTAGGTAAAGATATGTCTCCTGAATTCCCAATTGGATCTATGAGTGATAATCATATGTTTCCAATTATTGAACTTTGCCAATATTTAGGAACAATGTTTGACCTTGACATTTCATCTCAATGAGGTAAAAACAATGACTGCAGATGCTGAAAATCAAATACTGGATTAGTGGTGCTGGAAGAGCACAGCAGTTCAGGCAGCATCCAACGAGCATTTGCCCTATTCGCATTCGTATGCTCCACTTTCCTTTGTTGGTTTGAGGTTCTTGGTTCCAGAGACATATGATGGCCTGAATCTGTCCAGTTAGACTCTTTGTTATTTAACTTTAATTGAAATCAAAATGATGGAATTCAATGTTGCTCACAGCTTTTCCAAGTGATGCCAATATTTTAATGTCGCAATGGAAATGATTGCCATTACTGAAAGAAAACAAAATAGAATGATGCAGCTGTTCCCAGCGTTTTTGCATTTTTGAAAATATCCTATTGACCAGAGAAAGTGTCCCAACTTTTCTAGAAAGTAACAGAATTGACTTTATTTATCTCCCCCAAACAAATAGCCCAGTAGTGGTTGTCATTTAGCTTACTCAGTAATACTCCACTGTCCATTTTTGTGCTAATTTTTACAATCCCTTGGCTCAGTGGTTAGCACGACTGCTTCACAGTGCCAGAGACCCGACTTCAATTCCAACTTTGGGAGACTGTTTGTGTGGTATTTGCACATTCTCCCCATGTCTGTGTGGTTTTCCTCCGAGTGCTCCAGTTTTCTCCAACAGGTCCAAAAATGTGCAGATTAGGTGGATTTTCCAGTTGAAATTGCCCCATAATGTCCAGGGATGTGCAGGCTAGGTGAATTAGCCATGGGGAATGCAGGGTGACAGCGTAGGGGGATAGATCTTGGTGGTGTGCTCTTTGGAAGGTCAGTATGGACTCAATGGGCTTAATGACCTGTTTCCAAACTGTAGGGATTCTAAGATTATATGATTATTGATTTCTTTTACCCATAAATTGCTACACATTCAAAATTCTGCTGCCTGTGTCCTACCATATACCAAGTCTCTTTCTCCATCACCCTGATAACTCCTCACGGTCTGGCAATGTCTCAATTTCAAAATTCTGATCTTTGTTTTCAAATCTCACCTTGATCTCACTCACTATTTCTTTACAATCTGTAGCTTTACAACCCTCTGAGAACTCTGTGGTTCTCCAATTCTGGCCTCTTGGTAGGTTTCACTGTCAAAGTAAACCAAACTTTGAGCTGACCACCCTGGCAAGTTGAGACTATTCCATCACTCTCCTGGCTTGTGCTTTGTAGATGGTGGACAGCATTTGGGGAGTCAAGGGGTGAGTTCCTAGACTTTGACCTGCCCTTGTACCCATTGCGTTTCTACACAAGTCCACTTGAGTTTCAGGTCAATAAAAACCTCGCAGGATATTGATTGTGGGGGAATTCAGTGATGGTAACACCATTGAATGCCAATGGTTAGATCATCTCTTATTGAAGATGGTCACTGCCTGGCATTTGAGTGATGCAAATTTAAGCATCACTTGTCAGGCCAAGCCTCGATATTGTCCATCTTATTGTATTTGAACATGGACTGCTTCAGTAAGTGAAGAATCATGAATGGTGCTGAGCATTGTGTAATCATCAGCAAAAATCCTTACTTCTGACCTCATGATGGAGGGAAGGTCACTGACGAAGCAACTGAAGATGGTTAGGCCTAGGACACTACCCTGAGGAACCTCTGCAGAGATATCCTGGAGTTGAGATGACTGACCTCCAACCACCTCAATCATCTTCCTGTGAGCTCCAACCAGTGGAGAGTTTACCCCAATATCAACTGATTCCAGTTTTGCTAGGGATCCTTGATGCCACACTCAGTTGAATGCTGCCTAAATATCATAGGCTGAAATTCTCCAATAATTTCTGGTTTTTGTTTCAGATTAGGAACAATGCTGCATTTTCACCCCTCCTATCAACATCCTGTAATCACCATTCACCAGAAACTGAATTGAACTAACCATATAAATACAGTGGCTACAAGAGCAGGTCAGAGGCTCAGAATACTGCAGCGAGTAACTCCCCTCCTGATTTCCCAAGTCTGTCCATTATTTACAAGGGGAAAAGGCAGGAGTGTGATGAATACTCCCACTTGGATCAGTGCAGTTCAAACAACATTCAAAAAGTTTGACACCATCTAGGATAAAGCAACCTGTTTGATTGGTACAACATTCATAAACATTCACCCACTCAACCACTAATGCTCAGTTAACAGCAGTGTATACCATCTACAAGATGCACTGCAGAACTTGACCAAAGATTGTGAGAGACCACCTTCGAACCTAGGACCATTTCCATCTGGAAGGACAATTTTCTGTCAATTCATTCACCTGAATCCAACTGTAGATATATCCAGAACAAAAGTGGAACTGTCTCTCAATCAGAACTCTACCACTTTAGCTACTTCTGCATTCTGAGCATTTCTTAAATATTGGTCAGCCTCTACCTACACAGCTACGTTCCCTCATTTATCACACAGGCAATTATTTTTCATAATAATGCCTTGTGAGAAATGTTTCAAGTGGTTTTTGGAAGTCTACATTTTGCCCTCATTTCGACTGAGATGATACTGTACAACTACTTGAAAGGGCTGAACTTCCCCAGAAAAAAAGAAGCCAAGAGTATTTTGAAATTATGAAGGCATGTTCCAGGGTAACTATAGAGAGGATCAGCCCATTTTTGGTGGACCAAAATTAGAGGCCATAAAGATATAAGATAGTCAATAAATCAAAAAAGGAATGCAATAAAAAGGAGCGCTGTGAGAAGCATCATTGAGATGAATATAATTGAGTAATTTAAGAGGCTGGTGAACATAAACATGAGTAGAAACTGAGGATATGTTAGCAGGTGAGATGGATGGGATGTGAGGATACTTGCATAGGTGAGCTAAAACATCCATTTTAATGCTGTGAGGTACGATATAATTCTACCTATATACATTATCAGTCAATTTTTTCTAAAAGTGGCAATCCAGAGCAATAGTGTCTGTATCCTCCGGTCAATTTTACTGAGTGTTAAAGTTGATGCTGTCTGGTATGTAAAACCAAATCCCAACCCAATCCCATGGGATTCCATCTGGGGCATTAAAATAAAATTATCCTGCATTAACCTGTCACAAAAGTCATTATTCCACAGTCTGTCCACACATTAAGAACACTGTAGAGTTGAAGACTTCCTCTTGTTGCGGTTTCTTTATTTACTTTGGACCCTGTTTCAGATTCTGATAGCAGTGATGGTGTGTGACTCGGGTAAGCCTGTCTGGAAATTCCAAACCCAGTATTCCCTGTGACCAGACACATTGTAATATGCAATCTGCTGCCTGAATGTGCATTGACTCATATATAGAAAAGTTACTGGAATTGCTTTAAGAACATGTGTGGTTTTTTGGCAATACCTATTAAAGGAAAATGGGTTGAGACCATGATCTGTTCGGAAACCATAGTAACTTCCTGTCATTAAAAACAAATTTTAGTCACTTAATCTCTAACTAATCATTTTGTCTGGACTAAAATATTGCTCACTGCCACTTGCAAGCACTTCTGTCGTTGGGTGAAACCTGCTTAGGAACATGGACCATCACACAACATACAATCAGAGAAATATACAGCATGGAAACAGACCTTTCGGTCCAACTCCTCCATGCTGACCAGGTATTCAAAATTAATCTAGTCCCACCTGCCAGCACTTGGCCATATCCCTCTAAACCCTTCCTATTCATATACCATCCAGATGCCTATTAAATGTTGCAATTGTACCAGCCTCCACCATTTTCTCTGGCAGCTCATTCCGTACACGCACCACCCTCTGCATGAAAAAGTTGCCCTTAGGTCCCTTTTAAATCTTTTCCTTCTCACCTTAAATCTATGCCTCTTAGTTTTGGACTCCCCTACCCTGGAAAAAAAGACTTTGGCTATTTACCATATCCATGCTCCTCATGATTTTATAAATCTCTATAAGGTCACCCCTCAGCCTCCAAAGCTTTAGGGAAAATAATCTATTCAGCCTCTCCCTGTTGCTGAAATCCTCCAACTCTGGCAACATCCTTATAAATCTTTTCTGCATCCATTCAAGTTTAACAACATTTTTCCTATGGCAGGGACACCAGAACTGAACGCAGCATTCCAAAAGTGGTCAAACCAATGTCCTGAACAGCTGTAACATGACATCACAACTCCTGGGCTCAATGGACTGACCAATAAATGTGATTTCAAACTCTTCAAAATCTGTATTCTAGTTGTCATGTGAAGATGCCTTTGTCAACTCACTATTGCTGGATCACTGCACAACACAGCAGTAATTGTCCAGGGGAAACCGATTGGAAAAATAAGCTTGAGCTCACATGACAATGAGTAAGGTGAACAATGCTTTCTATCTTTTGCTGTGAAGCTCAGCTTGCCTTGATCAACATTGTGATGCAGTGCCTTATTAATACTTTCACCCAGTACAAAGGTAATATACTTTGCCTCAATTAGATGATTGCTGAAATGTGGAAGATTTTAAGTTATATATCAACCTACATAAACTCCGGATGTTCTAAAGTATTTTTGAAGTGTCGTCACTACTGTAATGTAGGAAGTGCAGCAGCCAACATGCTGCACATTGAGGGCATTTTCAGTGCTCACACCTTCTTGTTCTTTTCATGAGGAGTCAATTTCTCCAGCAGCTTTTACCATGCTTTTACCCTTTGACCATGAACATTAATTTCATTCTACTTTTCTGATGGTTTTGCTAGTTTCGTTTGGCCTGCTCCCGTGAGCTTCAGATTTTTAAAATCAAAACTGGGAACAGATGGAAGTAAAATTGATTAAAAATAAATCTCTATATGTAAGTTTCGCATTTACAATTTATCCCTAATTGCCCTGGAGAACGTGAGCTGCCTTTGTCACTGTGGTAAAGGTAGCCCCACATTGAGGGAGTTCTAAGATTTTGACACAGAAACACTGAAGGAACAGTGATACAATTCCAAGATAGGATAGTGTGTTTTGGAGTACAATTTGTGGTGTTGATATTCCCATGTATTTTCCTTATTCACTGATGTGGGAGGTGCATGTTTGTAATCCACAGATGTACCAAAGACAGTAAGGATTCAGACAATTTCCATTCCAAAATTAGAACTGTCAGCTGTGACTCCATGGGTAGTGCTCTTGTCTCCAAAGCAGAACTTTCTGGGTTCCAATCCCCTGTGCCAACTTCAACACAATGAATCTAGGCTGACAGCCCAAATGCAGTACTGAGAGACTGCTGCACTGCCAGAGATTTTGCCTTTCTGGAGATGTTAAATCAAGGCCTGTCTAATGTCTACCCTGTTCGATAGATGGAAAAGATCCCATGAAGGATCTCTCTACAGATGCTGAGCATTTCTGCTGTTTCTATTTCAGATTTCTGGTATCGCTAATATTTTGGTTTACTGTATAATCCTGAGTTTCTAATCTAAAGCAGAGCAGGGGTGTTCACATTAGTGTCATGGCCAATACCTTTTGCTCAGTCGACAGCAGATGGCCCTGTCATTTTCACATTGCTATCTGAGGAAGTTTGTTGTGTGCATGTTGGCTGCTGCACTTCCTACATTACAGTAGTGACGACACTTCAAAAATACTTTAGAACATCCGGAGTTTATGTAGGTTGATATATAACTTAAAATCTTCCGCATTTCAGCAATCATCTAATTGAGGCAGAAGTATATTACAAAACGAGAAGAGAAGGCAGTATTGATGTAACTATGCCTGGATGTGTGGCTAATGTTGAAAAGTTGAACTAATTTTCCTTATTTGGAATATTTTTTGATTCCACTTTCCATCATTTTTTGAAATTGATTAGAGGTCACAGCTCTAAGGTAAAAGAGCTAATTTGCACAATCATCTCCCACAGATACCAAGGTGATCATTGAACAGGTATTCTTATATTAGTATTGTTGGTTGACGATTAAGCATTCATTGAACATACAGGGAAGAACTCTTTTGCTGTTCATGTACTGCTCGGCGATCCTTTCCATCTACCTAAGAGGATAGACAGAGATTTGTTCTGACAGCTCATCCAAAATACAGCCCCTCTGACAATGCGGTTCCACGTTCAGTACTGCATTGGAATATAAGTCTACAAATTTCTTGAGTCTAGACCTAAACCTGAACCTGCAATCTTTTCCCAAGAGTTCAACCCAGTGAACTATGATCCATAAAATCCTTTGGGCAGGAAACAGCTATGGAATGAAAGGCAGTGAATGGTGTTTTATGTAGTGTTCAATAGATCTGTGTTAGGTGAGTCTGTCTCTTACTAACTTGAAAGGGTTCAGAAAAGATTTACAAGGATGTTGCCAGGGTTGGAGTTTTTGAGCTATAGGGAGAAATTGAATAGGCTAGGGCTGTTTTCCCTGGATCATCGGGGGTTGAGGGGGTGACCTTATGGAGGTTTATAAAATCATGAGGAGCATGGATAGAATAAATGGACAAAGTCTTTTCCCTGGGGTGGGGGAGTCCAAAACTAGAGGGCATAGGTTTAGGATGAGAGGGGAAAGATATAAAAGAGACCTAAGGGGCAACTTTTTCACGCAGAGGGTGTTACGTGTATGGAATGAGCTGCCAGAGGAAGTGGTGGAGGCTGGTATAATTGCAACATTGAAGAGGCATTTGGATGGGTATATGAATAGGAAGGGTTTGGAGGGATATGGGCCGGGTGCTGGCAGATGGGACTAGATTGAATTGGGATATCTGGTCGGCATGGACACATTGGACTGAAGGGTCTGTTTCCGTGGTGTACATCTCTATGACTCTATGACTCTAATGCTCTTTGAACTTGATTAATTAAGACTGGATGTGTACTCAGAACAAAGTAAATAAATGGAAGCATTTGCTGGAAGTTAGAACTGTAAGCATAAAGCAGACATTTTAAAGTTTTTTAGATAAATTCAAGAAGGAAGGAAAGAACGGAGGGAGGGAGGCAGAAAACTGGAAACTCGATCACTTAGCTTGGAGTCTGTCATTGGGAAGATGTTAGAATGAATCATTAAGGATGTATCACTGGGCATCTGGAGAAACACAAGACAACTTTGTGAAAGGGAAATCATACTTAACCAATTTAATTGATATTCTTTGAAAGAGTAACTTGCACTATGGATAAAGATGAGTCCATTAATTAACTTCCAGAAGTTATCTGACAAAATGGCATATACAAGTTAATTATGTAATGTACAATCTCGTAGTACAGAGGGTAACACACTGGTATGAGAGAAATTTGGCTTTTTGACAGAAAACAGAGCAAACGTTAGTGGGTAATTTTCAGCCTACAAGGTTATCATTTTTAAAAATAATTTATATCAATGAGGGAATCAAAGGCATGGAAGCTAAATCTGAAGATGACAGAAAGATAGATGGGAATGGATGCTGTGAAGAGGACAAAAGGAAATTGTAGACAGACATAAATAGGTTAACTGAGTGGGGAAAACATCTGTCAGATGGAGTTTACTGTGGGACAGTGTGAAGTTGTTCATGTTTACAAGAAAAATAAAAAAGCAAGGTATTACTTTAGTGAAGAATGACTATGGAATAATAAGGTGCAGAGGGATCCAGGTGTCCTGAGGCATGACTCACAAAATGTTCATGTGCTGGTACATCAAGTCATTAAGAAGGCTAATGGAATGCTATCCTTTATTGCAGGAGAAACTGAACATAAAAATAAGGATGCTGTGCTTTTGTTATATATCGCATTAGTGAGGCCACGTCTCAAATACTGTGGACAACTTGAGTTTTCTTATTTAAGGAAGGATTGGAGCTCAATTGACTTTTCAGAGATCCTGAAAGGTCTTCACAAAGGGGCATGTGGAACAGATGTTTATTCTTGAGGATGTGAGTGAGTCCAGAACTATGGGGCACTGTTTTAGGATTAAGGATCTCCCAGTTAGGAGTCTCCTGTTTGAGACAGAGATGAGGAGATTTTTGTTCTCTCTCTGTGGGTTGCATAGCTTTAGAAGTCTCTGCCTCAGAATGTTGTGAAGGCAGGGCTATTGAATATTTTTAAGACAGAGGTCAATAAATTCTTGGTAGCCAAGGGGCTTAAAGGTTATCATAGAAGGCAGGATGCGGAATTCCGAGTACAAAAGCCATGACGTTATTGAATGGTGCAACAGCCCCGAAGGGCCAAATGGTTAACTTCAATTCTTATGTTTATATAAAACCTGTTACACCCATGGTAACGAGTGGCATCATTGTGCAGCTCAGAAATACAAAATAACACTTTGAACTTTGACAAAGCAGCCTAATCTGATTCCTAATTCATGCTTTTTTTTCTGGATCCTTTCTCATTACCTCATTGGTTGGAATCCAGACTAAAGGTCACAGTTATAATATTAGAGAGAGAGCATTTGATTGTGAACAGATTGCAGATGTGATGTAATCTTCACTTCCAACTCTACTGACTGAGGCAGAACCTGCATCAACATTTGAATTTTGTTAAAATAGGTTAGATTTAGTTTTATTTAATATTGTCACTGGTACCAAGGTACAGTGAAAAGTTGCCATGCTCCGGTATCATCTTGGCTTACAAAATAAATTACTGAATAAATTGATGTTACTGAAACTGAAACAGCTTCAAATGTTCATCTTTCCCACTCTATATTTGCCCTCTCTGTCTATCCATGAAGTGAGTGCCAAAACCTTGTTTAAAGTATGAACATCAAAGCAGGTGGGTTGGACAGGATGGCCTAGAAGTTTCAAATATTTTTACGTTTAATCTTTACAAGAAGCTCAGAAGTCTAAACTCAGAAGGTTGGTTTTGCACTATCACTCCATCCTGAATGGACACCAAGGAAGGCACCAATTCCTTGCCTGTGGCAGTGCCCCTGGGGTGCACCTCTCCAACATATAGCCATAGAGTCATAGATATGTACAGCATGGAAACAAACCCTTTGGTCCAACGTGTCCATGATATCCCAACCCAATCTAGTCCCACCTACCAGCACCTGGCCCATATCCCTCCAAACCCTTCCTACTCATCTACCCATCCAGATGCCTTTTAAATCTTGCAATTGTACTAGCCGACCAGATATCCCAAATTAATCTAGTCCCGTTTGCCAGCACTTGGTCATACATACATCAACCTTTGCGTGAAAATGTTGCCCCTTAGGTCCCTTTTAAATCTTTCCCCCTCCCTAAACCTATGCCATCTGGTCTGGACTCCCCATCCCAGGGAAAAGACCTTGCCTATTTATCCTATCCATGCCCCTCATGATTTTATAAACCTCTATAAGGTCACCCCTCAGCTTCTGATGCTCCAAGGAAAACAGCCCAGCTTATTCAGCCTCTCCCAATAGCTCAAATCCTCCAACCTTGGCAACATCCTTGTAAATCTTTTCTGAGCCCTTTCAACTTTCTGGTGACCATGCCTGTCTCTCTCTCTTGATCTTTGATATTTCTGATAACCTACCTCACTGGCCCACGCTGATATCCTTTTGTAGCAAAATGGCACTTTTATTGGGTAACAATGCACTTGGGTGGATTTGCAATATCGAGGCACAAATGCAAGTGATTTTGTTGTTGGGGTTTGCCAGCCACCTCCATTTGTTTGTCTTCATTCACAATGGAGGCTTGCTTTTCAAACTCATCTGAATATCCCTTGGCTTGAGAATATCTGACAGTATTTGCACTAAGTGAGAGCATCTACTGAATCCTGGTTTTCCTCAGCAGCTGCTACATCTCTTAGACAGGACCAATAGGAATAATGGAAAATAAGATACATTAGAAGAGTTTCAAAATCAATTGGCGTTGGGGAAGCCTTTGGTGAAGTGGTAATGTCAGTGGACGAGTAATCCAGAGGCTCAGGCCAATATTCTGAAGATTTGGTTTCAAATTCCACCATGTCAGGTTGTAGAACTTAAAATTGAGTTTATGAAATCTAGAATTGAAAGCTTGCCTCAGTAATGCCATTGATTGTTGCAAAAACCCATTTGCATCATCAATGATCTTGAGGGAAGGAAATCTGCCATCCTTACCTAGTCTGGCCTACTTGTGACTTTTGATATTTAGCTGCCCTTGGCAAAGGGCTAGCAAGCCACATGGATTCTGAGCCAGTCTGCCCTAATTGGCCCCATTTATACCTCAGTCATTGACTGTATTACAGCACCACCCTGGAGAGTTATAACTACTCATCATCAGAGAAAACATAAACTCCAATGGTCCCATTTCCGACGGTAACATTCAACTCTACTTTGGCATTCACATGTGATTCGTTCCTCAGCCTTGTTGATCATTCCTCAAAATGTTCCTTTCTAAATGAATTCAGAATTTCATTTGTTTTTCTGTTGCACAGCCTTGACTTCCATTCTATTTATCAACTTTTGTGGACGGTTGTCAACAGGGTTATCCATTCTGTGAACCCTTGCAACTCGAAATTAGTTTAAAATAACTAAATTACATTCAGCAAATGCAATACACATTTCCAAGGTGGGGAAAAGCTCTATACAGAGTACAATTGTATAGTGTAAAGGTTTTTGTGCATGAGGATTAACTTTGCACCAGTAAAGGTACTAAGATTGGACTGTACAAGGTCTGTATTAATGTTCATTCAATTAATATGGCAAAAACCTGCTAAGCCATCTGAACCTAATTTCTATATTTAAAGTCCTAACTTGAAATCTGTGCAGGAGCAGCTTTTGCAACAATAGCATTTCAAATGTTAATGAGGATTTAGGCATTGTACAATTTGCTTGAAAATGTTACCTTCTATTGGATTTGATGTGTGAAAATATTTACAACAGAGACATCACAGTCTTGGTGGGTAATCGAACAGGAACAGGTAATGAAAAAGGCATGCAAGATTTATAGATAGGGTAAAGCAGGAAGCTTAGGAAAGGAGTGATGATTCAAAGGAAGTGGCAGAGTGAACATCAAACAGAGATGCATGGAGAGCTCTGGTCGTTGATTCTGTCAATCCTGCCTATGGGGAATCCCGGAGTATGAGAATGAGTCCTTTGACAGCAGCTTTGATTTAATGATTTACACATTTTACTGAAACAAATATTTCTTATCCAGGCCGCTGCTCACTAATTACAGAACAAGGCAAGTGTTCTGATATGAAAAAGAGATCCTACATTTGTATAACACTTTTCTTGACCTCAGGACGTCCCAAAGCACTTTACAGCCAATGAAGGAACTTTGAAGTTTAGGAAACACAGCAGTCAATTTCCACCCAGTACAAACAGCAAAAAGAATATCAGAACAGTAAAAATAGGAGCAGGAGTAGACCATATGGTGTTTTGACCCAGTATTCAACATTCACACTCCCTGTATTCCTTGATTCCTGAGACATGAAAACCCTGTCTAAATCTTATACTCAATGGCTGAGATTCTCCAAGCTGCTGAGATTGAGAATTCCAAAGATTCATAACATTCCTAGTGAAGAAATCTCTCCTCTTCTTATAAGTTATCATCCCCTTACCCTACTCTATTGTTCCCTCATCTTATAATTAATTGTTCCCTTACCCTATTCGATTATGTGGTGAAGGCCAGAGGAAGCCTGGACTGTACATAATCTGTGATGAATGTAAAGAACAAGTAGACAAATTTAGATTCTGGGCGAAAGTGAGGACTGCTGGAGATCAGAGTCTAGATTAGAATTGTGCTGGAAAAACACAGCAGGTCAGGCAGCATCCGAGGAGCAGGAAAATTGACGTTTTGGACAAAAGCCCTTCATCCGGAATGAGGCAGGGAACCTCCGGAGTGGAGAGATAAATGGGAGGGGGGTGGGGCTGGGGAGAAGGTAGCTAAGAGTGCAATAGGTAGATAGAGGTGGGGATGAAGGTGATAGGTTGGAGAGGACAGTGGAGCGGATAGGTGGGAAGAAAGATTGGCAGGTCGGACAAGTCATGAGGATGTCAGGTTGGAACTGGGATAAGGTGGGGGGAGGGGAAATGAGGAAGCAGGTGAAGTCCACATGGATGCCCTGGGGTTGAAGTGTTCCGAGGCAGAAGATGAGGCGTTCTTCCTCCAGGCATCGAGTGGTGAGGGAGCGGTAGTGGAGGAGGCCCAGGACCTGCATGTCCTTGGCAGAGTGAGAGAGGGAGTTGAAATGTTTGGCCACAGGGCGGTGGGGTTGATTGGTGTGGGTGTCTCGGAGATGTTCCCTAAAGCTCTCTGCAAGAACGCATTCAGTCTCCCCAGTGTAAAGGAGATTTAGATTCTTGACTATGTAACGAGGAAAAACAATCTCTTCTTGTCTACCTTATGAAGCTCCTTCAATTAGATCATCTTTACTTCTAAACACCCAAGTAGGGGTAATTTACTCAGTCTCTCATCACTAAGGCCAATCTAATGAACATTTGATGTAATTCCAATGCAAATATGAAGATGGTATTTTCCAGATCACTTAGGGAATTCATGTCACTATGGTAACATACACTTTTATGTCCATGTTGTATCTAGTAGCTATGGCATGATGGTGGAGACTCTAACTCCCTTTCCATCATGTGAATCTTGCCTTTTATTAAATACGATCCCCACAGTATATAAACTGGCCCTTTGGCCCAACAAGTCTACACTGACCCTCTGATGAGTATTATCCCCAGACCCATTCCCTCCTACTCTATCTCCCTAACCCTGCATTTCCCATGGCTAATGCATGCCTGAACACTATGGGTAATTTAGCACCTAACTTGCACATCTTTAAAATGTGCAAGGAAACCAGAATAACCAGAGGAAACCCACGCAGACATGGGAAGAATGTGCAACCTTCACACAAACCATCACCCAAGGCTTGTATTGAACCCAGGTCCCTGGCTCTGTGAGGCAACAGTGCTAATCACTGAGCCACCGTGCCACTCTTATATCTACCATTGGTGCTTGTGTGAGCTGGATTTAGGGGTTGTTGGATAATGTTGAAGATAACAGGAACTGGTAAGAGGTGCTATGTGAATGGAATTACGCTGAGTCATTCAGGTCTGCTAAGAACTTCAGTAATTGCTGTCTCTATCAAATAAGGACAAAACATTTGGGATTAGCCATGTGCACAGATAATTCCAAATAAGGCATACGCTTGGCACAGAGACCTGAGAAAAATCCTTTGTTCAGCAGAACTTCGAGGAATAACGTTGCAGGAGGCAAGGTGAAGACATCGCGAAGAGTTCCAGCCTGGCCAGCTACCAACTCTCCAGGGTAATAAAAGTTTAGGTTAGTTACAGAACCCAGGGGAGTGAAAGACAATAATTGAAAGATCTCTAGTAGTTAAAAGCAGATGTCATTTGTTAAGTACATAATAAATTAATCGAGTTTTACAGAGCTCTCGGTGTCTCTGCTATATTTTGTATACGTATAAACTGCTGTCTCTCAGGTTGTCTGTTCTCTCAAAGGTCATTTGGCCACATTGTGAATGCACCTTCCTTGATCATCAAGACTTGAGATGGATGCAACCCCAGAGCTTCTGACTCAAAGGCAGGGACATTGCCCACTGTATCATAAGACTCAATACAGCTTTAATCTAACAGTGGAGACAAAACTATACACAACATTCAAGGTGTGCAAATAGACTGCAAAACTTGAACAGTGAGATAATTACATCCACCCGAGAGGGCAGACATGGTGCTAGAGTAATGTCTCCTCTGAAATATAACTGCAAACTCTTGATACCACACTGAAATACCTGTCCAGATCACATGCTCAAATACACCCAATGTGACCTGAGCTTAATGTATGGATGCAGAGGTGACACTGTTACCAGCAAGCCATAGTGAACACACAGTTGATATAACATTTAAATCATGAAGGGATGGACTGACTACATCATTCATGACTGATTAATTCATATGTGTTTTAGTCCAGACAGATAAATAAGCTTTAGTCACTTTACTAAAACTACATCTTGATTAAAGTTTCTAAACCAAGCAAACCTTGAAAGATCAATAGTACAGAGATCTAAATTATGGTGATGAAGTACAAACATTATGGATTCTACCATTAGCCATGAGTAATCGAGGTGAAATTAAAAATTCTGAGGTGATGAGGTATGATAGAGAAGTGAGCAGGACTCCTTTATAGATTGATATTTCAGGTCACTGGACCTGAAACATTGACTCTGCTTTCTCTCTGCAGATGCTGCCAGAGCTGCTAAGTTTCACCAGTAATGTCAGTTTTTGTTTCAGATGTCTGGCATCTGCAGCTCTTGGTTTTATTTCTGGCCTGTCATTTTAGATTACTTACAGTATGGAAACAGGCCCTTTGGCCCATCAAGGCCTCACCGACCCTCCGAAGAGCAACCCACCCCAGACCCATTCCCCTACATCTAACACTACGGGCAATTTAGCATGGCCAATTCATGTAACTTGCACATCTTTGGACTGTGGGAGGAAACTGGAGCACCCGGAGGAAACCCACACAGACAGTTGCCTGAGGCAGGAATTGAACCCAGGTCTCTGGTGCTGTGAGGCAGCAGTGCTAGCCACAGTGCCACTGTGCCACCCCTTCTGCTTCTGCTCTCCCTCCCTTCTTAAATAAAAGTGTTAGTACTTTGGGGGCCAAACCATGGAAGATACCATATTTGATTAAGTAAAGCAATCTTCTTTACTACTTTGCAATGTTATATCACCACTTTATGTTTCTGGTAAATATTTATATCTACAATGTTTCACACAATGTTTAGACCATTTAGGAGCAGACATTGGCTATTCAGCTCATCCAACCATTACAGCATTCTTTTTGTAATCTAAAAAATTCCTGATTCTAGAAATGACTTGTTCCCAAGTATTCCGGAATGGAAACAGTGAGTGTACAAAGGCACAACCCTTGCATTATGTTGCTTCTGTAGTTCAGGTCAGTATGTCAGGAGATCTCAATTCCTTTTGGAAGGATTGCATCATGCATGAGCATATCCACATGAAGAGAATGTAATTCTTATCTGTAAAAACTTCCATCCACTGCAAACTTGACATGGTTCTGAAGTAAACTAATGTCTCCACCTTCACATCTGGTCCTGACAACTGAGGGTTTGGAAACTTAGTTTTAGATGTACTATTGTTCTGGGAAGCTTTGGCACAAACACAAGCTATATTCCAATACCATGTGAGGAGACCAAATTTAAGCGGTGTTCAGGTTAGAGCTGGACAAGGCCTTTTATAAGGAAAGAAAGATTTACATTTATATAGCAACTGTCAAATATACATTGCAGCAAATTAGTTTTCCAAGTGTAATCACAGTGTAATATTCAGTTGAAACACAGCAAGCTCCCACAAATAACAAGGTGGTACTGACCAGCCAATCTGTTTTGAGGTGTTGATGGATGGGTAAATATTCGCAAAGCACCAGGGATAGGTTCTGATCTTCTTTGGAACATGTGATCTTGTACACTCACCTGAACGATCAGATGGGGGTTTCATGTTTAATTATTAATTTTAAATAAAAATATATTAATTTTAAACACGAAAGCACTCTCTCAGTAGTGTGCCATAATGTTTTTTTTTAATGTTTTTAGTTTTTGATTAATTTTTACTTAATTGTCCAAACTGTACGTCCAAATGCATTTTTCACTCTCTGACCATCCGGTATCATTAGACGTCCAATGATTCATCAGTGATTACTGCCTGATTTCCACATTTACTCAGTAGCCTTGAGCAACTTAGCCTGCATGATGCATGCATTCTTTTTATTCAGATTCTGTCCCTGAGAATGACCTTTGAGCATTCTTGTACAACCGTTATCTCAATGTTGGGAGCCAGTCTTGCTCAATGACCAAACTTCGAAGGGGAGGGCTGGTGATAATCTTGTTTTTAGCTTGCATCTACATGACTGAAACGGAAACCAGTGGCAAGCTGACATTTTAATTATTCCTGGGACATAAAATGATAGGGACTGAACGGACAGAGATATGGAAGCACAAGATGAACATGAATTCTTTGTGCTCGTTTTTTACAGAAGAGGTGTCACAAAGTAATTGTTAATGTTAGGGAGGAGAAGTGTACAATGTTGGATGGCATAAACAGAGTGAGAGATTTGGTCAGATGTTTAGCATCTTTGGAAGTTCATCAATCACCAGCTGGCCTGGATGGATTGTATATCTGAAGCTTTCAGAAGAAGCAAAGGAAGAAACAGTCGAACCCCTGACCTTAGTTTTTGAAGCCTCTCAGGTTCCAGGTGTAGTATCAGAGAGTTGAGAGATGGCTAACATTATACTGTTCTCTCAAAAGGGAGAAAGAAGCAGACCAAATACCCACAGGTCAGTCAGACTAATCTCAGTTGGGGGCAACTTATTGGAAAGGATTTGGAAGACAGTATAAAGGATTACTTAGAGGGGCACAAGTTAATCAATGACGATATGGATGGACTTGTTAAAGCGGGATCCCAGTGGGAGGCCACACCAAACACATATTCCTCTCCCCTCCCTTGTCAGCTTTCTGGAGAGACTGTTACCTCTGGGACACCTTGGTCCACTCCTCCTTCACTCTCAACACCCCCCCACAGCTGCACAGCACCTTCCCATACAAATGGACGGGCCTATTTATCTCCTCCCTCCTCACTATCCAACGCCCCTGGCTCACCATCCATGTGAAGCAGCAATTCACCTGGCCTTTGTTCAGTCTAGACGACTGTATTCACTTCTCATAGTGTGGTCTCCTCTACACTGGGGAGACAAAACACAGACTGGTGACTACTTTGCTCAACAACTACATTCTGTCTGCAAAAATGATCCCAAGCTTCCAGTTACCTGACACTTAACACACCACCATGTTCCTTGGCCAATGTCTGAGTCTCAGGTTTGCTGCAGTGCTCCAGTGAGGCTCAGCACAATCTGGAAGAACAGCACCTCATTTTCCATTTGGGGAAACTGCAGCCTTCTAGACTCAATACTGAGTTCAATAATTCTACAGCCTGAACATCTCCTTCCAAACCCCAGGCTTTGGGCTGCTTTCATCAAAGCCAACCTATATTGACCCGCAATACTCCACATTGTCAGGTATATAGAGGGCAAAAGAGAGACGAATATGGACACTGGGCAGCTGGAAAATGACGCTGGAGAGATGGTAGTGGGGGCCAAGGAAATGGCTGAGGAAGTGAATAATTACTTGGTGTCAGTCTTCACTGTGGAAGACACGAGTGATATCCCAAAAATTCACGAGGATGAGGGAGCAGTGCTGGATATGGTGGCCGTCACCAAGGAGAAGGTGCTAGAAAAATTGAATGGCCAGAAGGTGGATAAATCACCTGGACCAGATGATCTACATTCCAGAATTCTTAGCGGGATAGTTGAAGAGATGGCGGAGGCATTAATGGTGCTCTCTCAGGAATTGCCAGAATCAGGGAGGGTCCCAGATGACTGGAATATTGCTAACATGGCACCCCTGTTTAAAAAGGGAGTAAGGCAAAAGATAGACAATTACAGACCCACTAGCCTAACCTTGGCCATGAGTAAGCCCCTGGAATCTATTGTGAAGGATGAGATTTCTGAATACTTGGAAATGTGTTGTAAAATAAGGCAAAGTTAGCATGGTTTCATCAAGGGGAGGTCCTGCCTGACAAACCTTCTAGAACTCTTTCAGGAAGTAACGTGCAGGTTAGACAAGGAGAGTCAATGGAGGTTATCTACGTGGACTTCAAGAACACCTCTGACAAGGTGCCGCACAGGAGGTTACTGAGTAAGATAGGGGCCCATGGTGTCAGAGGCAAGGTATTAGCATTGGTAGCAGCTTGGCTGTCTGGAGAAAGCAGAGAGTGAGGATAAAAGGAAAATCATTCTCAGAAATGACAGCTGGTGAGAAGTGCTGTTTTGCAAGGCTCAGTGTGGGGACCACAACTTTTCACTTTATACATTAACAATCTAGATGAAGGAACTGAGGGCAAACTGGCTAGGTTTGCAGACAATATAAAGATAGGTAGAGGAACAGGTTGCATAATAGAGGCTGCAGAAGCATTTGGGCAGGTTAGGAGTGCAGGTAGACAAGTGGCAGATGGTGTCCAACATGGGAAACTGTGAGGTCATGCACTTTGGTAGGAAGAATAGAGGCATGGATTATTTTCTTAATGGGGAGGAAATTCAGTAGTCTGAAGTACAAACAGACTTGAGAATTCTGGTCCAGGATTCTCTCAAGGTAAACCTACAGATTAAATCAGTAGCTAGGAAGGTAAATGCAATGATGGCATTTATTTTGAGAGAACTAGAATATACAAGCAGGGATGTACTCCTAAGGCTCTATAAGGCTCTGGTCAGACCACATCTCAGGAAGGATATATTGGCCCTGGAGTGTGTTCAGAGGAAGTTCACGAGAATGGCCCCCCAAAGTGAAAAGGTTAACATTTGAGGAGCATTTGAGGACTCTGAGTATATATTCAATGGCGTTACAAAGAATGAGGGGGAATCAAATTGAAACATACAGAATACTGCATGGTCTGGACAGAGTCAGTGTTGGGAAGATGTTTCTATTGGTAGGAGAGTCTAGGACGCCAGGGCACAGTCTTAGAGTAAAGGGAAGACCTTTTAGAATGGAAATAAGGAAAAAGCTTTTCAGCCAGAGTGTGGTGAATCTATGGAATTCATTGCCACAGAAGTTTATGGAGGCCAGGTCATTGAGTATATTTAAGACTGAGATAGATAGGGTCTTGAGTATCAAGGGGATCAAGGGTTATCTGGAGAAAATGGGAGAATGTGGTTGAGAAACTTATCAGCCATGATTGGATGGCAGAGCAGACTCAATGGGCTGAATAGCCTAATTTCTGCTCCTATGTCTTATGGTCTTATTAGCAGCTTTTCCTTCTCCCTGCTTCAGCATTATTACTTCCTTTGTCTGACCAACTGGGGATGTATTGTAGAATTGTGTAGTAGATTAAAGTCATGCAGAGAACTATATGGGGTTCTGGTCATCACGTTGTATAATGTAAGCTTACTCAAAATTAGAAAAGATGTTTTGGGATGGAGAATGGTAGCATTGGATCATCAGCTTTGTTTACTGTGGAACAAAACAGGCCATGGGGAAATTTAACAGAGATGTGTAAAGTATGATAATTCTGGATAGAATGGATGGGAAGGACCTAGTTCCCATTGTGAAGAGGTCACTAACAATAGGGCAAAGGTTGAACATATTTGGTGGGAGGATTTGAGGACATTTGAGGAGTACATTCTTTCACCCAGAGGGTAGTGGGGTTCTGGAACTCACTGGCTGCAACAGTCTGAGACTCAGAATCCTCATCACATTTTAAAAAGTACTTGAATGTATACCAAAGTGCTGTAACCTACAGGGCTTCAGACCAAGAGCTTGAAACTGAGATTATACTGAGTAGCTCTTTCCAGTTGTCACAGACATAATGGGCCGAATGGTCTGCTTCTGTCCGATAAATCACTTTATGCTTCTATCTATATATGGACAGTCAACGATTGTCAATCCTGTAAAAAGACTTACCCCTAATATTAGGAAAGGTTCTCAGCAAATGTGATGGCTGTTGTAATGTAGGGAAGAGGACTAGTAAATTTGCACACAGCTGCATCCCATAAACAGCAACACTGTCCATTGAAAGGGTCATGTAACACTGAGGTAGTGTCCCTACCTCTGAGCCAGGACACCTGGGTTCAAATTCTACAAGCTGCAGGTTTGTGTAATAACATCACTGGACAGGTTGCTTATAGATACCTACAATCAGCGGTAGTGGCCCTACCTCTGGGTCAGAAAGCCTGGGTTCAAGTCCAGCATTCCTGCTAATTTAAGAGCAGTTGTGGCCCAGTGACGGCCCGGGATTTTCATGCCTGCTATTGAGCTGTGTAATAACATTGCTCAACAAGTTGATTAGAAAATATAATCGATGTTGTGGTTCTCTTTGCCGAGCTGGGAATTTGTGTTGCAGACGTTTCGTCCCCTGTCTAGGTGGCATCCTCAGTGGTTGAGAGCCTCCTGTGAAGCGCTTCTGTGATCTTTCCTCTGGCATTTATAGTGGTTTGAATCTGCTGTTTCCGGTTGTCAGTTCGAGCTGTCCGCTGCAGTGGTCGGTATATTGGGTCCAGTTCAATGTGCTTATTGATTGAATCTGTGGATGAGTGCCATGCCTCTAGGAATTCCCTGGCTGTTCTCTGTTTGGCTTGACCTATAATAGCAGTGTTGTCCCGGTCGAACTCGTGTTGCTTGTCCTCTGCGTGTGTGGCTACTAAGGATAGCTGGTCGTGTTGTTTCGTGGCTAGTTGGTGTACACTCATCCACATTGAACTGGACCCAATATACCGACCACTGCAGCGGACAGCTGGAACTGACAACTGGAAGCGGCAGATTCAAACCACTACAAATGCCGGAGGAAAGATCACAGAAGCGCTTCACAGGAGGCTCCCAACCACTGAGGATGTCACCTAGACAGGGGATGAAGCGTTTGCACCAGAAATTCCCAGCTCGGCGAACAGAACCACAACAACGAGCACCCGAGCTACAAATCTTCGCACAAACTTTGAATATAATCGATATTATCCAGAGAGGCCTCTTGTGACACAATGCTAGTATCCCGACCTCTGAGCCAAGAGACCCTGTTTAAACATGTGTCTGATTAAAATACCTAGATATTGTCCAGACGGGGTCGTATGGTGCGGTGGTAGTGTCCCGACCTCTGAGCTAACAGGCCTGGGTTCAATACCACTTGCTCCAGAGGTGAACATCTCTAAACAGGTCAATTAGAGATATCTAGATATTGTCAAGGACACTTTGATCTTCTTTGAAAAGTGTCAGAGGGCTATCTGCATCCAGCTGAAGGGGCAATGCTGAAGGAATGGAATGCCATTGTAATTTTTGTGCTCCTGCAGTGTCATTGGAGCCTAGAATTTCTAATCTCAGAGACAAGTGCCAATGAACTCAGGCTGACATAATGTACTGCACTGTGAAATCTTTTCTGCCCCACTATTTCAAACTAGCTCCCAGAAATACAAGAATGTTGCCAGGGTTGGAGGGTTTGAGCTACAGGGAGAGGTTGAATAGACTGGGGCTGTTTTCCCTGAAGCGTCAGAGGGTGAGGGGTGACCTTATAGAGATTTAGAAAATCACAGGGGACATGGAAAGGGTAAATAATCGTTGTCTTTTCCCAGGAGTGCAGGAGTCCAAACTTAGAGAGAGGGGAAAGATTTAAAAGGGATTTTAGGGGCAAGAGGGAATGAGCTGCCAGAGGAGGTGGAGGCTGGTATAAATACAACATTTAAAAGGCATCTGGATGGGTATATGAATAGGAAGGGTCAAGAGGCATTTGGGTCAAATAGTGGAAAATGGGACTGGATTTATTTAGGATGTCTGGTCGGCGTAGATGGGTTGGACCAAAGGGTCTGTCTCTGCGCTGTATAACTCTATGACTCTATGACTCTAAATCAGTATTTGGGAATAGTATTTGCACAATTCACTTCCTAATGCCTAATCAGGTTGTAACTCAACAGCACTTAATACTTCATCAAGCAATAATTCCATACTTTGGCTTTGTAAGAATAATAATGACTCAAGTCCAACATTCTTCATTAACCACAATGATTAATATAATTGTCTCGATTGTTCTTCCTTTGCATAAGTCTATAAAGATTTGAAAGACTTCTTTGTGCAAGAACTTGTTACAGCTTGGATTTAATTAGATACTTTGTAGTTCATATATTGCATATTTGCTTAGATGTTAAGGACTAAACACTCATGATCTTTTTTTCGCTAAATTGTGTATTAAATAGAAAAGACTCATATCACATATCTTGTCTGATGATATGAGATAGTGGTATCTTAGCTACAGATGAATCCTAAATTAAAGAGACGAGTCAATTCAAAGCTAAAATATACAACTCCTCATGTCTTCATATTACTATTGCAACAACTGCTATTGACAAATTGGATACAAGAAAATGCCTCTGTTGATTTCAACATTAATATAATCATTAACATTTAATCGGTTACTTCTAGTCATCGATTTTGTGTTTGCAGAAATTGGCTCCTAGTCACAATTGAAAGGAGATCAGTAATACTATAAGGACTGAAAGGAGATAATGAGAGAGACAAAGCTATAAAGATAGAGCTCAAGTGCCAGGGAATAACAATGAGAATACAACATCAGATCAAACAGCTTGGAACAAATATCAAGTTCTGGATTAGTGGTGCTGGAAGAGCACAGTTCGATGCTGAGATTCTACCTGGCTCGATTGTAGTTGAAGGTGGGTCTGATAGCATTGCTTTGGAACATTGCAAGTGGTTGGACCATATCATACCACCTGGTGGTTTCATTCCTGGGTACTTTGCAGGTGCCCTGTCATCCAGCTCCCCTCTGCCAGTTAGCACATTCCTGCAGTGTGTCAAGATGAGGAGGGTGTACTTGCACATGTGCAAAAGACTCCCAGCAGCCCAGAGCCTTGTAGGCCTCTGACATCCACAGCATGGCTGCCAAAGGCATCACAATCAACAAAACATAGCAGCTGGCAGACTGCCTTCACTTCAGCCATGGGTGCCAGGTCTGTACCCTGGGGTAGGAATGGAAAAAGACAGGTGAAGAAACTATAATGGCCCAATGGTAGCACAGATATCTAATCACCATATATGTGAATGCCACGAGTAAATATATGCTTATGGTCACTTTATCAAAGTATGTTGCCTTTTCGTTATGTTGCAGGGAGCTTGAAATAGTTCTGTGCTTTCAAGAGCACGCATCTCATCCTTGATCCGGTGGATGTGGTTTATGGATGCAACATTTATTGTGTCACATTGTCAATAGTGACATCCCTGTGCATCCTGACCTTCAGACTTAATCTGTGGGCAGTATTTGTAAAGACAGAGATGTAGAATACACCTGGCAACCCTCAGCAGATAGTGTCCATCTGACTATCATTCCTCTGGGGCTGCTTTCTGAGCTGTGTCTGTGGCCATGTCTATCCACACCCGTGTATTTGCATGAGAGAGTTCTTGGCTAGAAATTGCCCCATTTGGAAAAAGTTAGAGTGTATCTCTGCCAGATTACAAAGTGCACATGGGATCCAGTGCAGCGTGCATATGGGCTGGCTTGTGCCAAAGGTTCTTTCCTTCCAGGTGCCCGGGGTTATGGGAATGTGTGCTATTATATGGGTTGTGTCCTGCTCCAGCTGGCACTGGTAATGAGTTTGTCTTACATGAGTAAGATGTGTTTTATCTCAAACTGACCCATACACAGGTTCACAGTACCAGCAGTGATAACCTACAATAACAGCCACCATAAGAAAAGAACACTACAATGCGACAAAAATAGCCATGGCCACATTAGTGCTCTGGTCTCCCAGTGACCAGACGATGATAACTCCGAGTGGGGTAGAGATGGAGCCAAGCCTCCCTCAGCCGGGAATTTGGTGGCAATGAAGTTCTCTCAGGCCCATCTACCAGGTCACTCCATCACCATGGCATCTGCTGCTACATCCACGCAATCCTCTTACTCATCAGCAGAATGATTTCCCCTTCGTTCACGTCAAGGTCATACCTGAAGCTTCCATCTTTCCCTCGGAAAATCATTTTGCTGAAGGAGGTTGGAGCAGGGTGGAGCAGGCCACAATAATCCTGGTCACTCGCTCTGCTGAGCGGTCAATTGCCCCAAGCAGCAGAACTTCATCTCTTGTGGTCTAATCCTCAGCTGGGTGGCTACCCTTGTTGATTCCTGTGTGGTATTGTACCTCTCTGTGACCTTAGCCAGGTTTTCAGTAGATATCACCTGGCACCAAGGAGCCAGCTCTGCAGTCAGTGGGATGGGACAGAAAGTTGAGACACCTACGAGTTGGTGAGGATGTCCACATTGTGAAAACTCCCTGGGTAGGTGTATTGTGATCAAAGACCAACTCCAAATTCAGAGAGTGAAACCTCTTTCTGATGATGAATGTTGCTGGCTGATCCCAGGGAGCTCATGTGTGTGCAGTCAATTGCCTTCATGCCTATAGAAACCCTGTGATGGCAGCACATACCACATCTCTGGCTGCCTGGTCCTCGGGGGCATGTTGCGAATCCAAAAAATAACCACATGCTCTTCAGACTAGGGTAGTCATCACCTTCCTGATGTACTGTGAGTGACAGATTGGGATAGCCCATCATGCCCCCAGTGGAGCACCAGAAGAACTGCTAGTGAAGAGCAGCAAAGTGGCATTGTCTTTAAATTGTACCAACATTGTATCACCTCCCAATCCAGATGAATACAGGTCTATCTGATGAAGCTGGTATGTGAGAGTGCTGACATCCTAAGCTGTCTCCAATATTGCATCCATATGTTTACAGGTAGCTCCATTGTCTGTAGTATAAGCGACAGCAGAGACGCTGGCTCCAACTCACTCACTATGATCATTACTGCCCTGGAGGAAGACCGTACATTCACTTGTTGCAGCAAGGACACTGAAGCAATAATCCTGAAAATGGAAGCTATTACCATCAAGGCTCACTCAAGGGGTATTCTGCTTTCTTCCATCGTTATTGAGCCTCAGTCCCATTACTCTTGACCCTGTAGCCATCACCTGTCATGTACCTTTTGTTTCATCTCAGATTGTAACAGTTACTGTCTCCATAGCTAACCTGACCCCTCCCAATATCTGACCCTTCTTAACCATCCTATTCACCATCCTGTTGCCATCAAGGATCGATGTAAATGCACACTGAAGTCCCCCTGATTCTCTGTCCTACTCAGGGTTCTACCATTCATCATCTACTCCTGTGCCTTGTGAGTCCTCCCAATATACATCACTTATACTTTTCAGGATGAAACTCCATCTACCACTGTTCTGTCCATCTGATCAGTCTGTCCATAATTTCATGCAGGCTAAAGCTTTCCTCTTTGCCTTTTACCACACCACTAATTTTTGTGTCACTTTCAAAGTTGCTGATAAAACCTCCTAAATTTGTGCCTAAATCCTTAATATAATTAATTAACAAACAGCAAGTGACCCAGCACCGAACCCTAAAGTATGGCATTGGCTACTCCTCTCCTGATAGCTCCTTACATGATTTGATGTCAATTTTTGTCGGATAATAATTCTGTGAAGTACCTAGCTATGTTGCATCATGTTAAAGTTACTATGTATATAAGTGTAAATTGTTTTGTTTAACTGTCCTCAACAGTTCTAACCTATGACACTGCCTTGATATTAATCACTCCACCACTAGTGGCATGTGTTTAGTTGCCTGGCTTCTATGTTTTAACATTTTTAAAAATCTCTTCAACCCTCTCTCTTTGCTTCAAACTTACCTCTTTGACTAATCTTTTAGGCATCTGTCCTAATATCTGTCCTAACATGTCGTTAGTTGTAAAGTTTTACTTGCTAAGTTACCAGTGAAGAGACTTGGGGTGTTTTATTATGGAAAGGGGACTATATGAATACAAGTTGTCATTGATCATTGATGTGCCACTGATAGGATTATAGGCTGCCAGATTCTGAAATGAAAGAAAACACTAATACAAAAGGAACATAAGGTCAATTAACTCTACACAAAGTGGGGATCACTTGCCAAGCCCTCCTCCACACTCTTTGCCATTGACTCATTAAAGAACTCTCAAACAATTTACAAACTAGCACTAGTTAAGTGATAAGGAGCTGAAAAAGAAGGGAAGCAAGGGTTACTGTTTCAGCCAGCAGTTGTAGGTTTGTCAAAGGGACCCGATTGGGTCATTGATCAAAAGACATTATTTGCTGTCTCGATCTTCCAGGTCAGGGACCAGCAAAGCAAACACCATACTTGTCAGCAGCAGGGGTGCAGATACGTGGCACAGAGATGGAGAATAGAAGTGGGAAGGATTAAAACTCTCCCTGCAGGAGCCCCAGAGGTCAACTGAGATAAAATGCAGGGAGGAAAACATTCACGACCAGAGTTTAAAAATAAAAGGCTTCCCAAATCTATTCCTAGCAGAAGGTCAAATGTGATGATTAGTTAAAGAGATGCATAAAAATCACATGGCCCACTAATAGTTCTTTCAATTTAACCACTCTTTTGAACATTGTTACACACAATAGCCCTGGGGAGAGTGGTATGAAATTATTTCAAATCTACTTAAATATTTAACGTTGACAGAAACAGAAATTTTAGCATTGAAGATGTTTGCATTTGCATCACATTGATTTCTATGCTGAAAGAAACCTAATCTCATTGGAGGGGGAGGGACTGAGGTTTGGTTTGTGGTCAGTGAGGAGTGTACGTTACTTTGCTCCCTCTGATCAAGGTTCATTGCAAAGTAATTGACAACAGAATTCCTTACTGCTGTGTAGCTGTTCTGGTTTAGCTATGAGTGAGCTGTGTGTCATAGTGGTGTAGAGAAATCACAAAAACACACACAGGAAAGGAGAACATTTAGATTCAGGGCCAATGTCTAAACTGTGTTCCAAGCAAGTCTGGAGTGTACAATTGTTTTTTGATGCCAATGTTAGGGAACTGAATTCAACCATGCCACTACTTTTATTTCTTGGAATCTTACCATTGCATTTGCAGCATTACATCATATACAGACTCTTAGCAGTTCGGGATTTCTTTTCTCAATATCTCACCAACACTGATCAGCTGACATGGGAATTGCAATGTGTGCAATATAGCAAAACCCTGGACAGGCACAGGGCCAACATTGTTATCACACAATGAATTTTAATTAAAGAGGGAACCAGGCCATCAACATCCATAAGAAGCACTCCAGAAATTCATCATCTTCCAAACACCGCCACCACCAAGGGGGAGAGCAGCAGAAGCAATAGTGGTGCTTTCACGTAGGTTCCCCCTCTGATGCACTCGCCATTCTAGACTTGAAGGTACATCATCATTGCTTCAGTATTGCTGGGTCAAAACCTGCAAGTCTCTCTCTCTAATGACATTGTGGGTGTAAGTACAGCAGTTCAAGAAGCCAGCTCACCACCGCCTTCTCAAGAGCAGCTAGAAATGGGCAATAACTGTTGGCCTGGTGATGCTCACATCCCACAGATGAATAAAATAAAACGCGCTTTTCAAAACTCAAAATATAATTGAGGAATTTTGGGTGTCTTCATCAGCAATTCATACTAATATGTTTTTTGC
This sequence comes from Chiloscyllium punctatum, assembly GCF_047496795.1. NCBI lineage: Eukaryota > Metazoa > Chordata > Chondrichthyes > Orectolobiformes > Hemiscylliidae > Chiloscyllium > Chiloscyllium punctatum. The sequence goes on along the minus strand of NC_092743.1, from coordinate 103,972,821 downwards.
TACTCATACTTCTTCTGGAAGTCCCGAGTCCTACTGCCTCTTCAAGCCCTCTGCTACATCACACCATCATCTATTTTTCACTAACTGACCTGCACACTGAGTGCTAGCTGGTTACTTTTTCCATAACTAAGCCTAATGAATAAAGTCATAGAAATACAGCACGGAAACAGACCCTTCGGTCCAACACGTCCATGCTGACCAGATATCTGAAATAAGTCTAGCTCCATTTGCCAGCATTTGGCTAATATTCCTTTCAATCCTTCCTAGTCATCTCTCCATCCAAATGCCTTTTAAATATTGTAATTGTGCTGGTTGCCACCACTTCCTCTGGCAGCTCATTCTAGTCACGCACTACGTCCTGTGTGACAAAGTTGCACCTTAGGTCCCTTTTACATCTTTCCCCACTCACCCGAAACTTACGCACTCTAGTTCTGGAGTCTCCCACCCCAGAGAAAAGACCTTGTCTATTTACCTTATCCATGCCCCTCATGATTTTATAAACCTCTTTAAGATCACTCTTCTGTCCATTCAGCCTCTGTCTATAGCTCAACCCCCCATCTGACATCCTTGTAAATATTTTCCAACTGGAGTAAATATAGCCACTGGGAGTAGGATTGGTCTCTCCAGCACAGAGTTTCAGATGTTAATGAAGTACCACCTTTGTGCTCACTGTTCTCCAAGGCAGCAAGCTCTTGACTGAAGAATTCTCATCAAATCAATTGTTTTCAAATCTTTTTTTGACTGTTCCCTTCCCTATTGCTGTAGCCTCCTCCAGCTCTCTAATACTCTGAAGTTCTCCATTACTCTAATTCTGGTCCTTGCCTGTTCCAGATTTCCTTCACTATTGCTGGCCATGCCTTTAGCTGCTTCGGCCCTAAGCTTCAGAATTTCTCCCAACAAAACTTGCTGCTTCTCTAACTATTTCCACCTTCAAGGTGTTCCTTAAAACTCAATCTTGTTCACATTGCCTTAGGCTACTTATGACTCAAAGTCATATGCTGCTTGATAATGTTCGTTGGGAATATTGCTGGATTGTTGTTGTAAGACATTAGTATCGTCATGGTGCAGACGAGTTAACTTAATAAGCCATCCTTTGCTTATTCTGTTTCAATGGCCATTGTAAACAAAGATGGGGATGGGGGAGGGGAAGAAATTTGCAGAAGCAAGTGCTTCTGAAAGCATGATGTACTTGAATTAAGATTAATGGCAACTATATTGAGAGAAGACTAACCTGGAGCTGTTCGTTCATGACTCCAAATGAATGAGGAAGGTAAACATATCTGTATCCACTAAAACCAATAGGTCAAAGCAATGGATCCAGGTGAAGCAGCCCACTTTGACCTCCCTCCCAAAATCCACAAACTAGACTGTCCCGGTACATCAATGACTGCTTCGCTGCTGCTTCATGCTCCTGCCAAGACCTTCAAAGTTTCATTCATTTTGCCTCTATAACTTTCATATCATCCATTTCCTACACTTCCCTCCCTTCCTTTGAGTTCTCTGTCTCCATTTCAGGGAATAAACTGTCCGCAGCCTTCCACTACAAAGTCACTGACTCCCATCGCTACCCTCACTATAGCTCCTCCCATCCCACGTACTGCAAGGACTGTGTCCCATTCTCCCAGTTCCTTTGCCTATGTCACATCTGTTTGGATGATGCCACCTTCCGAAACAGCAGCTGACATAACTTGCTTCTTCCATGACTGTGGTATCCCGCCCACTGTGGTTGACAGGCCCCTTAATTGCATCCTATCACCCTATCACCTATGCTTCATCCTTTGCCCCTTCCCATCACTCACAACAGCATGATCGGGTAACCCACCAGCCTTCACATTCAAAGGGTCATTCTCCAGTATTTCAGCAGAACGCCACCATCAAACACACTCCCCTGTCTGCATTTCTCAGGGATCATTCCCTTCAGGAGACCCTAGTCCATTCCTCAACCACTATCACCACACCCCCTCCTTCTCACGGCACCTTCCCATGTAACTGCCGAAGGTGCAACACCTGCCCCTTCACCCACTCCCTGCTCATCATCCAAGAGCCTAAACAGTCTTTCCAGGTGAAGCAGTATTTGGCCTTTACCTCCTCCAATCTTGTGTATTGTATTCACTGCATCCAATGTGGTCTATTCTACATTGGAGAAACCAAACACAGACTGGGTGACTGCTTTGCGGGACACCCCCACTCTATGTGCAAGCATGACCTCGGCCTTCCCGTAGCCGGCCATTTTAACACAGTGTCCTGCTCATCTGTCCACATGTCTGTCCTCGGCATGCTGCAGTGTTCCAGTGAAACACAGCGCAAGCTGGAGGAACAACATCTCATCCTCACTTTACCGCCTTCTGGACTTAATGTTAAGTTCAACATCATCAAATTATGAAGCATTTCTTCCCTTTCTTTTAGTTTGTTATCATATCCTTTCTCCCCTCCTCCCATTCCAGTGTCTGTCCTTTCAAGTCTGGTGAGAGACACACCATTGTTCTGCCATTCTCACACTCTGATCAATCTGAACTATCAGCATCTTTTCTTCACCAAAATCATATACCCACTAATCCCACTCCCCTGCAAACTAGAGCATAAATGCTGTCCCCTCCACACTTCGCTTCAGCTTTGATGAAGACTTGAAACACTGGCTTGCTCTCTCTCCATGGATGCTGTCTGACCCAGTTTGATTCAGGAACTGGCTGGGGCATAGGGTGGCCTTTCTGATTAAGAACACAAGTCAATGGATTCAAATACCAACATGGAGAAAAGCAGAGTCAACGATTTTCAGAAACAACAACAGCTTGTATTTATATAGTGCCTTTAATGTAGTTAATGGGTTCAAGGTGTTTACCAGCAGTATCATCAAACTAATATGATTCTGAGCCAGAAAGGAAGATTAAAATTCAAGTGAACAAAATCTTGGAGAAAGAATCATTTTAGGGAGTGTTTTAAAGGAGGAAGGAAAAGTAAAATATCAAGTTGTTGAGAGAGGGAATTCTAGAGTTTAGGGTCTTGGCAGCCATGATGGAGAAAAGGTCATCGTGGAGATCAAAATATGGTTGAACAGTGAGGTGGCTGACCTTCTGTTTGTACCTTAGGGAGTTGCCAGGGAGAAGGATGGAGTATGTGAATAGGGAGTGGAGAGCAGTAAAGAGCGATAAAGTGCAGTAACGAAACACTACTCACACAGCATGGAATGGAAAACTCCTGTTGGAGGATCAGGAACTGAGGGTGTAGCAGCATAATAGACATTTCTTCTTCTGGTATCTCTTTAACTACCATCCCCTCCTCCCCACACCATTTCCCACCATTTTCCCTGCTAAGAATTTGATTGTGGGTGCAGCTTACTGGCATATTTGCGAGCATTGGAGTTGACCAGTGAGATACCTCCATTGTGGCATTCAGCAATGGAAATGATCAATTTAGCTTAATTTTCAAAATGGCCTCCTGCTGAGAGTCTGAGTGGACATTTGCTTGAACGCTTCCTTAAAAGTGTACATTTATGATGTACATTTCTGACCACGCAGTTATTAACCTCCCGAGTGGCACTTGCCACCAATGGACAATGAGAGACCACGGCAAGAGGAACATGTTGTTCTTTTTGGTGTTTACGTAGAGTTGAGGGAATTTGCTTTTCTAGAAATACAGTGATACGAAAGCCCAGCCAACATCATATTTAATAGATCTCCGCAGCTGGGAGGGGGAAGGGGGCCAGAAAAGCTGGAGACCCAGCGCTGCACTGGGAAGCATTAATAATGTTGTACCCAGTCCCTAGAGGGGATTTCAGGTTCAATACTTAGAAAGTTAGAAAACAGCAGTTAACGATTGGTTCCAAAAAATAGCGATTTCCACTTGGACACAGCCCAGGAGCCCCAGTGAGAAGTCAAGAGTTTCCTTTGTTTGCATTTAACATTTACATTTGCTCTCACACTGCTGGTGAACTGCATTGCCTAACTGCTCGGGTGGGTTCACTTGTTTCCTGTACACACTCAGTGAAATGGTTTACTCTGTTTACTGACTATGAGCATGATAAATGTACCAATGCCATCAGCAGATACTCTCAGTGTAATTTATCTGCTTCTTTTCCCTCTTCAAGTGACTCCATAAGGATTATAGTCGTTGCTCATGGTCTAACCTTAGTAATCACTCAATTTTTTTAAAGGTATATTGTCCTTCAGATTCCAAATGCAATGAACTCCTGGCTGGAGCCCAGATAACTAAGTGTGTCAACACGCCACATGTAAGAATGAGCATATATTTATATAGTGTCTTTCACAGACTCAGAGCATCACAAAACACTTTTGAAGTCTTGTAGGAAATGCAGCAGACAATTTGCAAACTCAAGTGAACAGCAATGTGATCACCGCCAGATCATCTGTTTTTATACATTGAACGAGGAATAAACAGGCCGACAGGGAAAAACTCACCTGCTTATCTTGGCAAGTGGTGGAGGATTGTTTACATCCACCTGAGGGAACAACTGGGATCTCAGTTGAAGAACTCATCCAAAGAACTGAGCCCCTAACAGTGCAGCGCTCACACAGTACTGCAGGCTGGATGTGAGAGGCTGGATTATGTGTTCAAGTCACTAGCTTGATCCTGTAAACCAGGAAAATGCCAGATTTCATGCGTGGATGAGTGTCCATTAGCGTCTCCTTCCCCCCATATAAACAGCTTGTACTGCAGCAGAATAAGGAATTCCTGAAAAACCATGATTTCAGCTCCATCGTCAGGACACAGGAGTAATAGTCCATTTGCTGATAGCTGGCATGAAGCACCTTAGTCTCACAGAATCTGGAATGAAAAGTGTTGTTGTGAAAAACGCGCTAGTCGGGTTTCATATTCTGCTGTTCTATTTGGGTTGGGTTCAGAAGAGAAATTGGTAAAAACAAGAATCTTTGTTGTTAGAAAACATGACTTTTTCAAATATAGTAACCATTAACTATGTTCAAGAATGTGTTTCATGAGACTATTGGAGATATCAATTGCCTAGAAGTCATGTGATCTTAAATCATTTCCCCTCATGATGTAGACTATCTTATTTACATATTCACATTAACCCTTTATGGCAAATCATTGAATCCCTACAGTGTGAAAAGACACAATTTAGTCCGTCAAGTCCGCACTGACCCTTCAAAGACCATCCCACCCAGAACCACCCACTTCCTTCCCTATCCAAGTAATCCTGCATTTCCCATGGCTAATCTACCTGGCATACACATGTCTGGTCACTATGGGGCAATTTCGTATGGCCAATCCACCTAACCTACACATCTTTGGACTGTGGGAGGAAACCAATGCAGACACAGAGAGAACATGCAAACGCCACATGGATAGTCACCCAAGGCTGGATCAAACCCATGTCCCTGGCGCTAACCACTAAGCCACTATGCTGCCCTTTATCTCTTCCCAAGTCTATGACTTCGACTCTGATGGTATCACTGGTCTACTTAGATGAGGTTGAGAATTTGAGCTCTCCCTGCTTTCTCTTGAACTCCTGAATCATCACAGGTAAGAATGTACATGTGTGCTTCTCAATCTCTCCATATTCAATGCCCCCTTCTTATCCTTGAAATCATGCAATGCCCCCAAATCACCAAAGTCTGTTTTTGCACATATAACTGCAATAATTACACTGCAGTGCTGAAAACGGAAAACTTTTGTGAAATATGTTTTATATACAATAAAAAATAAAAGTTATAATTTATTACTGTTCTTACTGTCCACCTACTTTTGGCTCACTCTGTATAAAATTTAGTCTGTGATAGCAAAATAGTCAATGCGATCCTTGTGGTTCATGTTGTCTTGCTATATCATATACATCTGGTTCAATTTTTGTCAAAAGCAATCTCAGGTCACCACGCTGAACAACATCCATGTGATTGCGAGTCTTATCTTGTATTCTGGCACTGAATCCTTTCTCAACCAAATAAGAGGTAGGAAATGGTTGTGCAAACCGCTTTGCCTCTTCGCTTAAGCGGGAAATGACATCGGGTGGCATCTTGAAACCAAAAAAGGGGCTCCCCCATTTGCGAAAACCGAATTTTCATTGCAGTGCCATTTTAGAGCTCTATCATTTCTTCCAATGTCCGTTTCTTCTGCGCATGAGATAAAGGGGTCAGTCAGCCATGTTGGGATCTCCGTCTCGATAAGATCAGCAAATCGTATTTTCATAATCATCCTGCAGTGCATGAATGTGAGCTGAGTAGATAAGTAATTGATCATCAGTAACATCCTCCGTGACGCTGTTTAAACTCGGGAACTGGTAAAACTCATGACGATTGATATTCTGATGAAAGAGATCAAGTTTCACAATAAAAGATGTAACAGCATTCCTTGCTTTTATGAAACTCACATTATCTCATTGTATCTGCATGATCAGCGAATTGCTCTTATCGAATATATCCGCGAGATTTGCACAGTCGTGTTTTACGGTTTCAGCTTTCATACAACGGTTTTCATTACTTCTGTGTAGGAATACAATGATAGAATCAAACAATTCATGGAAATGATTGAGGCATTTTCCTTTCGAGAGCTATCTCACTTCTGTGTGCAGCAGCAATTGCAGAAATTCCTCTTCATTATCTTTACAGAGTTGGCGGAGTAGTCGTTCATTCAGAGCATGTCTCTTTATATAATTTACCATATCTATCACACTTGTAGAGAATGGTTGAGGGCTTCACTAAGTTTCTTTGCAGCCAGATGCTGCCGATGGATAATGTAGCATGTGGCACTTCTCTCTTTAATAATGTGACAAATCCCCGATGTTGGCCAGTCATAGCACACGTGCCATCCGTTGCACAAGCAACAATGTTTTTGAGGGGAACCGACTTTTTATGAAAATAATCCTTGACGCAGTCGAAGATAGTCTTACCTTTGGTATCTGTCAGTAGATCCAGAACAAAAAAGTTGTTCTTCTCATATTTCATTTTTGTTGATGAAACATACGTACCTCAAAAGTAAAGCTTGATTTCTGTATATAGTACTTTCATCAATTTGTAAGGCGATTTCTTTCGATATCAAAAGGGAACATAATTTATCCTCAACATTTGAGGCCATTTCATTGATGTGCCTTCTCATGGAATCATTGCTAAGAGGAATACGCTTGATAGTCATTGATGGTTCCTGATGTAGCACAGTTGATAATACATCAGCAATAGCTGGAAGCACCAACGATTCACCCACGGAATGAGGTTTACCACATTTTGCAATTAGCTTCGCTATGTTGTATGATGCCACAAGGCCATCCACATTTGTGGCTCCCAACTTTGAAAAAGCAGTGGAAATCGTTGGTCGCTGATTGAATTTATTGTTTAATGTTTGAAAATATGCCAAATCTTTGTTGTTTTTGTCACTACGTTTCTTTTCCAAATAAGATGGGAAGGCTTCATGGCCTCGTTTGAAAAACTTTGTTCACAGAGCAAGCACAGTGGTAACTGCTTATTAGATGGAGATTGAATAAAGCCATATCGCAAATAGTCCATGCTATACCGCCTGCACCTTTTCTTACTCAATGAGGCCATTTTTACACTGTCGCTCGAATACCCTGATGGAATCATGGGTATTACCTTATCACGATAATTTTAAGACGCTCAGACAAGTGGCAAAATTTGATTGGCTAATTAGCTGTAATGTGGATTCATTCTGCCATCCGGTAGAACAGTTGAAAAGCTACGTTTCATCTTCCTAGAAGCGACACGAGTTCGGTGATATTGATCTCAGCAGTAGGATCAGTGCCAACTGCGAACGAGTTCAAATGATTTGCCATTCACAGAGAAGACAACCAATAATAGCACAGCAACCAATCAGAGCGCACGCCTCCATGGGTGCAGGGAAAATAACAGACTCGTGTTTTGCGACTATCCATCTGCACACATCAAGGACACAGCAGTCTTCCAAGTGATTGGTAAGCTCGCTACAAAGTCGTCCAGTGCCCCCTTGCTGCCCCCTTTGACTTCAACGCCCACCGAAGGAAGGCAAAAGCCCCTCTGGTGCGCTTCCGCCTCCATTGAGAAACACTGATATACACCATTCAGGCCATCCTCCAGGTGTCCTCACCAACTGGCCAGCTCTGCAACAGGTCACAATCTGAGAAAGGAGGGCACATCTCATTTCCTTCCACACAATACAATCAAGGATCTCACAGTTATATGGTCGGCTTAAAAGTCTGGTGTGAACATTTGTCAATGGGTACATGGATGGGCTGTGTGAACTGAGTGGTAAGTGGTAAGGTAGGAGTCGAGTGAGGTGATGTGTACGTGAGGTGGTGGGTTTGGTGAGTGGCGGTGGTAGGTATAAGAGATGGTAGGTGAGTGAGGTGGTAAATGGGTGAGGGTGGTAGGTGGATGAGGTGGTAGGTGAGGGAGGTGGTAGGTGGGTGAGGTGGAAGGTGAGTGAGGGTGGTAAGTGGGTGAGATGGTGGGTGAGGTGGTAGATGAGTGAGGTGGTAGGTGGGTGAGATGGTGGCTGGGGTGGTAGATGAGTGAGGTGGTAGGTGGGTGAGATGGTAGGTGAGTGAGGGTGGTAGGTGGGTGAGATGGTGGGTGAGTGAGGGTAGGAGGTGAGTGAGATGGTAGGTGAGTGAGGTGGTAGATGAGTGAGGTGGTAGGTGGGTGAGATGGTAGGTGAGTGAGGGTAGGAGGTGAGTGAGATGGTAGGTGAGTGAGGTGGTAGATGAGTGAGGTGGTAGGTGGGTGAGATGGTAGGTGAGTGAGGTGGTAGATGAGTGAGGTGGTAGGTGGGTGAGATGGTGGCTGGGGTGGTAGATGAGTGAGGTGGTAGGTGGGTGAGATGGTAGGTGAGTGAGGGTGGTAGGTGAGTGAGGTGGTAGATGAGTGAGGTGGTAGGTGGGTGAGATGATGAGTGGGGTGGTAGATGAGAGAGGTGGTAGATGAGAGAGGTGGTAGGTGAGTGAGGGTGGTAGGGTGAGGGTGGTAGGTGAGTGAGGTGATAGGTGAGTGCAAGTGGTAGGTAGGCGATGGTAGTAGGTGAGTGAGGTGATAGGTGGGTGAGGGTGGGTAGGTGGGTGAGGTGGTAGGTGAGTGAGGTGGTAGGTGAGTGAGGGTGGTAGGTAGGTGAGGGTAGTAGGTGAGTGAGGTAGTAGGTGAGTGAGGGTAGTAGGTGAGTGAGGGTGGTAAGTGAGTGAGGATAGTAGGTGAGTGAGGGTGGTAGGTGAGTGAGGGTGGTAGGTAGGTGAGGGTAGTAGGTGACTGAGGTAGTAGGTGAGTGAGGGTAGTAGGTGAGTGAGGGTGGTAGGTAGGTGAGGGTAGTAGGTGACTGAGGTAGTAGGTGAGTGAGGGTAGTAGGTGAGTGAGGGTGATAGGTGAGTGAGGGTAGTAGGTGAGTGAGGGTTGGTAGGTAGGTGAGGGCAGTAGGTGAGTGAGGTGGACGGGTTGGACCGAAGGGTCTGATTCCATGCTGTACATCTCTATGATTCTATGACTCTAGCTCTCAGAAGGCTCTGTGTCCAAATCTTCTCCCAAGGCTCCTGGGGAAGAAAATTGCTAAGTGAAAATTGAAACTGCCTGGGCAATTCCGACAGCATGTTGAGATTTCCACGGGGCCCCACTCTACATCCAGTTTCCTATAAGGTGGTATGGTGGCTCAGTGGTTAGCACTACTGCCTCACAGCGCCAGGGACCCAGGTTTGATTCCAGCCTTGGGCAACTGTCTGTGTGGAGTTTGCACATTCTCCCCGTGTCTGCGTGGGTTTCCTCGCACAATCCAAAGATGTGCAGGTCAGGTGAATTGACCATGTTAAATTGTCCTCAGTGTTAGGTGCATTAGTCGGGGGGGGGGGGGGGGTGGGCACTGGGGTTGCTCTTGGGAGGGTCGGTGTGGACTTGTTGGGCCGAAGTGCCTGTCTCCACACTGTAGGGAATCTAATCTATCAAATCTAATCTATAAGCTAGTGATATGAAGTCAGTTAGCTGGATGAGTGGTTACCCTCAGTTTAAACCTACACCAGTTGCATCTCGCTAATGAGAGAGTAACCCTATGGTCCTCTAGGATTTAATGTGGAGACTGGAAAGCCTGGATCTTTATTTCAGGCAATTATCTAACATAAAAGAATCCTTAGTGGTTAATTGAATGAGATTTATGTAAAGTGTGTTGTAGTGATCCTGATTTGTAGCAATTTATCACTGAATGATTTAAACTTGAGTGTGAGCCAGGACATCTTGAAGTAACCAAGTCAATATTGGGCTGGTGCTGTTTTAGTGAGAGGTCATTATTCTCCTTTTGTTATTAGCAGAAGGCAGTCTGACTGTGAGGACAAAACTTCACAACAAGGATCAGACAATGGGTACAACCCACTATGAGAATCAGCTTCTGGTCTCCTTCCACTTCCTGCTTCTCAGATAATTTCACGTAGCTGGGAATGATCGCCCCTTGAAAGCAAAAGCACATATGAATCACCTAGAAAGCTAACACCAAAACTTTGGAATGATGTTAGCACCGTTCGCAATTCTCTGCAATTTCACAACAGTAGAAATAGATTCCCGTCAACTTTCATTTTCATTTCTTTCACTTTCATTTCTTGCTGCAAATACCAGTCAGCTTTTAAAAAATATTGTTGGTGACTAACACATGCAGCCCTACTTAATAGTTACCAATGCAGCATGCAGATGGACCAACTTAAAAAACTAGCAAAAGTTGATCAAATGCTTCCAAAACGGCAACAGAGACCTGGGAGAAAAACACAACAATTTAACCCTGAAAAGGAACAAAAGGAAATATGAAAACGGATGTTGATTTCAGATAATTAACAAAAGAAAAAGGGGGAGATGATAGGAATTATTTTGATAGTGTGAGTGGTTATGATTGTGAATGTGCTGCCTGAAAGGGGCAGTGAAAACCAGTTCTGTAGTAGCCATCAAAAAGGAACTGGATAGATTCTTGATAAGAAAAAAATATTCAGGGTAATAGGGAAATTGCCAGGAAAGTGGGACTAATTTGCTAAGACTTTCAGCATTGGTGCAATGGATGAAATGTCCTACTTCTATGCTGTAGGTTTCTACGAGGCCACTGCCAGCAAATGTTCACAACAGTGATGATAAACTCTTTTGCTGTTACATTAGCAGTAACAAATTCCTGCATTCCATTCAGAAAGAATCATTTTCACACATTATCACCCAGGAATACAGTAGATCCTCCAGCATTTCGTTTGAGTTTTCAATTTCAGTAATCTGTCAGAACCTTGTCATCTAATTCAACTCTAAGTTGACTCTTCAACTTGATATCTACTCTATCACAAAGACCACCCACCTACAAGTCTGTAACATCACTCATCTCTGGCTCTCCCTCAGCTCATCTCCTGCCAAACTCCCTGACACTGTATATTCACTTTCAGACTGAGCTGCTCCAACGCTAAACCGGTCTCTTTTCATCCTGTCAGTTTCAGCTCAACTAAAATTCACTTTCCTGTATACAAAGTCGTAGAGTTTTACAGCACGCAAAGAAGCCCTTCATTGAGTACCTATCCATTCTGCTCCCACTTCCCAGTACCTGGTCATCACCTTGTTAACTATTGGTATTCTACTTCTTAAACACTGTAAGGGTTCCCACCTCCACCACCCTTACAAGCGGTGAGGTCCAGATATCCATCATCCTCTGAGTGAAATAAAAGTCCTCTAATTGCCTCTAATTCCCCTGCCCTTTACCTTAAATCTATGCCCCCTCTACTAAAGGGAAAAGTTTATGTACACTCCTCCTTATTGTGTACATCCCCAATATCAGTGTCCTCTGCTCTGAGGAAAACAACACCAGCCAACCTTCCTTCACAGCTGAAATGCTCCAGCCCAGTCAACATCCTGGAGAATGTCCTCTGCAACCTCTCCAACACAATCACAACTTTCCTATGGTGTGGCAGCTTGAACTGCAGTACAACAGTGTTCCAGTTGTGGTCTAACTAATGCTCCATCTTAACCTCCTTGCCGTTGCACTCAAACTCCTCTTGTATCCAATGCATTGACTAATGAAGTCAAGTACTGAAAATGTGTTGCTGGAAAAGCGCAGCAGGTCAGGCAGCATCCAAGGAGCAGGAGAATCGACGTTTCGGGCATGAGCCCTTCTTCAGGAATGAGGAAAGTGTGCCAAGCAGGCTAAGATAAAAGGTAGGGAGGAGGGAGTTGGGGGAGGGGCGTTGGAGAACACCTCTGGGACACCCGAACCAACCAACCCAACCACCCCCATGGCTCAACACTTCAACGCCCCCTCCCACTCCACCAAGGACATGCAGGTCCTTGGACTCCTCCATCGCCAGACAATAGCAACACTACGGCTGGAGGAAGAGCGCCTCATCTTCCACCTAGGAACCCTCCAACCACGAGGGATGAACTCAGATTTCTCCAGTTTCCTCATTTCCCCTCCCCCACCTTTTCTCAGTCCCAACCCTCGAACTCAGCACCACCTTCCTAACCTGCAATCTTCTTCCTGACCTCTCCGCCCCCACCCGCACTCCGGCCTATCACCCTCACCATAACCTCCTTCCACCTATCGCATTTCCAACACCCCTCCCCCAAGTCCCTCCTCCCTACCTTTTATCTTAGCCTGCTGGACACACTTTCCTCATTCCTGAAGATGGGCTCATGCCTGAAACGAATATTCTCCTGCTCCTTGGATGTTGCCTGACCTGCTGCGCTTTTCCAGCAATACATTTTCAGCTCTGATCTCCAGCATCTGCAGTCCTCACTTTCTCCTAATGAAGTCAAGTACCCCATTTATCTTCTTAACCACTGTATCCATCCGTCCTGCTTCTCTGAAGCATTTATCAACATGCACCCTAAGATTCCTCTGATCCTCAGTACTTCCTATGTTCCTAACATTCATTGTGCGCTCCCTTGCCTTGTTAGTCCTTCCAAAATTCTCCATCTCACATTTTGCAAATTAAATTCCAGTTGCCACCGTTCTGCCTCTCTAAGCAGCTATCTATTGTCCTGTGGTCAAAGACTTTATACTTCACTCCTTGCTGCATCTGCCACTTTAGTGATCTATATTCTACATTCTAACTTATTAACTATAAACAGCAAGAGACTCAGCACTGAACCTGCAGTACATCACTGGACACAGGCTTCCAGCCGCATAAACAACCTTCGACCATCACCATTTGCCTCTTGTCATGAAGCCAATTTTAAGTCCTATTTGTGGCTCAGTGATTAGCACTGCTGCCTCACAGCACCAGGGTGCCAGGTTTGAATCCAGCCTTGGGTGACTGTCTGTGTGGAGTTTGCACGTTCTTCCCATGTCTGCATGGGTTTCCTCCGGGTGCCCTGGTTTCCTCCCACAGTCCAAAGATGTGCAAGGCAGGTGAATTGGTCATGCTAAGTTGCCCATAGTGTTAGGTGCATTAGTCAGAGGGAAATGGGTCTGGGTGGGTTACTCTTCGGAGGGTCGATGTGGACTGGTTGGGCTGAAGGGCCTGTTTCCACACTGTAGGGAATCCAATCTTATCTAATCTAATTTGCAAAATTGCCCTGAATCCCATGGGGTCTTACCTTCATGACCAGTCTTCCATGTAAGACCTTGTCCACAGGCTTCTTGAAGTCCATATACACCGCATCAAGTATACCACCCTCATATACACACTTAGTTACCTCCATGAAAAATTCAACCAAGTTTGTCAGATATGATCTCTCCTTGACAAAGCTTACTATCCTTAATTAATGCTTGCCTCCAGAGTTTCTGTAATATTGATGTTAGAGTCAGTGGCCTGAGTTACTGGTTTAACCCTGCCAAATTTCTTTAATACTGGTACCACATTAACAGTCCTCAAGTCATCTGGCTCTGCTTCTGTGGCCAGAAAGGATTTGAAAATCAATGTCAGGGCCCCCTGCAATCTCTGCCCTTGCCTCCCACAGCAGCCTAGGATACACCTCACCTGGGCCTGGGGATTTATCCACTGTTAAGCCAGCTAAAACTGATAATACCTCCTCCCTCTCAATACTCATTTGTTCAAACATATCAGCAGCTCCAAACTTGATTTCTATACTTACATTGTCCTTCTCGATATTGAATGTAGATCAAGGTATTTATTTAAAATTTCATCTAATTGCCACTTTGGTCCTTAATGTGGGCACAAGTTTCTCCCTGGTTATCTTCTTGCCCCTTTATGCTGATATGACACCTTTAATTTTCCCTTATCCTCCCTTCCAGTCTTTTTTTGCATGCCCCCATGCACTCTCCTAATTTTCTTTGAAAGCAACATCCTGCATTTCCTATGTTCTTCCAGGGCTTCCATCAGTTTCAGACCAAAGTATATGTCATGAGTATTCATTTTCTTTTCTAATCCAATCATAGAATCCCTACAGTGTGGAAACGGGCCCTTGGGCCCAACAAGTTCACACTAGTCCACTTAAAGGATAACCCACTCAGGCCATTCCCTGAACCTGATTCTCCACATTTACCCCAAACCTACACATCCCTGAACAATAAGGGTAACTTAGCATGGCAAATTCACCTAATCCGCACATCTTTGGATTGTGGGAGGAAACGACGCAGACACGGGGAGAATGTGCAAACTCCACACAGATAGTCACCCGAGGCTGAAATTGAAGCTGAGCCAGTGCCACTGTGAGGCAGCAGTGCTAACCACTGAGCCATCGTGCTGCCCTTGCATCCCTTAACATCTAGTGTTCTCAGGACTTCATTTTGCAGGAATATGTTGGCCCTGCACTCCGACTCTTTCACTTTTGAGTGACTCCTATTGCTCTGATGTACATTTTCCATCAAGTAGTTGCTCCTAGTCCACTTTGGACAGATCCTGTCTTACATTAAACTTGGCTTTTCCCCAGTTCAGAACTTTTACTTCCAGTCCATCGTTGTTTGTTTCCATATTTACCTTAAATCCCATTCAGTTATGTTCACTATCACCAAATGTTCTCCAATGACACTTTAATGACTTACCTGGCTTCATTCCCTAAAATCAGACTCCGAACCACCCCATCTTGTGTAGGACTTTCCATGTGTTGATTTAAAAAGCTCTCCTGGATAAATTTTAAGAATTTTATCTGTTCTAAGCCATTCACATTTGATCTACACAATTAATTCTGGGAAAGTTGAAATCTCAAACTATTATTACCCCATTACTTTTACACTTCTCTGAGATTTCCCAACATAATTGTCCTTCTATCTTGCCCAGACTGACTGGAGGTCGATAATATGCTCCCAGCAGTGTGAGTGTCACCTTTAACTTCTACCCACATGGTCTCATTTCAGGAACGGTTTAAGACATCACCCTCCCTTAATGCAGTAATTGACTCCTTGATCAATATTGGAACCACCTCCTCCTTTATACCTCACCATCCCCTTCTCTCCTGCTGTTCCAATTTAGTCCCCATAGCCTACTCCACCAACCCTCTGCTGTCTGACTGACATTTCCCATATTCCCAACCAGCCAGGCTTCCAGCACTTTCAGATCAAAATCAGCCCCCTCCAAGATGGAAATCTTTATTCCGCTGAATCTTCCCTTCTTTCATCTCACTTGTGATAAGCTCGGCTTCAACTAGCTAAATATTTTTACTTTAACTTCCTCCTTACAGCCATTCGAACCCATCATTTGACCAAACATTTGGTCAACTCTTGCAATGTGTCCTTTGTTTTTCTTTCATGTCTATGTGAAATTTTAAGATTCTTAAATGTGCTGCATAAATATCTCACCACTCCATAACCTATACTAAAGGTATAATTGTCTTACTTATTTACTAAAATAATCAATTTGTCTAGAATAAAAGAGATTTTCACTGGGTTCCTTCAAGTTTATTTCTTCAATAAACACAAAAGTAACTTGTTCTAACAAACTCATCCTTTAACCAAGTGACAAAACTGGTCATCAGCTAAAAGGTTATGCTGAATTAAACTTTATCCCCCAATCCCAAACACAAACATTCATACCAGAGAAGACAAGACAACACAGCTCTGCAGAAATATAATGGATAAAGAAAATAATCAAACATAAAATGGAATAACACCCCTGTAGGCCAAGGTTATGAATTTAGAAGATAGAATAGTTTGATTTCTCACAGTTCTCGTTTACTTGCTGTGAATGAGATCCAATTGATGACAGACACATCATGATGGAAGCTCAACAGAACTGATTTCAGACAGATGAAAAACAGTTCGGAACATGAATATTTCAACGTTCTACCGTTTCACAGATACTTCTCTGAGAGAGAGAGTGAGAGAGAGAGGCAGTTGCTGGTTTTTGGTTTAGGGTCTGTCTTTTACTGGCTGAGAAAGTCAAAATTCACATGACACCAGGTTATAATCCAACAGGTTTATTTGAAACCACGGGCTTTTGGAGCCCTGTTCTTTCCTCAGACAGCTAGTGAGAGACAATAATAGTTACCTGAGGAAGGAACGGGCCTCCAAAAGCTTGCACTTCCAAATAAACCTGTTGGATTATAACCTGGTGTCATGTGATTTTTGACTATATATCCACCCCAGTCCAATATCGGCACCTCCACACCATGACCAAGAAAGAACTATTTTCTGCTGCAAGTTTCTTCAACAATTCACATCTCAGATTTGCAAAATCACAAAGCACTTTGACCCCAGAGGCTGTTTCTAGGTAATGAATAGTACAAATACTAGGCTTCCTCAACTTCACTTTTCCTGCAATTAAGCCATAAAACCATCTTCTATCTCTTGTTAAAGACTCTTTCTCCTAAAATAATAGCTTTGGTAGCTGATAATCCATGGTTCTCTTTGATCTTCTGTCTTTTCATTTCCAAGAGATCACATGAGTAAGCATCCTCAACTCAGAAATATCCAGAAGTTCCTTGTGCAGCTTCTCCTCGTCCATATATGTATTCCCAACATTTCATATGGCGCCCCTGTGTAATGGTTGAAGTGGCCAATCTTTGAGAGCAAAATTCTGCTAAGATTGTGTCACATGAGGCCACCAAAGTCATTGTGTGTTTTTCTTTTGGCTGTTGGCTCTGTTTCCAAGCTGCAATGGCCGCAGGTCATTCTGGTGGTAACACACAAGCTCTCAGGAGTAGTCACTGTTGTCCTTTGTCATTAACTGATGGCTCCCTGGTGTAATAATCAAACTTTAGGGACTTCCAAGCATCAGTCAGAGCTTCAGGTGCCATAGCTTTGATAACCTCTACCATACAGAAATTCTTTTGGTACACAACCATCTTCCATCCTGTAGACATCCTCAAACCAAGAAAATTGCTTCTGCTTGTACAGTGCAAACAAGCTTGGGACCTCTGTTTTTGGAAGTAGCAATGCATTCCTAATTTTGTCCTGCCAGGATAAACCCTTAAGGTCCTGCAGACAATTGAGCATAGTAGATGCATGAATGATTATTTAAATGTCTTTTTTTAACTATACTTCACCATGGCTGCATTGGATTGAAATCAGAGATACCATCAATGAACTTGCCATTAACTAACACATATCGTCTCAAGAGCTTCATATTGAATTTGGGCACTTTCTCCTTTATCTTTTATTCTTTCCATACATTTATTTATAGTTCTCATGATGTCCCACATGGTACTGAGAGATCTGATAGGAAATTGGAAGTGATGGAAAAATTAGAACTTGAAGCTTGACAGTAGCCATAGAAACACAGAACTTTACAATATAGGGAAAGGTGTGTGTGTGTGGGGGGGGGGGGGGGGGGGTAGGGCAGGAGAGTGTGTGTGTTTGCATGTGTGTGCATGCGTGTGTGTAGGGGGGATGGGGTGGGGCAGGAGTGCGTGCGTGTGTGTGTGTAGGGGAGGTGGGGTGGGGCAAGAATGTGTGTGTGTGTGTGTGTGTCGGTTACGTAGTGAGGGATGTGGGTGTGGCAGAAGTGTGTGTGTGTGAGAGAGAGTGATTGTGTGTGTTGGGGGATGGAAGGCGGGAGTGTGTTTGCGAGAGTGTGTGTCTGAGTGTGTGTGTTGGGGGTGAGGGCGGGAGTGTGTGCGAGCGTGTGTGAGTGTGAGTGTGTGTGCGCGTGTGTGAGTTTGTGTCTGTGTGTGTGAGTTTGTGTCTGTGTGTGTAGAGGGGGTGAGTGAGGGTGGGAGTGTGTGTGTGTCTGTGTGTGGGGGGGGTGTTGGGGGTTGAGTGAGGGTGGGAGTGTGTGTGTGTGTCTGTGTGTGTGGGGGGTGTTGGGGGTTGAGTGAGGGTGGGAGTGTGTGTGTGTGTCTGTGTGTGTGGGGGGGGTTGGGGGGTTGAGTGAGGGTGGGAGTGTGTGTGTGTGTCTGTGTGTGTGTGTCTGTGTGTGTGGGGGTTGAGTGAGGGTGGGAGTGTGTGTGTGTGTCTGTGTGTGGGGGGGGGGTTGGGGGTTGAGTGAGGGTGGGAGTGTGTGTGTGTCTGTGTGTGGGGGGGGGGTTGGGGGGGTGAGTGAGGGTGGGAGTGTGTGTGTGTGTCTGTGTGTGTGTGGGGGGGGTTGGGGGGGTGAGTGAGGGTGGGAGTGTGTGTGTGTGTGTCTGTGTGTGTGGGGGGGGGGGTGGGGGGGTGAGAGAGGGTGGGAGTGTGTGTGTGTGTCTGTGTGTGTGGGGGGGGGTTGGGGGGGGTGAGTGAGGGTGGGAGTGTGTGTGTGTGTCTGTGTGTGGGGGGGGGTTGGGGGTTGAGTGAGGGTGGGAGTGTGTGTGTGTGTGTGTGTGTGTGTGTGGGGGGGGGGGGGTTGAGGGTTGAGTGAGGGTGGGAGTGTGTGTGTGTGTCTGTGTGTGTGTGTGTGTGGGGGGGGGGGGGGGTTGGGGGGGTGAGTGAGGGTGGGAGTGTGTGTGTGTGTGTTTGTGCCATGTATTTCACTTGTTTCAAATATTTCTCCAAATCTGTTCTCAGTTGATTCAACTGTCTCTATCAGGAATCAGATCAGTCTCAGATTTGAAGTTAACAATTGATTAAACATCAATTGGCATTTGTCGGAGAGAATTCCAAACCTTTCCTGAATGTTTGTTTGAGGAGGGATTTCCTAATTTCATTCCTGAAAGGTCATGCTCTTTAGACTATACTCCTGGTTCCAGATTCCCCAAATAATTTCTCCCAATTTACCCTATCTACTCCCCATCATATTTTGAAAACTTTAAACAAACCATCCTTTAATTATCTAAATTCCCTGGAATAGAGCTTTAGATTGTGTAGTCTCTTGGGTTAAACCTGAGAGTTCTGCAAATTGGTAAACAATGGGATAAGTAGCGATCAGGACAATTTATTTACTGCAGCCTTCAGTTAATACAACAGCCAATGTCCTTACTGGAGAGTAACAAAAGACATCTAGACTGGTTAATTACATAAGTCTAGTTCAATAAACATCCGCCAATAAACTAGGCATAAGTGAGGACTGCAGATGCTGGAGATCAGAGTCTAGATCAGAGTGGTGCTGGAAAAGCATAGCAGGTCAGGCAGCATCCGAGGAGCAGGAAAATCAAGGTTTCGGGCAAAAGCCCTTCATTCCTGATGAGCTTCAAAGTCTGTGAGAAGATTTGTAGCTCGGGTGCTCGTTGTTGTGGTTCTGTTCGCCGAGTTGGGAATTTGTGTTGCAGATGTTTTGTCCCCTGTCTCGGTGACATCCTCAGTGCTTGGGAGCCTCCTGTGAAGCACTTCTGTGATCTTTCCTCCGGCATTTGTAGTGGTTTGAATCTGCCACTTCCGGTTGTCAGTTCTAGCTGTCCGCTGCAGTGGTCGGAATATTGGGTCCAGGTCAATGTGCTTATTGATTGAATCTGTGGATGAGTGCCATGCCACTAGGAATTCCCTGGCTGTTCTCTGTTTGGCTTGTCCTATAATAGTAGTGTTGTCCCAGTCGAATTCATGTTGCTTGTCATCTGCATGTGTGGCTACTAAGGATAACGGATCGTGTCATTTCCTGGCTAGTTGGTGTTCATGGATGCGGATCATTAGCTGTCTTCCTGTTTGTCCGATGTAGTGTTTTGTGCAGTCCTTGCATGGGATTTTGTACACTACATTGGTTTTGTTCATGCTGAGTATCGGGTCTTTTGTCCTGGTGAGTTTTTGTCTGAGAGTGGCTGTTGGTTTGTGTGCTGTTATGAGTCCTAGTGGTCGTAGTAGTCTGGCTGGATTAGTGGTGCTGGAAGAGCACAGCAGTTCAGGCAGCATCCAACGAGCGGCGAAATCAACGTTTCGGGCAAAAGCCCTTCATCAGGAATAAAGGCAGTGAGCCTGAAGCATGGAGAGATAAGCTAGAGGAGGGTGGGGGTGGGGAGAGAGTAGCATAGAGTACAATGGGTGAGTGGAGGCTGTCAGTTCAGAAATGCTCTTGATGTATGGTAGTGTGGCTAGTCCTTGGGTTGTAGCATGTCCTCATTCCGTTGTCTTTCCCTTAGGCATCTGTTGATGAAATTGCGCGGGTATCCGTTTTTGGCAAATACATTGTATAGGTATTCTTCTTCTTCTTTTTGCAGTTCTGGTGTACTGCAGTGTGTTGTGGCCCTTTTGAATAGTGTCCTGATGCAAATTCTTTTGTGTGTGTTGGGGTGGTTGCTTTCGTAGTTCAGGACTTGGTCTGTGTGTGTGGCTTTCCTGTATACCTTTGTGGTGAATTCTCTGTTCGATGTTCTCTGTACCGTCACGTCGAGGAATGGGAGTTGCCAACTCCCATATACATATACATTTGTGGGGTGAATTTGTACTTGCAGAGTTACATTGTACTTTGCTGAAAAACTGCATGAATCCATGTAAGACTCTGTTATCTCACTTTTTAGATTAGAATCAGTCTAAACATTATGGCACAGACAGAGAACACAGGGAGCTAACACCTTCAGCATATTATCTGGCTGACACCAATTGTTACAGTTAACCTGAGAATGTAACTTTTAAAAAAATGCTTTGTGATTTACATATGAAAGAAGTGAAACTATAATGGTATTCGAACGGATGAAAGACTCAACAATCAATCAAGGTATTTTCTAATGTATAATTTCAGTTACATCACACTGTAAACTTTTGCTATAAATTCTGTGTCTTACAATTGTGTCCTCCACAACCACCTGATGAAGGAGCAGTGCTCCGAAAGCTAGTGCTTCCAATTAAACCTGTTGGACTAGAATCTGGTGTTGTGTGATTTTTAACTTTGTACACCCCAGTCCAACACCAACATCTCCAAATCATGAGTCATATGCTCACAGGATTGCCATCACCTGGGATCATAACACGCTCTGAGGCTTGCTTCCAGTCAATGTCAACCATTCCACAAAGGGCAATGCATGTATTCATGTTTAGCCTGGCTTTTTAGACCAGGCAGTGAGGATAATAACACTAATAATTCTTACCTGATATCAATGTATCTGTTTTTCAGTCGGGATAGTCAGAAATGAATGGTCTGGGTAACTTTCCCCTTTAATGTTGGCCCAGGATCTCTGAACATTTTCCAAATGCTCCAAATACTCTCTGAGCAACTATTGAACAGAATAAAAGTCCAGGTGCATCTGTACTTCCTTGAGCCCTCAAAGGTTATAGTGGGATGCCATTCTACAAAATATAACTTTATTCAATAAGTAGGGCTTCTCGAATCTCTCCTTTGCTATTTAAAATATCCATTCTCTTTCACCAGTGGCATGAAGAGAATGCTCGATGCAGCTGATGCCAGCAGTAGACTCTGCAACATCAATTTCGAAGAACATGATCATGACCACAGTTTTTGCAATAACAACGTACACTCATATCATGCCTGACATGGCCAAAAGGATGCACTTTACCAATGATGTTCACTTTTCATAAATGCTGTCACTCCTGTGATATAGGAAATGTAGCAATCAATTTATGCAAAACAAGTTCCCATACAAAGCAACATGATAGTGTGTGTAAAAACACTTTTCTATTAAACGTTTTGGATTTATGTCCCTCTAAAATCTTTGAAGACTAAATGGGTAAAGTCACTGAGGCTTGAGCCACTGGCTAATTATTCTATTCTACATTAATTGAGATAATGATTCCACCATTTGCAAAGGCTTGAGAGATCGTGGACCACTGTTTGAAGGAGACAGGTCTCTCACTGGTTCCCAGTTTTCAGGCGAATTTGATACCGAGCTGCAGAAGGAGACATTTGCTGAGGTAGCTTTTAAGGAGCATCATAAAGCAGGGGAGAGAAGGAGAGAGACAGAGAGGAAGGGAGGAAATTACAGAGTGCATGGTTAAGGCAGCTGAAGTGGTGGCCATCAATGGTGGGGCAAGGGAGATCAGGGATGTGTAAGGGATCAGAGTCGGAGGAGGGTAGATATCTCAGAGGGATTGCGGAGCTGGGAAAGATTGCTTAGATAGAGAGGAGAGAGGCCATGGAGGGATTTGAAACCAAAGATGAGAATTTTAAAATCTAAGCCAATATAGGTCAGAGAGCACATGGGGTGATAGTTCTAAAAGCAGAGTGAAGTGTAAGTAAGTTATGAACTGTAACTCAGTCTCTAAATTAAAATTATATTTACAATCTGCTCCAGCTCTCCTTTATGATCTTATATAAATGTATTATTTTTATTGAAATTCTGTAACATACTCTAACCATTAATCCATGAAGAGTGGCTCAGATGCATTCCAGTCTGGGTTAGAAAGGTTTTAAATTCAACTGTTTTATCTACTCTCCAAAAGTAATTCAACACCTTTACTAGAAATTAGAAATATGCATGGAATATAGAAAGTAAGCTTGAAATAGGTAAAGGAATAGATTAGTGCTGCAAGTATTGTTTTTTAGAAACTGCCTAATGTTTTTCAGAAACAATCCAGTGGAATGATTAATCTTAGGTGATGACAGTTGTATTGAAGGATGAAAGGGGGCCATGGCTGGGTAATGGATAAAGGGATAACCACAATACAAAGTCGTGGTAGACTTTCCATCTAACCTTGCTTAGTGAAGCTAGAAAGTAAAAGCTAAATTGTTTATCAGGATAGGAAGGGATGAATCAATGTATATATATATATATATATATATATATATATATATATAATATATATAACGAATCAATAGTACATGTTGAAGCTTGAGAAAATAATGTGAAATTATATATCATATCAAATATGGGTCCTTGCTGAGATAGTTGTATTATCGATAGTCACAGGTGAGGTGCCGGAAGACTGGAGCTTGGCTAATGTGGTGCCACTATTTAAGAAAGGTGGTAAGGAAAAGCCAGAGAACTATAGACCGGTGAGCCTGACATCGGTAGTGGGCAAGTTGTTGGAGGGAATCCTGAGGGACAGGATTTACATGTATTTGGAAAGGCAAGTGATAGTTAACATGGCTTTGTGTGTGGGAAATTGATTGAATCTTTTGAAGAACTACCAAAGAGGACTGATGAGGGCAGAATGGTAGACATGATCTATATGGACTTCAGTAAGGCTTTCGACAAGGTTCCCCTTGGGAGACTGGTTGTCAAGGTTAGATCTCATGGAGTACTAGCCATTTGGATACAGAACTGGCTCGAGGGAACTTGATCAGATGTGCCAATGGGCTGAGAAGTGACAGATGGAGTTTAATTTAGATAAATGCAAGGTGTTGCATTTTGGAAAAGCAAATCAGAACAGGACTTACAAGCTTAATGGTAAGGTCCTGAACAAAGAGACCTTGGAGTGAAGGGTCATAGCTCCTTAAAAGTAGAGTTGCCTGTAGGTAGGGTAGTGAAGAAGGCGTTTGGTATGCTTTCCTTTATTCGTCAGAGCACTGAGTATAGGAGTTGCAGCTGTACAGGCCATTGGTTAGGCCACTTTTGGAACATTGTTTGCAATTCTGGTCTCCTTCCTATTGGAAGGATGTTGTGAAACTCGAAAGGGTTCAGAAAAGATTTACAGGGATATTACCAGGGTTGGAGGATTTGAGCTACAGGGAGAGGCTGCATAGGTGAGGGCTGTTTTCCCTGGACCGTCAGAGGCTGAGGGGTGACCTCATAGAGGTTTATAAAATCACGAGGGACATGGATAGGATAAATAGACAAAGTCTTTTCCCTGTGGTGGGGGAGTCCAGAACTAGATGGCATAGGTTTAGGGTGAGAGGGGAAAGATATAAAAGGGTCCTAAGAGGCAGAGTGTGGTACGTGTATGGAATAAGCTGCCAGAGGAAGTGGTGGAGGCTGGTATAATTGTAGCATTTGAAAGGTATCTGAATGGGTATATGAATAGGAAGGGTTTGGAGGGATATGAGCCAAGTGCTGGCAAATGGGACTAGATTAGGTTAAGTATCTGGTCAGCATGGTTGAGTTGGACGCAAGGGTCTGTTTCCGTGCTGCACTTCTCTATGATTCTATGACTCTAACTTGGTCCTCTGCCTATACAGAGATGCACAGTGGGGCTGTAGTCCTTAAAATTGTGCTAAAGGAATGTTGTTAAGAAGTAGTAACAGATGCAATTGGAGGGAAAAAAAAATATATTTTATTTGCTGTTAAAAAAAGGGTATTTCAGTAACAAGCAACTACTTGTTGTAGAGGAGAGTGGGGATAAGCTTTAGGGTGGAAGTAGAAGTTAGAGGAGCTTTTGGTGGGTCTGTTTTCGACATGTCTAAGGTAACCAACAGGGTCCAGGTCACCTGAGGTGAATTTGAGTGGGATTATTTAGAAAGGCACCAGCAAAAAGACATTGGCTAAGTACATGAAGGAGAATAAGACTTGTTGGGCTATGAGGGAAGAACAAACGGGATTGGGAGTCAAAGGAGAGCTTTTTAAAAGAGCTGACACAAACTCAATGGAAGAGTGTCCTCCACTGATTCTACATGAGAAGAGTTACTCCCATCTACCTACCGATTTCAGATAGTAGCTGAGATCCACAGAGGAATAATAAAATATAACCCAATTGGTCATGGTCTGTCTGCTTATCTGGGCCACAGTTTCCGAGCCATCATTATAGGTTATAAAGCTGCCAGCATTCCAGTTTATGTACAGCCACTGTTTCAGTTACTGATCTGTCAGGAGCCAAGGCTAATCCCTGTGGATGAAACACTCACTTTAACTTTCGTTTGATTCTGAACTGCCTCATTGACAGAAACTTACCAACACCCGATATCTCTTTGTTGTTCTATCTTGCAGCGTTAGATCTTTCTATGAATGATAAAAACTTGCAAAATTGTTAATGTTACCTGCTTATTGAATTACAAACATCTTAGAAGTCTTTCAGTGCAAGGACATTACCCTTTCAGGAAAGAAAGCAATGATTGAGCTATGTTAGTATTCAGATTATAGCTTGGTTTTGACACACCTGATATAAAATACTCACTGAACATTAGTCAGTGCGCAGACCTGTGTTATGGCAATGTCTTTCAAATAAGCAGAAGTGATTGGGAAAGGAATGAGATAAATTGAGATCACACATTCCTCCCGATGAGGAACTGCTGCGAAGATGCTCCAGGTTGGCCACACATCCAGGTTTGAGCCAGACACTGTGTAGTTACTGTCCAATTACAGATGCCTTTGTTTCAGTTAAACTCAGGTTCAGATGGAAGAATTATATAAAGAGGTTTGCACCTGAAGTGGTTTTGCAAAATCTAACTTTCTGAAAGATACAATGTCACAGATTGTTCTTCTCCTCAACGTTGGATTTAGGAAGAGAAAAAGAAAGTCCTGTGTTTGTAAACTATTATTCAGAACCACAAGTCTTCTGAATGTGCTTTACATCCAATATGTGCTTTTTGAAGTGTAGTCACTTGTAGCATTGGAGGAAACAGGAACTAATTAATGTTCAGCAAGCTCCCACAAACAGCAGTGATTAATAATCAGTTAAGCTTTTTTTTGATGTTGATTGCGGGATAAACATTGGGCAAGACACTGGGATAAATCTCCAGCTTGACTTTGAAATCATAACTTTTGAAGGAAAACTGAAATCATAGAATCCCTACAGTGTGGAAATAGGCCATTCAGCCCAACAAGACCACACCGGCTCTCTGAAGAATACCCATTCAAACTCACCTCCCCTTTGCAATCCCTGTCACCCTACATTTCTTATGGCTAATCCACCTAACCTACATTCTCCTGGACACTATGGGCAACTTAGCACAGCCAATCCACCTAACCTACATGCCCCTGGACACAATGACCAATTTAGCACAGCCAATCCACCTAACCTACATGCCCAGGGCATTATGGGTAATTTAGCACAGCCAATTCACCCAACCTACATGCCCCTAGGCATTATGGGTAATTTAGCACAGCCAATCCACCTAACCTACACATCATTGGACATGGGAGGAAACCCATGCAGACGTGGAGTGAATGTGCAAACTCCACACAGACAGTCACCTGAGGCTAGAATTGAATCAGGTCCCCGGCATTGTGAGGCAGCTACTGAGCCACCGTGCTGCCCCAAAAAATGAACATGGAATGAAAATGAAAAGAATGCTTAAAAAACTTATCAGGTCAGGCAACATCTATTGAGTTGTTAAGGGATTATACTTTGCACCTTGTACTAAAAGCTCGACAGTCACACAGCCAAGTGGTAGAACAACTACACACACTCGCTGTTCTTTTTATCATCAATGAGGCTGTTGTCCAGAAAATGCCTAACATTAAGTGTGAGCGTACAAGTGAGTATATGTGTAAGAATGCTTTCCACAAGCTTCCTATCGATTCATTCAAGTGCTCCAGAGAACCCCAGTCCCTTGAAACTTCAATTTCAATCCATGACTTGTTGATGGAGCCCCCAAGATGTCACTGCCTCCAGCAGAGCAGCCTCACATTGAAGCCAGTGTGGAATTGACACCACTACCTAACACAGTGAAATTCCTCCTCTCAGAGTAGTAAGGAAGTCATTGTTTCCTCACCTACAGCATAGTCTTCCAAATACTCTGCATTCTTCTTTTTATCAGCAGGGGATCATAGAACCCATGCAAGTGGAAATCACTATGTGAATTTCAGTTTGCAGTCGTCCATTACAAATGGCTGTGATCATTCAGGTCTTCCTTGATTGTTCTTCACTGCTTTTAATTCAGGTCACTTCAAAGGTCACAGCCCAGGTACCATTCCACTCCACCTTTTGAGGGAACAGTAGGGCAGTACAGAGTGCAGGTGTCCTATATGTTCTCCAAGAGAGCAGAGAACATGGTTGGAGATTTGGCTGGGAATGAAGAGGGAATTGGAAAGAGGAAATTGGAAATAGCTAATGGAGTTAACAGTTTGTGGAATGAATAAATGTGGGTGGGAGTGGTGGAGGAGTGTTGTAGATTAAAGGTTAATCATAACTTCACTTTAATGATAGCTGCTGAACACTTGAATAAGGAACTATGTCATGATAAGGTCCGATCACATGGACCTGGGACCCAAGTGCATAGGGTTAATATTGGATGAAGGTTTTTGGTGTTCACAGATATGTGCATGGACTAACATCCGTCAACAACCCAGCCGTGATCTTATTACAGATTGTAGAATGATGGGGTAATTATATCTTTGCCCCAAAAATGGCGACTGAACATATGTAAAACGAGCTTTACAATCATGACTTGAGATCATGTGGAATTCAAAGCTCAGTCTATAACACTATCCTGTCCACTTATACTAACAAAACTGGTTAGAAATCACTTATCAGCATGTAGACTGCACCCTTCCACATGGTGACTGGCAGTGAACAGATACTGATCTGGGCCTGCATTTATTGCTCATCCCTCATTGCTGAAGGGTTAGGAGTCAACTGCGTTGCTGTGGTCTGGAATCACATTAGGCCAGACCAGGTAAGGATAGCAGATTTCCTTCCCAAATTGGCAGTTGTAGACCAGATATGGCATTTTGCAATAATTGACCAAGTCTATACAGTTGCGACTAGAGTACTTTTAATTCAGTTTTAAACAATGAATTCACATTTAACAATCTGGCCTGGCAGGATTTGAACCCATGCCCCCAGAACATTAACCTGGGTCTCTAGATTACTAGCCCTGTGACAATGCTGCTACATTACCACCTCTCCTAGAGCACTTAATGTCAGCTGTAGAGCTATTTAGTAGGTGAAAGGTGTATAGAAATCTAACAGAGCATAAGCCATCCTTAACCAACCTTTATTTTCAAAACACACAGCAAAATGTCCACTGTTAGATGCAATTCCACAATTAGGAACACTTGCTAAACAACTTTGAGTGTGCTAAGATCTACACTGTTAATGAATTTAAGATATTTGCATATCACACCTCACTTATAAATATTTGAAACGATATATTCATACACAGGATCCATTTTCTTTAAACAAATGGGATGTATTCAAGTCTTGTACCATTTTAGAATTACCTGGGAGATTGTAGGGGCTGCATTTTCCTGTTCCTTTCTCCATGGCAATGCCTCAGCCTATAACCTGCCAAACAATCAGCACCCTTTCCCCTGTAGCCTGATCTGATGTGACCATTTGAAATATGCACTCTGGCATTTGTCCTGTCAAGTGCAAGATGAAAAACTTCAGAAACATGTTTATCTTTTCAGCAGTATTCAAGTTCTTTAGAGCCAAGAGACTGTCAGATTTGAAAGTCTTTCTTTCCAGCTCGACATAGGACCAGAAATTCACTTGAATTAAGAAAAGTAAAAGCAATTGGAATATGACATTTCACTGCTGTCCCTTAGGCAATGACACGTTATCACGTTACTGCAATGTAAACATTTCCTTGCAAGATTCTGTTTGGTCCTTCCAGCCTGCATTGGAAAGCCATTCATTAGGATCCAGAACAAAATAATTGACTAGATTTTATTAAAAACTAACCAAGTGTTACTTTCAGAAGCATTCCTGAAGGATTTCCCTCCATGAGCCTTAATGTGTTTTCTCACACTATTTCATGCTGCTCACCTCATTGTGTAAACACCATTCCCGTATGGACAACACTGACACTAACGTGTACTCACCAGTGG
Source organism: Chiloscyllium punctatum (assembly GCF_047496795.1). Lineage (NCBI taxonomy): Eukaryota > Metazoa > Chordata > Chondrichthyes > Orectolobiformes > Hemiscylliidae > Chiloscyllium > Chiloscyllium punctatum. The sequence goes on along the minus strand of NC_092743.1, from coordinate 103,944,097 downwards.
TGGAATTCTCAACGCTGCCTGGGTCTGTTCAAATTCTGCCCCTGGTACTGTACTTAAAGCCCAGTTCTGCTCCATGTCAATCACTGCTGGTCAGGAACTGCCCATCACAGTAGACATAGTGAGAGGGGAATGATAAAGTAAAGCATCATTGGAAATACAAGCTCACAATCAGAAATATATTGTTATTTTACATCATCGCCTGTCTGACCGTCTCTCATTGTAACTGCAGCTACGAAAATGCAGTTAGACAGGCTACCCATCCTTAGAGCCACACCATGTTCGAACCCTCATTATGGGAGCACTCATAGAGTCATAGAGATGTACAGCACAGAAACAGACCCTTCGGTCAACCCATCCATGCGACCAGATATCCCAAGCCAAGCTCGTCCCATCTGCCAGCACTTGGCCCATATCCCTCCAAACCCTTTCTATTCATATACCTATCCAGATGCCTTTTAAATGTTGCAATTGTACCAGCCTCCATCACTTGCTCTGGCAGTTCATTCCATACACGTACCACCCTCTGCATGAAAACATTGCCCCTTAGGTCTCTTTTATATCTTTCCTCTCTCACCCTAAACCTATGCCCTCTAGTGCTGGACTCCCTGACCCCAGGGAAAAGACTTTGTCTATTTACCCTATCCATGCCCCTCATGATCTTATAAACCTCTATAAGGTCACCCCTCAACCTCCGACGCTCCAGAGAAAACAGCCCCAGCCTGTTCAGCCTCTCCCTGTAGCTCAAACCCTCCAACCCTGACAACATCCTTGTAAATCTTTTCTGAACCCTTTCAAGTTTCACAATATCTTTCTGTTAGGAAGGAGACCAGAATTGCACGCAATATTCCAACAGTGGCCTAACCAATGTCCTGTACAGCGCAACATGACCTCCCAACCCCTGTATTCAATATTCTGACCAATAAAGGAAAGCATACCAAACACCTTCTTCACTATCCTATCTACCTGCAACTCCACTTTCAAGGAGCTATGAACCTGCACTCCAAGGTCTCTTTGTTCAGCAACACTCCCTCAGACCTTACCATTAAGTGTATAAGTCCTGCTAAGATTTACTTTCCCAAAATGCAGCGCCTCACAGTTATCTAAATTAAACTCCATCAACCACTTCTCAGCCCATTGGCCCATCTGTTGTAATCTGAGGTAACCCTCTTCGCTGTCTACTACACCTCCTATTTTGGTGTCATCTGCAAACTTACTAACTATACCTCTTATGCTCACATCCAAATCATTTTTATAAATGATGAAAAGTAGTGAACCCAGCACCAATCCTTGTAGTACTCCACTGGTCACAGGCCTCCAGTCTGAAAAACAACCCTCCAACACCACCCTCTGTCTTCTACCTTTGAGCCAGTTCTGTATCCAAATGGCTAGTTCTCCCTGTTTTCAGTGAGATCTAACCTTGTTAATCATTCTCCCATGAGGAACCTTGTCGAACACCTTACTGAAGTCCATATAGATCACATCTACCGCTCTGCCCTCATCAATCCTCTTTGTTACTTCTTCAAAAAACTCAATCAAGTTTGTGAGACATCATTTCCTACTCACAAAGCCATGTTGACTATCCCTAATCAGTCCTTGACTTTCCAAATACATGTACATCCTGTCTGTCAGGATTCCCTCCAACAACTTGCCCACCACTGACATCAGGCTCACTGGTTTTTAGTTCATCATTTGTCCTTACCACCTTTCTTAAACAGTGGCACCACGTTTGCCAACCTCCAGTCTTCCGGCACCTCACCTGTGACTATCGATGATACAAATATCTCAGCAAGAGGCCTTGCAATCACTTCCCTAACTTCCCATAGAGTTCTAGGGTACACCCAATCATGTCCTGGGGATTTACCCACTTTTATGTGTTTCACGACATCCAGCACTTCCTCCTCTGTAATATGGACATTTTGCAAGGTGTCACCATCTATTTCCCGACATGCTATATCTTCCATGTCCTTTTCCATAATAAATACTGATGCAAAATACTCATTTAGTGTCTCCCCCATCTCCTGTGGCTCCACTCAAAGGGCACCTCGCTGATCTTTGAGAGGCCCTACTCTCTCCCTAGTCACCCTTTTGTCCTTAATGAATTTGTAAAAACCCTTTGGCTTCTCCTTAACTCTATGTGCCAAAGCTATCTCATGTCCCCATTTTGCCCTCCTGATTTCCTTCTTAAGTATACTCCTACTTTCTTTATACTCTTCTAAGGATTCATTCAATCTAACCTGTTTATACCTGACATATGCTTCCTTCTTTTTTTTAACAAAAACCTCAATTTCTTTAGTCATCCAGCATTCCCGACACCTACCAGCCTTTCCTTTCACCCTAACAGGAACATACTGTCTCTGGAATCTCGTTATCTCATTTCTGAATGCTTTCCATTTTCCAGCCATCCCTTTACCTGCAAACATCTGCCCCCAATCAGCTTTTGAAAGTTCTTGCCTAATACCGTCAAAATTGGCCTTCCTCCAATTTAGAACTTCAGGGTTTAGATCTGGTCTATCCTTTTCCATCACTATTTTAAATCTAATAGAATTATGGTCACTGGCCCCGAAGTGCTCCCCCACTGACACCTCAGTCACCTGCCCTGCCTTATTTCCCACGAGTAGGTCAAGTTTTGCACCTTCTCTCATAGGTACGTCCAGAAAGGTTACAAAACTTGACCTACTCTTGGGAAATAATGCAGAGCAGGTGACTGAGGTGTCAGTGGGGGAGCACTTTGGGGCCAGCCCTCTTTCCCTAGTGCCCATCATCGTTTAACGTCTTGATATTGTTCAAAGTGGGAGCATCACAAGTTGGAAAGTCTTCAAACAGTTGAAAACATTAGCATTTGTTGCACGGCGACAAAAGTGAAGAACAATCAAACAAATAGAACTGCTTTTGTTTCTGGGAATGAACAGGGACTGCTTGTTTTTCAAGCAATAACAAATTTACAGTCAGTGAGTGATCACTGCATCCATCTCCCCTCTCATGGAGCTGGATGTCAGTGAAGTCCTGCCTGGCTTCTTGAACTTGACACTGCAGTGCTATATCATGGTAAAGATGATGTTCTGTCTCCTCAATGTCATCTTACTTCTTGGAAGACTCCTGAGCTCTCCCAGTTCTGCAGGTTCCATCACATTCTTTCTCTTTGTCTGTTCCACCTGTGCAAAGCATAGCATAGTGATTACACTGGATACCCTCTAGGAATCAGAACTTTGTTCTGAGGCAGTCTTTTGTTTGGTGCATGATGGCCCTGATGGAAGAATGGATTGAATTGTATCTACATTTGGCCTCAGTGAAGAGGTTGCATAACAGAGTCATCAGCCATGATTACAGAAGCTTGTCTCCCAGTAGCTTGTAAGACCTCTGACCCTCAAACAAGCAGGAACATGAGTTTTGGCACAGAGATAAGTATGGCAGCTTCCAGGGGACCTGACACAGACCTCTAAGGTGTGGTACCAATGATCATAGATGGCTTGTACATTCATGGAGCTCTTTGCTGGTGATCGAGTTGCTGCGTTATGTCATGGCGCTCTCTACAAAACCCAAATGCAGTCTATTGTGCCCTCCAGCTTCGGGGAGCCAGCTATGTTGCCAAATCAGACTGTCCAGCTGCAACACAGAGCTCCTCATGGAGAAATGAGTTGAAGTGATGTGATTTAACAAAAACTGCATTGTAACAGCCTTGGTCTGTTTATGAGTTGAGGATTACGAGATCTCCAACAGATCCCCAGGTGATCCTTGGACACAGCCAGTTGCATTAAAACTTAGTGCAGCTTTTGCCTTGACACCCACCACAATGGGATGGCTGCCTATCCCTTTAGGTCACAGGTCCCACCCTAGCAGTTGACATAATTCTGTGAGAGTGTCCCAGAACATCCTCACTCCAGGCTGGCAATATATCTCCCTCAGCTGGAGGAAATAATGTGAAAGATCATAAATTCTGGGCTTCCTGTATTTCCTCTGCATCCTGATAGGACCTTCCTCTGCAACATCTCCATGTGGAGACTATTCAGCAACTGCTGGTCCTAGAGGTGGTGACGCATCAAGGTCCTCCTTCTCTCTGCTGTGGCTGGATCCATTGGTTACAGTTCCAATGAGCCTAAGTGGGGAATATCAGAAACAGGCTCTCATGAATGTGATCATATCAGACACAAATGACAGTTTCATTTAATCCTCTGTACAGTGGGATATGGAGAACTCCAACCAGGATGCCCTGGGAATGCCTCCACATCGATCAGCTGAAATGGAGAACATCTTCTGATGTCTGCAGGACAAGTCATGTCATGGAAATACAATAGGAGATTGTACATGTGGGAAGATTTACTGAAACCAGTGCATTTGTGGTTTAGATGAGGATGGAAGGCAACACAGGTTGTGATTTATAGAATAAGGCTCAGTCTCGTAATCAAGGCCAACCCACTTCACCCCCAACCTTCCTTCCTTGTGCAACCTGTCAACTCAACTAGTTCTCAGCTTCCACATATTCTCAGACAATTCCTTCCTTTACCTCTTCAATTCCCAGTATTACGTCCCCAGCCCCAGTTCTGGGCTTACTCATGACAACCATTGAGCTGCACTGCTCCCCCATGAGCACCACCACCCTCCCCCAACCACCCCGGCCATCGAAACCAGGATGATGGTAAACATTGATAACTTCCTGTCCCACATTAATCTGGGTGTTCCAATGCAGTATTGCCTCGAACACCTATGTTTGGTGAATTTACCCCTTTCACAATTATTATTTGCTCTGCATCTCAGCATGTTGCCATCAGCAGAGCCCAGACTTGACTTCCCCAACCTCCCTACCAGAGTAATGACCTTTGATAGTTCACCTTGTTTGTCAGTGGCCAGACACCCACACACCTTGTACTGCCTCCCTGACCACTTGAAACAACAGTCCTGCCTGATAAATGATCTCTGACTGTCTCTATGCATTGACTTCCCATGAATCCTTGGTTTACTGGAGCTGGGGGACTGATTGGGGCTTACTCCTCAGGCTGCAATGATTGGAAACCCCTGACCTTAACCTCCCTAAGGGGCTGACTGACCTTCTGACTGATGGTCGTGCGCGTGTTATTGGAAAAGCACAGCAGGTCAGGCAGCATCCGAGGAGCAGGAGAATCAACGTTTTAGGCTGAAGCCTTTCACCAGGCTGGGAGCTTCGGGGTGGAGAGATAAATGGGAGGGGGATTGGGACTGGGGAGATGTTCCAGCACCACACTCTCGGCTCTGATCTCCAGCATCTGCAGACCTCACTTTCTCCTCCTGACTGACTGACTGATGGTGTCCAAGCTCCTAGACTGAAAGCAGACACCCTGCCCTTGACTAACTGAAATGACACCCTCGACTGATGACATATCTCCTCAACTTGACGAAGTACTACTCCCCTTGTAGACATGGACATTTGGATGAAGCACATTGAGTGTGTTTGTTGTGTAAGCTTCTGGCACAGGTTGTAAGTGTAAGATTGACCTAACTGGGTGCAGGGCAGCAACATATTCACACCCTTCTTTGATAACTGGTGACAACTATGACAAGCTGCTGAGTTTCATATCCACGCTAAAAGGCAAGGCAGGGATGCTGTGAATGCCCCTCTGTTCGAGAAGCAAGGGAGCACTCAGAGAGAAAGGGAGGAGCCCCGATGTGCACCCTGGTCTGATGCATGAGATAGTTATCTGTCCCATAGAGCAGCCTGGCAGCAACACTGCACTGTAGGGTGTTGGTGCACTCCAAAGTGCAGTAGTAAAGTATTGTTCTCTATTCAAAATTAGTTTGAAATGTGCCATGATGATGTGGTAATGTAGGTGCCTGTCCGACACCAGTCTCTGTGGGGCTGTGCATGGTCACTACCCATGCAGTGTTGAGTATGTTGGGGAATAGTGTCCAAGATGGAGACCTGGAGGGCAACAGAGGTTTGGATCCTACAGGTACCTGCCCAGATTTCCTAGTCAAGAGTTATAACCGTCTAGCTTCTCTCTGTGCTGTGGAGAAAAGAATTTTACACGCAAATGAAGTGAGATTAGATCTAAATGATATGTAGATGCTTGCAAAAAGGCATCCCACTGCACACTAGTGAGATTCGTATCTTTATGTTAAAAGTGTTGATAGAAATTTGGATTTTTCAGAATCCTTGCAGTGTGGAAGAAGGCCATTCAACCCATCAAGTCCACACCAAGCCTCCGAAGAGCCTGTATTTCCCATGGTTTATCCACTGAAACAGCACATCCTTGGACATTATGTGCCCACCTTTGGACAAAGAAATCGGAGGATGCCCATGCATGCATGGGGAGAATATACAAACCTCATACAGACAGTCTCCAGTGGCTGGAACCTGGAACCTGAGGCTGTGAGGCTGCAGTGCTAACAACAGAGCAACCGTGCCTCCTGGATGGCTTGATGTCAAGAATCTCAATTTTCCCAGTTTGCAATATTTTCCCATCTCACCACGGCCCATCATCGTTCAAGGGCTGGAAAATTTCAGCCTAGCGCTGATCCAAACAGAACATTGAGAGATGAAATCCTGATTGTGACACAATAATGATTAAAATAGTGATAGAAAAGGATATACCAGATCTAAAAGTTGAAGTTCTAAATTGGAGAAAGGCCAATTTTGATGGTATTAGGCAAGAACTTTCAAAAGCTGATTGGGGGCAGATGTTCGCAGGTAAAGGGACGGCTGGAAAATGGGAAGCCTTCAGAAATGAGATAACGAGAATCCAGGAGACAGTATATTCTTGTTAGAGTGAAAGGAAAGGCTGGTAGGTGTCGGGAATGCTGAATAACTAAAGAAATTGAAGGTTTGGTTAAGGGAAAAAGGAAGCAGATGTCAGGTATAGACAGAATAGATTGAGTGAATCCTTAGAAGAGTATGAAGGAAGTAGGAGTATACTTAAGAGGGAAATCTGGAGGGCATAAAGGGGACATGAGATAGCTTTGGCAAACAGAGTTAAGGAGAATCCAAAGGGTTTTTACAAATACATTAAGGACAAAAGGGTAACTAGGGAGAGAATAGGGCCCCTCATAGATCAGCAAGGCGGCCTTTGTATGGAGTGGCAGGAGATGGGGGAGATACTGAAAGAGTATTTTGCATCAGTGTTTTCTATGGAAAATGGCATGGAAGGTATAGAAGATAGGGAAATAGATGGTGACGTCTTGAAAAATGTTCATTTACAGGAGGAAATGCTGGATGTCTTGAAATGCATAAAAGTGGATAAATCCCCTGGATGTTGTGAAACTTGAAAGGGTTCAGAAAATATTTACAAGAATGTTGCCAGGATTGGAGGATTTGAGCTATAGGGAGAGGCTGAACAGGCTGGGGCTGTTTTCCCTGGAGTGTCAGAAGCTGAGGGGTGACCTTACAGAGGTTTATAAAATCATGAGGGGCATGGATATGGTAAATACACAAAGTCTTTTCCCTGAGGTGGAGAAGTCAGGAACTAGAGGGCATAGGTTTAGGGTGAGAGGGGAAAGAAATAGAAGAGATCTAAGGGGCAATGTTTTCATGCAGAGAGTGGTACGTGTATGGAATGAGCTGCCAGAGGAAGTGGTGGAGGCTGGTACAATTGCAACATTTAAGAGGCATTTGGATGGGTATATGAATAGGAAGGGTTGAAGGGATATGGGCCGGGTGCTGGCAGGTGGGTATAGATTGGTTTGGGATATCTGGTCAGCATGGACGGGTTGGACCAAAGGGTCTGTTTTCATGCTGTACATCTCTATGACTTTACGACTCTATGACAACAGTAAAACCAGACTTTATTCAGTGTTGAAAATGGAGTTGAGTCTAAACATACAAATATTGTAAATAGAGGTAGGAGCAAATATTTCCAATGGTATTTAATACTGGCACAATTGCAACCAAATTCCTTTGAATTATTTCCCATGATTTGCATTGAGCTGAGTAAATGTTCCTGAGTTGCCATCATCCTGTTGAGACATAGAGGTTGGTTAGAGGTGCAGTTATTATTGCAAAGTAAGTTACACAGCAACTAGTTTAAATAAAGAAACTTCCCACAAGCAGCAAATTATAATAACGTGGATAATCTATGTTTTTATATATGAGAATGTTGAAGGGGCCAGTATATATGGTACAACCCTCACAACATCAATCAGAGAGAACTACTCTGCTCTTCTTTGAGATGGGGGCCATGGGATGCATCATTTGCATTCTTGGGTGCTGCACTGGAGTGTTGGTGTGGATTTTTATACTCTCTAAACACAACTTAGCCCACAACATCTGACACAGTGGTGCCAACTGTGCTCAGAAGTCCCAGTTTACCTTAGATTTGGGTAGACTTAAAAACTTCTGATGTGGCTCAAAAGATGCAGAACTAAAACCAAAAAAAAAATCGGCTTCTGCTAACCCAACTGTACAGAACGTGAAAAGATGGCACTATTTTGTAGAAGGGCCTCAATGTCCTGTGATCAATATTTATCCCTTTATCAGAACAGTAGTTTATCTGATCATTATCACATTGCTGTTTGAGGGAATGTGCTGTATACAAATGGATCTCTGTACAACTGATTTAGAGATCATTCAGCCCAATGTGTCGATGTAGGTTCTGTGAAAGAGGAGAAAAATAAGCCCCACACATACCCCAGAGCCCTGCAACATTTTCTCCTTCGATTATTTATTCAATTTCACCTTTGAAAGTTAATTTTGAATCTGCTTCCAGTGTCCAATCAAGCAATGCATTCCAGAACAGGACAATTCGCTATATAAAAAGGTTTCACTTCAACTTTTCCCCGGTTCTTTTGCAAATCAATTTAAGTCTGTCTGCCCGGGCCTCTAACTCTTGTGCCACTAACAGCAGTTTTTACTTTATTTTATTGTTTACTTCATCAAAATCCCATAGAATTTTGCTCACATCCTAAAGCAGCACGATGACTTAGTGTGAGCACTGCTGCCTCACAGTGCCAGGGACCCAGGTTCAATCCCAACCTTGGGTGACCGTCTGTATGGAGTTTGCACATTCTCCCCGTGTTTGCATGGGTTTCCTGCCACAGTCCCAAGATGTGTAGGTCAAGTGAATTGGCCATTCTAAATTGCCCATAGTGTTAGGTGCGTTAGTCAGAGGGAAATGGGTCTGGGCGGGTTACTCTTCGGAGGGTTGGTGTGGAATTGTTGGGCTGAAGGGCCTGTTTCCACGCTGTAGGGAATCTTATCTCTCTCGTTCTAAGTCTCAGCTGTAAAAAAGAACAATCCTAAGCTGTTCCAATCTCTTCCTTTAACTGAGCTTCTTTTTCCCAACTGGCACCATTTCAGTAAAGCTTTTTGCACTTTCTTCAAGGGCTTGACATACTTACTAAACATACAATGCCCAGAATTGGCTACAATACTCTAGCTGAGCCTTTGTAAATGTCTCGCAGAGGGTTCAGCATACCTTCCTTGCTTTTGTACTCCTTGTTTTCATTAATAAATCCAAACGTGCCAAATGACTTACTGAGCTGACACCGTAACTCCTTCCACTATCTCTAGCGATTGTGCATGTACAACCCCAGGTCTCTCTGATACTGCATCCCCTTTGAAATTGTTCCATTTAGTTTTAATTACCTCTGCTCATTTCTCTTCCCAAAAATATGATTTGACACTTTGTGTTAAATTACATCTGCCACACAAGGCTTGCCCAGTTTAGCTGTCCATTTATGCCTGCCTGCCTCCATATGAACCATTTCATTTCTGAGATTTGACTCCTAAGCAAAAGAGTGATGATATGCCCAGTGAACCTATGTCCAAGTCCACATCAAAAAGAGTAGTGGTCCCAATAATAACCCTTAGAGAATGTGACTTCTCTCCGTTCTGCACATGAATTGTTCACTATGACCCTGCTTCTTTCAGTTAACCAACTCCATTTGCATGTAACCACTATCCCTTTAATCCCAAAGTTAAAAATCACATAACACCTGGTTATAGTCCAACAGGTTTAATTGGAAGCACACTAGTTTTCGGAGCGACGCTCCTTCATCAGGTGATAGTCACCTGATGAAGGAGCAGCGCTCCGAAAGCTAGTGTGCATCCAATTAAACCTGTTGGACTATAACCTGGTGTTGTGTGATTTTTAACTTTGAACACTTCAGTCCAACACCGGCATCTCCAAATCATGACCTTTAATCCCAAGGCTGTGATTTTATCATCAGTCTATTATGCATTGCCTTGATAGTCCTTTGAAAGTACTTTGAGTTTTTTTCAATATTTAATATTTACATGATAGAACCAAAGTGCCTGAAGGTACTGAGACGCATCAAGTTTCTGTGTTTGATCATGAATTGCTAACAAATAGATTGCAGCCGTTTTTCTTAATTGCAACATTATGCTTTGGCAAATGATGTTTACTAAAACCAGAAGAACAACAAATGATAGTTTGGTGAGTGAATTACACTTCACCAGAGTTTATTGATAAGGGAATTACTATTCCCACACCCCAAACTAAACAAACAAAGAAATTTGTTAACTTGTCGATAACAATGAGGAGTTTATGAGTCAATAGAAAACAAACTATTCCCACAGGCGGGAGAGTTAACATCCAAAGCATAGAGATTTGAAATTTGGCAAAAGATCCAGAGGGGGAAATGAATAGTTATGTTTATACAGTTTGTTATGATCTGGGATACACTGCCTGAAAAGGCTGTAGTAACTATGTGAATACTAACTTTCAAAAGGGAATTGGATCTATAATCCTAAAGGAAAATATATTGCAGAGCTATTGAGAGAAAGAGGTGAGAGTTTGACTAATTGGATAGCTCTTTCAAAGAGCTGGAACAGATACAAGAACCCATGGTGAAGAGCTCACAATGTAGGGGGTTAAATATTAGCATGGGCAAGAGATCGGCTAGCTAACAGGAAGCAAAAAATAGACAGAGATGTATTTTTTTTGTTTGGCAAGGTACAATGAGAGGTGTACCACAGGGTTCAGTGCGGAGGCCTCAATATTTTACAATTTTTAGAAATGGCTTGCGTGAAGCATTCAAGGTATGGCAGCTGTTTTTGCTGACGATGCCAACATAGACAGGAAAGTAAGTTGGGAAGCGGACATAATGAGACTACAAAGGAATATAGATTGGTTAGTAAAGGACAAAGACCTAACAAACGGAATATAACGTGAGAATTTCTTTTTGTACGTTCATGGGATAAAGGCAGGGCTGGCTACAGCAGCATTTATTAAACCTCCCTGATTGGCTTGGAAAAGGCGATGGTAAGGGCTGCCATCTTGCAACACTCTAGTCCTTCAGGTGTAGGACACCCACAGTGCTTTTAGAAATGGAGTTTCAGGATTTTTACATAGGAACAGTGAAGGAAGGACAAGATATTTCCACGTCAGAATAAGGTGCACTTTGGGGCAAATTTGTTGATGGTGGTATTCCTGTGTATCTGCTGTCCTTGTCCTTCTAGGTGGGAGAGATTATAGGTTTGGAAAATGCCATTGAAGGAAGCTTGGTCAATTAATGTACTGCACCTTGTATTAATACAGACAGCTGCCACTGTAAATTGGTGGAGATGGAAGTAAGTGTTGAAAGTGATGGTGGGGTGCCAATCAAGCAGGGTGCTTTTTTCTGATGGTGTCAATTTTCATGAACGTTGTTGTCCAGGCATGTGGGGATGAAGTGGGAGATGGCACAGGGCAGGGTGACACTAGGCACACAGACACACAAGATGGCCGCTGAGCAGAGAAACAGCAGACCAAACATAGACACTGCCTGGGGCCACCAGAATGTCAGCACAAAGCACTGACAACCTAGTTGATTAGTTTAAGGCGGGTGAAGGAGAGGATACACATGAGTAGTGTATACTGCCCGCTGAAGTGTCTGGGTCCAGCCAACACTCAATACCGAGTAATAATAGCCAGGGCTGCAATAATCATCCATCTCAGGAAGAGCGATTAGTGCCCATTACTAGAGCAATGGACTTCCACGCAGACATTGAAACTGACAATATCTGTGCTGAAACTAACAACAACTGTGCTGAAATTAACAAAGGTTGTGCTGGAACTGACAATGACTGTATCGAAACTATCAACGATTCTGCAATGTTTACAATAAACAAACCATGTTACAAAGACAATAATCTCATCATTGACCTATTGTATCACAAGATGTATAAGAGTGTCTTGACATGTGCTCCAGGTCGAGAGAAGACTCACAGCTGACCACTGTGCTGTTGGTGTCTTTCTCTCCCTGGAGCTCCGATATTTCCTCATACAATAAACGCTGTCATTGAACCCCGACTCTGACTCCGAGGCCGGTGGTATTCCCCACAACAATTGGCGCCGGAGCAGGATTCTTATCACTGGTGCCCTGGTTGAAGGCCATGATTGGGGGACTGGGGTAAGAACAAATTTGTGCCTGCAAACGGAAAGAGTCAGACCAGGCCAAGGACACAATTTAGAAGGTATATCAACTGCAATGTCTAAATTACTACAGTACTGAGTTAAAACATTTTAAGTGCGTGTCTGTGGAGAACACGTGTTTACTGTATTAACTGTTGTAAGAACCTGCTGCTTGTGCTGAAACAGCCAGAGGACATGACAGTGCCTGTCTCAAAAACCCTGCTCTAAACCGGTTATTAAAAGGGGTAAAGCCCCCCCACACGAAGGTTGGGTTTGAAGGGGGAATTGAGGCGCCAACGGCACTAGAAGCTGTGAAGCACAAATGGCAAAGTCGGGTAACATTAGTCTCTGTAGGGGTGAACAACACAGAGTCCAGTTAGAATTTAAGTTAAAAGTTGGGTGCTGTTTGTACTTGTAATTTCCAATGTGGTAAGGAAGAGGAGTCGATCACTCTGACCAAGAGCCAAACCTCAGTGGAGTGCACGTTACCAAGGTAGGGAGTGTGGACACTGTGAGCAATTGTCATACCCTGTCAGTCCGTAGTAGAACGACAGAGCTTGAATAGTAGTCGGGAGGGTAAAGAGTCCCACCGATAGTGAGCACACCAGGCTAGAGGTAGGTTTTTGGCCCATCGGGAGGTGTTGGCTCAGTACAGGTGGCTGGGAGGGTAGCGGATTCCTGGTAGAGAGCCACCCTATTGAGCCAGCATTCCCAGCTGACTGGTAGGTATCAACTAGTACTGGTGGCTGGGAGGGTAGAGAAGTCCCACTGGTAGAGAGCACACCTTGCTACAGCTGTACGGATGGTGCTGGGACAGTATTATTGGCCAGGGGGTGGAGAAGTCCCCACTGGTTAGGAACACGTTACTGTTGGTGGTATCCGGGGTACAAAGTTTTAAGGGGGATACTACAGGTTCCCTTATTGAGAAATACAAGGCTGACAGACAAGGGTTGACAGAGCAAATGAAGAAAAATAGTTGGGATCCATCCCAGACATTAGCACAACAGAGAGAATGGATAGATAAACAGAAACAAAATAGAACTAAAAAGATAGGGGCAATGTTAGTGTACCAATTAGCAGGCCTAATTGAACAAGTGAGTGCCTCCATGAGTAGGTGGAGAAAGGACCAGGAACAAGTGAAAGAGCTGGAGGGCAGTATACAAGAGTTAGAGCAGGGAACAATGTAAAATACTGCAGCCACTGCAACAGAACAGGACACATAGAAACAGTGTGCTGGGAAATGCATGGGGCATCCCCAAACACCACCTGGAACACCGCAAAACCACGGGAATCCCGAGGTCAGCAGAGCTGACAACCAGCTGCCCCATTCGTGAGGGTAAGGGGGAGGGGAGAATTTATGTACCCGCAGTAATAGGAGGGAGGAAATGTGAGATGCTAGTAGACACAGGAGCGGCCATATCCATCACAACTTACCCTTGCCCCACACAAACCAAGTGGGGTAGGAGGGGATAAAACACCAGCTTACCTAAGGGAAACTACTCTCGTGGAAATAAGCAACATCCATATCCCCATGAAATTCTATGCATTGCCAAAATAACGAGGGCACCTTAATTGGCAATGATCTCATGAGAGAATATAATGTGCTGATTAATTGTGCAAAAAGGAAATTGATTTAGCCCGGACAGGACATTCAGAAGGCTGAGATTGGGAAACTTACAAGTCACCTTGAAACTATTAAAGTGGCTAGTGTCACCCGTAGGGACTGGAACCTCGAAAAGGGGGGATTCGGAGCCATCTGTGCCTCTGTCCCCGAAGCATGGGCAGAAACATAGTTAACATAGACCCGATAAGGGTTCCCGGACCAGAGCATAAGCCCCACTGGCAATACCCAATAAAACCTGAAGCAGAAAAAGCAGTTGTGGAGATAGTGAAAGATTAGAATCCCTACAGTGGTGAAATAGGCCCTTTGGCCCAACAAGTCCACACCAACTCTCCGAAGAGTAACGCACCCAGACCCATTCCCCTAGTAATGCACCCGACACTATGGGCAATTTAGCATGGCCAACTCACCTGACCTGCACATCTTTGAATTGTAGGAGGAAAATCACGCAGACACAGGGAGAATGTGTAAACTCCACACAGACACTCACCTGAGGCTGGAATTGAACCCAGGTCTTTGGCGCTGTGAGGCAGCAGTGCTAACCACTGAGCCACCATGCCACCCCAAAGGGGAAGTGAAACAGGGAATCCTGAAAGCAACCACAACTAATCCCCTGACATGGCCAGTAATAAGGTCTGATGGGAGCTACAGGCTCACCATTGATTATACAGGACTAAATTAGGTCCCCCCCAAACTGCAACCCATTGTAGCAGACCCTCCCACCATTTTAAACGGCTTGGATCCCGAAGACAAGGTTTTCACTATTTAGACATAGCCAACTGTTTCTGGTCTATCCTCTTACATCCTGAGTCCAAGAATAAATTAATAGTTAGGGATATGGAAGAAAAACCCAGCTGAGGGAATTCTAGACACAAGAGAACTGCACAATTGTGGGGTTATAGATGGGGATGAGGATAGGGGGAAAGTAAAGGATACCCCCCCCCCAGACACAGCTGAGGAGACCCTCTTCATGGTTTGTCCCAAACAGGATGTGGTAAATGATAAGTTAGAAACAGTTACATTTGGGAGGATTGATGGAAGTCAGTTCACACACGGAGCAGAACTGGTAGCACTCACCAAAGCACTGGAACTAGCAAAAGGAAACATCGTGAATATACATACAGACAGTCAATAAGATTTTGGTGTAGTCCATGACTACATGGTGGCATGGGGTAGAAGAGGGTTCACCATATCGGACACCAATTAAGAATTCAGGCACTATTGTATGCCAGTGAACAGCCAAAAGCTGCTGCAGTAATAAAAATAAAAGCCCATCAACAGGACCCAGCAAAAGAGAGTCTGAGTTAGTTAAAATTCAAAGGAAAGGAGAAAGTGATCCCTGCAGATGTTGGAGATCAGAGTTTGATAGTATGGTGCTGGAAATGCACAGCAGGTCAGGCAGCATCTGAGGAGCAGGAGAGTCGACATTTTGGTTCGGAGCCCAGATGAAGGGCTTTTGCCCGACATGTCGATTCTCCTGCTCTTCAGATGCTACCTGACCTGCTGTGCTTTTCCAGCAACACACTCTCAACTAAAATTCAAAGGAAGCCAGGCAGCAGACCGAGCAGCTCAGAAATCCCTCGAACAAGAAGCCATTGATGAGGCTGCAATAGCCACTATTGAATTAGCAAAAGATGCTATATCCAAATTCAGCAGTTACAGAAGGTCATCCTGCAGGAAGAGAGAGAGAGAGAGAGCAAAGGAAACTGCAGAGGCATTCAAAGGGAGGATGGCGTCTGGAGGCAGGCAGACAAGGTGTTAGCACCAGCATGTATACAGAACACATTGCTTGAACTGCACCACGGGCTGTACCATGCAGGTAGAGAGGCCATGATAGCAAGCGTAGAGAGAGAGTGATGGTGGAAGGGAATTGGAAGAGACGTGGCCAAGTACTGCCGCAGATGCACGTTTTGTGTACAACATAATCCAGGGAGACCCATAAAAGTTAAAATGGGACACCAGCCCAGACCTAGGGGACCCTGGGAACACCTTCAGGTAGATTTTACAGGGCCACTACCACCCTCCCGTGGGAAAACGCACTGCCTGGTCATCATAGACCAATTCACCCAGTGGGTAGAACATTCCTGACCAGAAACTACACCGCGAGCACTGCAGCCAGAATATTACCAGAGGAGGTAATCCTGAGGTGGGGGGTACCCCTCCAGATCGACTCTGACCAAGGGACACATTTTACAGGCAAGGTCATGAAGACTGTCTGCCAATTACTTGGCATTAGAGAAAAATTTCACATTCCCTATCACTCCCAGAGCACAGGGATGGCAGAGAGAATGAATAGAACGCCCAAAAATACTTTAGCTTAGGCTATGCAGACCTCAGGCAGTACATGGGTTGAAGTGCTGCCAACCACACAAATGAAATTAAGAACCACCACAAATCAGGCAACTGGGTTAACACCATATGAATTAATAACCGGGTGAGTAATGCAATTGCCAGAGACAATAATCACAGGTGGCACCGATGTGGGTCCACTAAAAGGCAAAATTCGACGGTTTGTGATAGAATTGAGCACCCAATTGAAAGGGATGTGGAAATCTGTAACCAAAAGAGAAAATGCTGGAAAATCTCAGCAGGTCTGACAGCATCTGTGAGGAGAGAAAAGAGCTGACGTTTCGAGTCTAACTGACCCTTTGTCAGCTTTGACAAAGGGTCAGTTAGACTCGAAACCTCAGCTCTTATCTCTCCTCACAGATGCTGCCAGACCTGCTGAGATTTTCCAGCATTTTCTCTTATGGTTTTAGATTCCAGCATCCACAGTAATTTACTTTTATTATGTGGAAATCTGTAATTGACAAACAGGACAAAAAAGGGAAAGGCAGGGGAACTCGAAATCTGCCCTGAGGTCCCAGCAGCAGGAAGCAGTGTCCTGCTGCAAGCATTGCCTGACAAACCAGGCTTTGCCCCAAAATGGAATGGCCCATATGACGTGGTAATAAGTGGGGACACCTGTGCCATGCTAAATTGCCCATAGTGTCGGGTGCATTAGTAGGGGAATGGGTCTGGGTGCGTTACTATTAAAGGAAAAGGCACATGGAAGTACTGGACCCAACTAAAACTGTTTAAAGACTCCTATGACCAAACTAATGTCATTGACCATTCCCAATGCAGACAGGAATGGTGGACAAGACGGTCATCTCGGGGGGTAGTACTGACAACACAACAGAACAAACCAGACAGAAGCACAACTCCTGACTGAAAACAAAGACTTTGACTGCAAAATGTATATCCCTGTATGTATTTTACTGTGTTTAAGTGTCGGGACTGTCAGGAGCATGTCAGGATTTGAAGATAACCTCCTCTATAAAACCCACCTAAGTTTGCATGGGAACCGAACAGTCTGCTATCCACCAGAACGATCAGTAGAATCCCAATTTGTGGTCACCCCGGTGTGGACCCCTCGCGACCTGTATACAGTAGACATCTCGGGAGCACTGTGTAAGGGGCAGTTCGGAAACGAGGACTCCAGAGTAGATGTTTGCGGCTGGGCAGACCATCGGCCCATGGGTTCAGGTGCCCCAACTTAGGGCATTGAAAAACCCGGTAATTACCTACTCTTTTTCACGGGCAGAGACAAAGATGCGTTTATGCCCTGGTTCCAAAAAAATGACTCATGCGTCCAGACACAGTGCACTTATCAGCACTGTACAGTCACTAGGGGACAGTTTACCTGCATCTGCAGTGAGCAGGCATGCTTGAATGTGACCGCAAGCAGACAATTCATATGTGGTCAGTGCAATGGCACCCATGTCAGCTCTGCCACGTGGACCTACCCGTTCGATACTTACCCACTGGGGGGCAGGGGGTCACCCGGGGATTGGGGGCAACATGGCTGGACAGACAGAAGGACAGGACAGGACAATGTATGTTACTGAGCAGCGAAGGGATTTGTTTTTCTATTTAAGAGGACTTACATGACAGACTTCCCAAACCTGTTCGCAGTAGGGACAATTGCACCCCTTACTGTAGCATGCCCCAGTGGGGGACATGTCCAGAGAGGATCATGACCCACTCCATCAGCCAGGGGTTCTGTGCTGACTGGCAGGTCCCCACCACTTTGGGGTCATCGTTGGGATATGGATTCTTGGGATCTCTATCTTTGGCTGGGGTGGGGTGGAGCACAGCAGGGGTCGTAAGCACTAAAAACTGAAATCATCTTGTATGTGGCCTGACTATCTTCGGCAATAGTACCTCAAAAGCTCTGGAAGCAATTAATACAGTGTTGGCTGAACTCAGACTCGACACACAGCAGGCACGTTACACGGTGGATTATCAATTAGCCCAGCAAGGGGGAGTTTGTACAATTATTGGTAACATTTGTATCACCCATGTTATTGATGCCTCTCATAACATTACAGAAGCCATCAAGAATATCTGAGACCAGCTAATTTTTGACGGGGAGCCACAATTACAGACAGCTGGCTAAGTTGGTTGCTGGGTAAATCTTGGGGACCGTATTTGGCACATGGGATAATTCTCCTCATTGCACTCATGCTGGTATTCTGTGTGGGTCTTGGGTATATAAAGCTTTGCTGTAAGGTGCTACTGATGAGGACTGTAACCAGCAGCGAGTGTCACCACGGAACAGCCCCCAATGATACCCCTCGGGAGGAGGAGCTCCTAGAGATGACCAACCTCTACATGTAAATTGGGTGGTCTGTGGGAGATCTTTGAAGTTGCCTCCTTGACCACAAAATGGGGATAGAAGTGGGAGATGGCACAGGGCATGGTGACACTGGACACATGGACACACAAGATGGCAGCTGAGCCATAAGTTGGCCACTTGACACACAAGATGGCTGCCGGACCACAATATGGAGATAGACAGCAGAGCAAACACAGACACATTCTGGGGTCACCAGAATGCCAGCACAATGCACTCACAACCTAGTAGATTAGTTTAAGGCGGGTGGGGAGAGAATACACATGAGTAGTTTATACTGCCCGCCAAAATGTCTGGGTCCAGCCAACATCTTTGATAGAAATGCTAACAGTCTGATACAGACCCAATACAGAGTGATAAAAGCCAGGGCTGCAGTAATCGTCCTTCTCAGGAAGAGCGATTAGTGCCCATTATTACAGCAATGGACCTCCGCACAGACATTGAAACTGACAATGTCTGCACTGAAACTGACAACAACCCCATTGAAATTAACAAAGGCTGCGCTGGAACTGACAATGACTGCATCGAAACTATCAATGATTCTGCAATGTTTGCAATAAACAAACCATGTTACAGAGACAATAACCTCATCACTGACCTATTCTATTACAAAATATATAAAAGTGTCTTGACATGTGCTCTGGGTTGAGAGAAGACTCACAGCTGTCCACTGTGTTGTTGGTGTCTTTCTCTCCCCTGAGCTCTGCTATTTCCATGTACAATAAACTCTGTCTTTGAACCCCGACTTTGACTCCGAGGCTGGTGGTTTTCCCCACAACAGGGAGGAGAAGAATGGGGTATTCCATCACATTCTCGACCTGTGCCTTGTCCAATGCACAGGTCCTGGGGAAATAAGATGATATTCCTGCAGAATTCCAGCCTTAGATCTGCATTTGTAACCATACATTTCCAGACGTTTCTTTACCTTACTAGGTAACATCTTAGTTAGACTCCATCTACCACCCCCTGAGAAAAGGAACCGGAAGTGACTTCACCACAGGAAATAACATCACCACAGGGAATGACATCACCAACCCAAAGAAACCCAAACATATAAATAGAAAGCAGGAATTTTCAGCATTGTTTCACCTGAGGTCCACTGAAGATATTACCGAGTCGGGAAACAAAACATCTGGAAATGAACCTTTCAGCTCAGTAAGGAAACCTGCATCCAAAACCTCAACCTGAGCTATAAATCTTCTCAAAACTTGCTAATAGTATTTATATTTCTGGTCCAGTTCAATTTCTAACGAGCAGTAACACACAGGATGCTTATAGTGCTGGATTCAGAGATGATAATGCCATCAAAGGGTGATAGTTGGATTCTGTCTTGTTGGAGATGATCATTGCCTTGCGTTTGTGGTGTGAATGTTTCTTGCCCGTTATTAGCCAAGTCTGAATATTGTCCAAGTCTGGATACTGCGTTTAGTCATGGATTGCTTTAATACTTGAGGAGTCAGGAATGGTGCTGAACATTGTGTAGTCTTCAGTGAACATCTCAGTTCTGACTTTATGCTGGAGCGAATATCATCTATGAAACAGTTGAAGATACTTGGCCTCAGGTCAATACCGTGTGAATTGGTTAGGGCTATCGTGATACAGAGATGTGTTAAAACATTGCTGAGCAGGTTGATTAGAAAATGTTTACTCAGTGAACTTCTGAAGTGACATCCTGAAGCTGAGATCATTCTTCTCCACAAGCTACACCCATTTTCCTTTCTGCTTGGCCTGACTCCAACCAGCAAATCGATTTCCCAGTAACCCAATTTTACTCAGGCTCCTTGAAGTCAAACTTGTTCAAATGCTGCCTTAATATCAAGCAGGGATGCACAGTGGCTCAGTGGTTAGCGCTGCTGCCTCACAGCAGCAGGGTCCCCAGTTTGATTCCAGCCTTGGGTGACTGTCTGTGTGGAATTTACACATTCTCCCTGTGTCTGTGTGGGTTTCCTCTGGGAGCTCCGGTTTCCTCCCACAGTCCAAAAATGTGCAGATCAGGTGAATTGGCCATGCTAAATTGCCCCATAATGTTGGGTCAATTAGTCAGAGGGAAATGGGTCTGGGTGGATTACTCTTCGGAGGGTCGGTGTGGACTGGTTGGGCTGAAGAGCCTGTTCCCACACTGTAGGGAATCTAATCTAATCTAAAAGATTACCAGACTGCCGGAATACAGCTCTTTCATCCATATTTGGAGTAAGACTGTGTTGAGGTTATAAACTGAGACGCTGGTGGAACCCAAACTGAGCAGATTAATGTGAGACAAATTGATGGTGATCTGTGCAGATGGATGAACATTTTAAAATGGATGAATTCCTGCACCAGGAACCAATATATGTCAGGAAGCCTAGTGGTGGTGAACGAATGGAACTCAGTGTGCTGACATGCAGAAGAATCTTTTTATCCATTTTTGGGATCGCTGGCAAGGCCAGCATCTATTGCCCATCCCAAACTACCTCTGAGAAGGTAGGAATTGCACATGGGCTCAACTTTCCAGAATGTGTGAAGCCATCTTTATATTTAAAAGTGAAGGTGTGACTTTAAATGGGAGAAGTGAACATTTTTCAGCGTCATCTTGCTATACCCCTCCCTTGTTTCATTGAGGTCTCCCTGACCCTGGCAGTGGGTTTCACTACTAACTAAAAACAGCTGTCCTAAATAAACAGAGCAAGGACTTAGTAAACGCTGGGTGGTAGGCAGTGCAAGGTTCGACAGCAGCTTCTGAAAAGGGTCAGTCATTTGAACATCAGCACATTGCTGGGGTATGTGTCCAGAAACAGATTTGTGATTACGCTCAGCAGCTGTAGTTGTGATATAACTGTTTATCAGCTAAATACAGAGCTTAACATTGTAGGAGTCTTTATTATACGACTAAGATGGGCCACTAGATGAGGGGGTTAGTTCTAACCTATGGGTGAGAGGAATAAAGCATCACTCTTCTGATTTTCAAAGGATTAGGTTGTGGTGCGGAATCACAGCCAATTGTAAGCATCTCATCTGTATATTCACAGAGGTCAATAATACCGATGTATGACCTCAAGAATGTGTAAAATGTCATCTGTCCAAACACAAACATGCCTGATACACACACACACACACACATGCGCATATGCAGTGCACAAACAGACGGATACACAAACACACACTTAGGCACAATTACATACAGACTAAAAGATGCATGTCATAAATAATTAAACTCATACATAACATATATGTATATGCACACACACAAACATAGATAATTAATCCAAATACACACATAAACAGGCACATTAGAATTCGAAATAAGGTTTGGTTTTATTGTCACGCGTATTCAAGTACAGGGATACAATGAAAAGTGTGCAAAGTCACCATTCCTGGTGCCATCTTAAGTATGAAGGAATCTAGATACAAAATCTTAGGTATAAAGTAGAAAAATAAAGACATATTCATTCAAAGCCAAGCCCATGCAGCTACAGATGTGTATACACACAGCTTACATTCACATGGATTTACTCTCACAAACTTCGTCACTCTCACAGGCATGACGTACAAATATATACCCAGGGGCTCATAAAAACCCTGTGCATTAGACGCTATAGTATTTTGTTTATACTCATTTCCTTAATGACTTGTATTTTTCCGTGTGTCATTAAGTATTCTCTTTTGAAGCATTATGAGCTGGAAGAGGCACAGAGATTGTTAAGTATCTGCAGAATCATTTACTGCTGCAGTGCCGAACCTGGGCTAATTTATAATAACTGTGGAAAAATCTCCCTAGAGACTTTTAATTTGTGTTTTTCCTTGCTGGACCTCATTGCGTCTCCTCTGTAAAATATCTCCTTCCTTTGCTTTGTTTCTTCTACTAGAATTGATTTGCCTCCAACACACCTTGTTTCCTTTTCTGTCTTCTCTCCATTTCTTTCCCAACCCTTAAATCTCGTCGGTTACGGAGATGGACAGTTGATTCCATTGCTGATTGAATTGCCAGACATTTAGCTGCCCTCATTACACTGTTAATAGTTCACACTCCCAGCAAGTTACAGAGCAAACCATTGTACTGAGGTGAAAGGTATATTAAAAAGATCAAACTTATGCAGCACCATCCCAGTGAGATTTGCTGCTTTACATGATTCAATTGTAATACTGTTTCTGAAAATGCTCCTGTAGGTATCATGCTAATGGCACTATATACATGCAATTTGTTAAGATATGTTTTTGTCTTATCACTCAAAGGACAGAACATTGTGCATTTTGGGAATGTGGCTATGGCTCTGTTATACATTCCCAGCTTGTAAAAATATACAGTAGTGTTGCAGCCAACAACAGTTTACCTGTCTGCTTCCTTTCCAGATGTTCAGTCATTTCACTTGTGTAACATGCTTGTCTTTCCACTCATGGAGCGAATGTGTTACGTATTCATCAATTTGTTTTATATTTTGCATACCTTAGAGCAATGCAATGATGAAATTGATCTCCAAGTGGTCAACAGGTTCACTTACAAGGGCTTTAAAACAACTCTGCAATCTCAAAGCATTCATGCTTGTCCCCCACTCTAGTTTCTAGGTCTTTCTGTCATGTCTGCTTACTTTGGCTCTATGTTGTCACTCAGTCTCAACTAATCATGGAAAGTGTGTATAGATCAATTCACGAATTCACATAATCAAAGACAGAACAAGTAAACCATCAAGCATTGCAAAATAATTTGAGAATTTGTAGCCATGTTTTCAGTGTTGGTGGTTTGTGCATCACGCTCTTTGTTTTCCTTTGGCATGATGTTGACCTGCTGCACGAACACTGAGCTAACACTGCAGGGCCACAGGGAGTGCTGCACTGTTGAGGGGCTATCTTTCTGATGAGCTGTTAAAATAAGGCAGTGCCTGCTCTGTCATGGCCAGTCTTACAAAGAGGAACAGGACAGCTTTCTCTGCCCTGAAGGAAAAACCAGGAAAACAGGCGAATGAGATCTACTGGTCCAACTTGTACATTTGTCTGATCCAACAGGTAGAGGGGGCAACTTTTTGGTATTGGGTGATCAGACTGGTGAGGGTGGGGCTTGTTGACTGTGGCAAGCAGGGTATATATCGGACCAGGGTGGAGTGAGAAGTGTCTGCCTCACTGAGATTCACCGCTGGTGGTGATGGGGGTGTCAGCCTGGAATTGAGGAAGGGGGAGTGTTGGGGATCAAATGTGTGGCCAATGAGGCATTGTTGGTTGGGGTGAGGTGTTAGTCCAAAATACTGCAGTGAAAGGACTTGGTGGGATCGTATTGAATAGACTGGGATATACTCATTCTAACTTAGAAGATTGAGGGGAGTCTTATAGGAGCATGTAAAATTATGAAGGGGATAGATATGATTGAAGCAGGGAGGTTGTTTCCAATTGTGGCTGAACTAGAACTGGAGAGCGTAGTATCAAAATAAGGGGGAGTATATTTGGGACTGGGTTGAGGAGGAACTTCTTCACCCAAAGGATTGGGAATCTGTGGAATTCCCTGCCCAGTGAAGCAGTTGAGGCTACCTCAATGAAGTTTTTCAAGGCAAAGGTAGATTTTTGAGCAGAGGGTGGCACTTGCATGAAATGAGCTGCAAGAGGAAGTGGTGGAGGCTGGTCCAATTACAGCATTTAAAAGGTATCTGGATGGATACATGAATAGGAAGGGTTTAGAGGAATATGGACCATGGGACTAGATTAATTTAGGATACCTGGTCGGCATGGACGAGTTGGACCAAAGGATTTGTTTCCGTGCTGTACAGCTCTATGACTCTTTGATAACAGTAAAGGAATTAAGGGGCCTGGTGAACTGGCAGGTAAGTGGAACTGAGTCAACAAAAAGATCAGCCATGATCTTTTTGAATGGCGGATTAGGCTTGACAGGCAAAATCGCCTACTCCTGTTCTTATTTCTTATGTTCATACGCATCGGATCATGCAAAGGGTTTGGTACTGGGTGGGGCACTCATAAGGGGTTTGGCGGGAATCGGGACTATTGTAAGATGTCAAGGCAGGTGTAGTCAGTGGCATGTTAGGGGTCAGTTTAATAGTTACCCAGGAATAGAGTAGGTTTTTAACTTTCTCGGGTAACTATTAAGTTTGAGAGTTGAAACCTTACAAATTGTTTGCCTTTGATGGACTCTTTCAGCAAAATGACCCATCTCAGCAAATGCAGTTTCCTGGTCAGTACCTGGGCCTTTGCAGTCCTGATACACAATCACAGTCTACCCTGCTCTAGCCACACTCTGGCCATTGGAATATCTGGGCCCACATGTAAAGCATCGATATTACTGTCAGAGAAGATCCCATTCTACTGTAAGAGTCGAACCCTTTAGCTTAGGTCCACATCTGTAAAGCACAATTCAGGATCCTTCTTGACCCTGATATTCTACTGTACAACCAGGAATTAAGGAAAATCTAGCTGTGTCCCGAAATCTCATTAGAAGGGATTAGTTTAGGATCCTGGAACACTGACTTTCTTTCTCCCTGACTTTGAATAGACTTTGACCGAGTTTCTCCTCAGTTAAAATCCTGATTGCCCTCACTTTGCTGTCTTTGGCCAATCGGACATTACACAAGTCATGATGGGCCTGAGAGCTTAAACATTCTGGGGAAATTGTTTGAAAATCACCAGAGAGCTGAAACATAGCACTGCTCTCAACCTGAACAGATGGAGTCTGTCATTCTGTCCGACACCAGCAGCCCATCTGATTGCTGAGTACTGATGATATTTTTCACTCATGACCATAGTTACATTTCCCATTTTCCAAACAAAAATTCAATTTTGTTATAACTCATCGATTCACCCTCAGAGTTGTAGGGTAAAACGCCTGAAGTATGAAAGCCTGGGTCAAAGGTACAATGGGAGCATCCTGGATTGGGAAAATGGTTCCAGTTCAACAGGTTCACATGTGAGATGCACTCTTCAGGATTTGCAGTTCGCGACAAAGAACTGACACTTGCTGAGTGTAGTGTTTACAAGACCCTGGTAGACTTTTTAGTGGAAACTTGAGGTTATTAGAAAGCCATTTTGGTACAGTGCCTTGTATGGAGATTCTAGACCTTGTGCAAGCAACATGTGACTGTTCAAACTATCCGATTGAAGAACGGCTACGAAGCCACACAAAGTCTAAACCAGGAAGTATAAGTTAAAATATTTAATCCATTGTGAAATCACATACAGGAAGTGAAATAAAGAGAGAGAAAGAAAGATGATAATAAAATGAAAAGGTAAAAGATAGAAAGAAAATGGAAACAAATCTACCTGATCTTTAAAAATGATTTTCAGCTGGAATTAAATTCTTAAAGTCATGAGATTCCATGCTTAAAAATAAATGGTCAGGTCAGACAGTTTGTTTAGTGATAATTACAACTTCCTATCAAAGCTGTACTTACCATGAGTATACCGGTCTAACTGTTTCAGGAGTGTTTTGTGGGTGAGTCCAGCAACCTCATGTTTTCTCATGTGTTTGATTTGTTGAACCACTTGGTGAGTTATCCGTGTGACATAGATTGTGGAGGAACAGGGCAACTCAGACACCAACTCCCTGATTTCCCCACATACCTGCACTTGCCCAAACTCTGAAAGTTGGGGTCTAATTTACTCTTTTAAAATAGTGACCGTGGTAATATGTTAATGCAACATCTGGGCCATTGTGTTTTGTTAACTCACTAGTGTGTTCAGCAGTACAGGCTTACGTTAAAAACTTGCTTAATAAATGACCTTTTTTTGATCTTGCACTTTTAATGTTATATAACATTCCAAGGCTGTTTACAGAAACTTTATCAAACAAAATCTAACACTGAACAATACAAGGAGATATTAAGCCAAAGAACCAAAAGTCTGCTCAAAGCAGTAAATTTAAAGGAGCATTTTAAAGGAAGAACTTAAGGTTGAGGGACTCATGGACAAAGGAACACAGGATGTCCCAAGGCACTTTACTGCCAATAAGGTACATCGCTGTTGTAGTGTAGGAAACACAGTAGCTAATTTGTGCACAGCAAGCTCCCACAAACAGGAATTTGATAGTGACAAGATAATCTGTGTTTCTTTAATGATGTGAATTGAGGAATTAAATATTGACAAGGACACTTGGGAATGCTTGTTGGTCGTCTCCAAAATACTGCCAATGATTTTTGTTTGCATCTACCTGGGAGGCCAGACAGGACCTCGGTTTAGTGTCTCATCTGATATGATCTGATCTGAAAGATCTTGTGTCAGATGTAGGGATTTTAATGTGTATTTCCTTTAGCTTTGTATCAAGAATTCCTGAAGATGTCTCAAATTTCCTCATTATTGCCATCAACAAGGCTGCACTTCCCAAAACTAAAGTTCTGTATTCAGAATATAATCAAAGTGATTTATCCTAAAACCATATCACTACATTAAAACCGTGAAGACACTTCATTGTCTGTAAAGCCCTTTAGTTCATTCTGGGCTTGTGGAAGGCACAAGGTAAATGCAACAATGTCTTTTTAAAAGAATCTCACTCAGCCATACCTCAGTATCTCTGTTTTAATTGGACCACTTTGTCATTGGTAATCTGATATCGCCATGTTAAAGCATTGAAAAGGAAATCCAAGCTGCCTTCAAACTGCTTCTTTTCATTATTTAATAATGAGTTGATAGAGTGAAACGCTACCTGATACTATACCCTGAACTAGGAGCATCATACCACCCGTGACTAATGGAAATGAAAAGCAAATGTGGTTCTCACTATATTATAACTGCCCCAACATAATAGCTCATGTGGACTCATCAGTCAGACTGGTGCATTACAGGAATATGGCCTAAAGTTCCTGTTAGCAGTTTGTTTTCTTGTGAATGAATTTAACAGATATTGTTGCAAAATTTGGATATGTTTTGAAAACTATGTTTAATGACATCAAGAGTCTTTGTAAAGTGAACTGTTGCTGTGTTTTTTGACTCAAAAGAACATTTATGGGTTAACTGTGGCTCAGTGTGCAATATTCTTGCCTCTAGGAAGAAAGTGGGTTCAAGTACCAGTCAGAGATTAAAGCAAACTCAAGATTGACACTGCCAGTAGCTGTTCTGTGGGAGGTTGCTCTGTTAAAGCTTTTACATGAGGTAGTAAATAGGGATACTGTCTGCTGTCTCAGAATTACAAAGCACCCAAGACATGATTTCAAAATAGACCAGTGAGGCTCTTCCCACTGGTCGATACTTACCTCAATCAACATTGCTAGAACAAATATTCCTGCCATTATCATCTTGCTATAGTGGGATCTTGCCATGCTCGAATTGGCAGCTATATTTCCTACAATACAGTATAGTGACTATACTTCAAAAGCTATTCCACTGGTTGCAAAGCAGTTTGATATATCCAGTGTTTGTGAAAGGTACTTTCTAAGTGAAAGTCCTTCTTTTCCACTTTGATAGGTTCGGTGTGATTCTAATGCTGAGAGATGGGTTCCTTCAGCAGCACCATAAATATGGGAGCATTCCTTCAGTTTGTTAGGTTCAGTCAAATTGAAAAACTATTCAATAAGAAGAGGTTTTTAATTTGTGCAAATTCCAAACCAGATGAAATCTTCATGAATGGATCTCTGATGGTAATACAATATTGAGCGGAAAGAGACCTTCAACCAGTCCAGAACAGATGAACAGACAGTATTCTATAAAACAAAGAACAAAGCACAGCACAAGAACAGACCCTTCGGCTCACCAAGACACAGGATGCCTTTCTAAATGAATTGGAGATGCCGGTGTTGGACTGGGGTGGACAAAGTTAAAAATCATACAATACCAGCTTATAGCCCAACAGCTTTATTTGGAATCACTCACTTTCGGAGCGCTGCTCCTTCATCAGGTCATTATGGAATATAAGATCGTAAGACACAGAATTTATAGCAAAAGTTTACAGTGTGATGTAACTGAAATTATATATTGAAAAAGACCTGGTTTGTTTGTTAAGTCTCTCATCTTTTAGAATGAACATGTGGGTTTCAGTTTTTTCATATGTAAATCGCAGAACATTTTAAAAGTTACATTCTCAAGTGAATTTTAACGATTGGTGTCATGTCGGCCCAGATAATGCATTGAAGGTGTGAGTGCCTTGTGTGAGGCTGTATGTGTCTCAATGTTCAGACCGATTCTAATCTAAACAATGGATTTACAGAATCTTACATGGATTCATGCAGTTTTTGAGCAAAGTAAAATGTAATTCTGCAAGTACAAATTCACCCCACAAATTTATGTGTGTGTGTGCTTATGAATGTCTGTGAGAGAGTGTGTGTATGAGTGTGAGTGGAAAGGGATATCAGTCTATGAGAGGGTGCATGTGTGCATGCGATTATGGGAGTGTACGTTTGAGTGTGTGAGAGAGAGCATGTGTACGAACGAGGGTCTGCGTGAGTTTATGGGCCTGTAGGAGTGTGTGCGTGTGTAGGTGTGTTTGTGTGTCTGTGTCTGCGTATGTGTCTCTGTGTGTAGTGCACTGGGGTAATCTGTAGTGTGACATGAACCCAAGGTCCCAGTTAAGACACAGACACAGACACACAGACAGGCACACACTCACAGACGGAAACACACAGACAGACACAGACACACAGACACTGCTATACACACACACTCCTACAGACACACACCTATTTGCCTCCACCACCTCCTCTGGCAACACATTCCAGGCACTACCAACCCCTGTGTAAACAAAACTACCTCTCTCATCTCCTTTAAACTTTCCCTCTTTTACCCTAAACCTATGTCTCCAGTAATTGACATTTCTACTGTGGGAAAAAGACTCTCCATTCTATCCATGCCTCTCATAATTTTGTAAACTTTTATCGGGCTTCTCCTCATTCTTCGATATTCCAGGGCAAACAAACCAAGTTTGTCCAATTTCTCCTCATAGCTAATACCCTCCAAAAAGGCAACATCCTGGTAAACTGTTTCTGTACGCTCTCCAAAGCCTACACATCCTTCTGGTAATATGGTCACCTGAACTGTATGCAATATTCCAAATGTGGCCAAACTAACGTTCTATACAGCTGCAACATAACTTGCTACTTTTTATACTCTATGCCCTGATTGATGAAGGCAAGCATGCTATATGCCTTCTTGACTACCTTATCCACTTGTGCTGCCACTTCCAGGGAGCAGTGGACCTTTGCTTCGATCCCTCTGTATGATTTACCGAGTGAGAGATGGAGGATCCAGGTGTGTCCTTGACATGGACAAAGGGGAAATCATTCTGCTGATGAGTAAGAGGATTGCGTGGATGTAGCAGCAGATGCCATGGTGATGGTGTGACCTGGTAGATGGACCTGAGAGAACTTCATTGCCACCAAATTCCCGGCTGAGGGAGCTTTGTTTCATCTCTACCCCACTCGGAGTTATCATCGTCTGGTCACTAGGAGTCCAAAGTTCTGTTGTGATCCCGGCTATCTTTGTCGCATTGTAGTGTTCTTTTCTTATGGCGGCTGTTATTGTAGTTTATGTTTCACCTTTTCACTGCTGGTATTGTGACCCTGTGTATGGGTCAGTTTGAGGTAAAACATATCTTACTTGGAGCTGGAGCAGGACACAACCCATATAATACCACACATTCCCATAACCCCAGGCACCTGGAAGGAAAGAACCTTTGGCACAAGCCAGCCCGTTTGCACACTGCACTGGATGCCATGTACACTTTGTAATCTGGCAGTGATATACTCAAACTTTCTCCAAATGGGGCAATTTCTAGCCAAGAACTCTCTCATGCAAATACAAGGGTGTGGATAGACATGGCCACAGACACAGCTCAGAAAGCAGCCCCAGAGGAATGATAGTCAGATGGACACTATCTGCCGAGGGTTGCCAAATGCATTCCACGTCTCTGTCTTTACAAATACTGCCCAGGGTTTATGTTACACATTGCTGAGGTCTCTGTCCAGACCACCTCAGTCTGATGAGATTACCTCCAGCATTCGGGGAAACCAGCACCTCCCCCTTCCCCGGACGGCCTGGAGGAGAAACCATACCAAGGGATCACTCCGCCAAGGAACCACCTTCTACTCTGAGACATCACTCTGCCAGATGGAGTTATTTTTCCATAGGTGTGAAAGACAGAAGCTTTCCAAAAGTAGTGTCCAGTCACAACCAGCCTGGTTCTGACAGGGAAAGAATGTGTGCCCAGGTGCCCGTTAAAAATAGCTGCTGGACCCTTCACCCCATGAGGTAATGACAGGGTGCTGCCTTCCTGCTCACCCCTGTCACATAATTCACTAAAGTGCTCGCCCATGTTGCTAACTGGCTGACTTACTCTGAGCAGAAATATCCCTCATGTTCTGTCCTGCCAATAACTACCCTTCTACTCCTGAAGACTCTTCCAAGTTTTTCATTGCCCCTTTGAACTTTGTCCTGGGTTTGTCCTCTAAACAGTATCCAGGAGATGATTGTCAATGTCCTGAAGACTCCAGGACAATCCTCGAGGGTTAGCATTGCCATTGTACTCACAGAGACTAGTAAGTCATTTCACATTGCAAGGATAATGACAGTCCTGATTCCTAAAGCATATTCATAGGAGTTTAAATATGTTGAGGATAACCAGCACTGTTTTGATGAAGAGAATTAAAATTAGGAGCAGGGAAAATGACTTTTCAATGTCTACCTTGTTGAGTCTCTTCAGTATCTGATCAACTTAAGTGATCACCTCTCAACACTGGAGAGGATATGACCATATTTACTGAACCTCTCATCACAGGACAACCCTTTCATGCCAGGATCCAATCTCGTGAAATTTTGTGACACCATTCCAATGCAAGTATATCCTTCCTTAAATACAGAGACCAAAGCTGCATTCCATCAGACCCATGAGATTGTGCAGCAGGTATGAAGTACCAGGGCCCAGGCTCCTGGAGCTCCAGACTGAACAGCCAACACTTCAGACCTGCAAAGCAAACCTTTACAAAATAATTGGAACTGTCAGTTCTGTTTTGTTTTTACCAGGTCAACCACAAAACCATTCTCAGCAACCATTGAGTTTGCTTTCAAATAAAATTGCTCGTTGCCGGGAATGGGGACTACTTACAGAGCAGTGATTGGAGGTGCAGTCGGTTGAGGAAAGTCAGAGTGTAGATGTTGCTTCTTCCACTTGCCTCTGAATTCTTCTGATGAACTTCAATGAGGGTATAGGATGCATTTTTAAAGTAAATTATCCCCAGATAGATGTGCTCAACCGCACTTGCAGAGGAAGCAAGGGTGATCAGAGAGGGGGGGGATGTGCTTTCAGAGATGGTATGGGGAGAGGCCAGTGTTTGGTGGACATGGATGGAAAGAGAGAAGTGA
Source organism: Chiloscyllium punctatum (assembly GCF_047496795.1). Lineage (NCBI taxonomy): Eukaryota > Metazoa > Chordata > Chondrichthyes > Orectolobiformes > Hemiscylliidae > Chiloscyllium > Chiloscyllium punctatum. The sequence continues at coordinate 103,912,230 of NC_092743.1, read as the reverse complement.
AGCTTACGTCTATAATCACATTGGCCATGGTGAGTAGAAATAGACAAAGGTTAATATGGAACAACAAGTGAAGCAGCGAAGATCAGTTGGGCCTCGCAGATTATACAGGTATCATTTTGGAAGAGTGTCTTAAATCAGTTGGAATCGAAACTAGTCTGTTTAAGATTTCAACAGACATGAACAATCAGATAAATAATTGCATTTTTGAACTTAAAATAAAATTAATATTCTTGAATGACCAGCACCGGTGGAGAGCTTCAGAATTTCACTTCTGTTGGCATAAATCATTGTTATACACTGCAATAAATCATTAGGATTTACAGCAGTATCAAATGCTGAAAACTTAAGAGATTTTACTCTGATATTTTTAGCTAAGATTTATGTAACAAAACCTATCCACAACAGGTACAGTAAATTCATTAAGGGGATCAAGGGTTATAGGGAAAAAGCAGCCAAGTGGAGTTAAGGATTATCCAATCAACCATCAGCCATCAAATAACAGAGCCGATTCAATGGGCTGGATTGAATATTTCTGCTTCTGCATCTGACAGTCTACCTCATTTTGCAACTTCAAAAAGAATGTTGCTGTATCATTAATGGTAGTCATTAGAAATCAGTACTTTCGATTGTTACATTTCAAAATTATTTTCACTTTTTTCATAAACAATTTCAAATTGGATCGACCAAGGGATGTACTTATGAACTTTGAGTGAATTGAAAGCCCAACCATATTGGCTGTTCTATGTGTTTGTCATCCAATTGCTATCCACAGGAAAGGCTGAGGTCACCAGCACACTGGTAGACAGGGTGCTTTCCATCTGGGGGGAAGTAAATCTATCAGTGTAACAGGTAATGCAGCACATTCAGGAGGTCCAAAGAACATTAGTCACTGGGATCCCTCTTAATTGGAGGAACAGATTTAGTTATTTTTATCAAAGCAAAATTGAATTCCAAGCCTACTGAAGCTCAATTTGGACAGATATGGGGGTAAGAGCAGAATTATTCAGGGCCATCAAACAGGAGGAATTACTTTTGCTTTCAATTATACCACATTGCTGACACTAACTTCTACAGAAACAAGTAGGACCAATAGGAAGGGAGATGTATAATGTGTGACACAACCCCTCTATCTCCAAACTCAGCAAACTCTTTCCTTATCCTTTATTCCAAAAGAAACCTGACACAGGGGACTGTAGTAAATCAAGATTACGTTTGTAAGTGAACTGCAACAGTCTTTGTTGAACTGAACTATTTACAGAGGATAGGAGAAGCCATCTTACTTGGAGAGGTACAGACCAGGCTCCAATGCTTGTGGTCAGCACAGACTCCCAGCCTCAGTGCTGAGTCCCAACCTCTGTGCAGTCTTCCAACCTCAGCACTGACCTGCAGTCGTGCACAGACTCCCAACCTCAGTGCAGACTCCCAACCTCAACCCCGTCTCAATGCAGACACTCACCCTCAGCGTGGACACACACCCTCAGCGCGGGCACATACCCTCAGTGCAGACGCCCTGCCTCAGCGCAGACTCCCTGCCTCAGCACAGACACACATCCTCAGTGCAGACACACAGCCTCAGAGAGTCTCCCAGCGTCAGTGCAGACTCCCAATCCCAGCACAGACCCCCCCCCACCCCCACTTAGCGCAGACTACCTACCTCAGCACTGACTCCCAATCTCAGCGCAAACTCCCAGCCTCAGTGCAATCTCCCAACCTCAGCGCAGACCCCCAGCCTCAGTTTCTGGATTAGTGGTGCTGGAAGAGCAGGCAGCATCCAAGGAGCTTCGAAATCGACGTTTCGGGCAAAAGCCCTTCATCAGGAATAAAGGCAGTGACCCTGAAGCGTGGAGAGATAAGCTAGAGGAGGGTGGGGGTGGGGAGAAAGTAGCATAGAGTACAATGGGTGACTGGGGGAGGGGATGAAGGTGATAGGTCAGGGAGGAGAGGGTGGAGTGGATAGGTGGAAAAGGAGATAGGCAGGTAGGACAAGTCCGGACAAGTTATGGGGACAGTTACTGAGCTGGAAGTTTAGAACTAGGGTGAGGTGGGGGAAGGGGAAATGAGGAAACTGTTGAAGTCCACATTGATGCCCTGGGGTTGAAGTGTTCCGAGGCGGAAGATGAGGCGTTCTTTCTCCAGGCGTCTGGTGGTGAGGGAGCGGCGGTGAAGGAGGCCCAGGACCTCCATGTCCTCGGCAGAGTGGGAGGGGGAGTTGAAATGTTGGGCCACGGGGCGGTTTGGTTGATTGGTGCGGGTGTCCCGGAGATGTTCCCTAAAGCGCTCTGCTAGGAGGCGCCCAGTCTCCCCAATGTAGCGGAGACCGCATTGGGAGCAACGGATACAATAAATGATATTAGTGGATGTGCAAGTAAAACTTTGATCGATGTGGAAGGCTCCTTTAGGGCCTTGGATAGAGGTGAGGGAGGAGGTGTGGGCGCAGGCAGGGCTGAGTCCTAACTTCTGTGCAGTCTCCCAATCTCAGCACAAACCTCCAGCCGCCACACACTCCCAATCTCAGTGGAGACTCCCAACCTCAGCCCTGACTCCCAACTTCAGCACTGACTCCCAGCCTCAGTGCAGACTCCCAGCCGCAGACTAGACTCCCAAACTAGGCACAGACTCCGAACCTCAGTGCAGATTCCCTGCCTCAGTGCAAATACCCAGCCTAAGCGCAGACACCCAACCTCAGCCCTGATTCCTAGCCTCAGTGCAGACTCCTAATCTCATTGTTCTCCCAGTCTCAGTACAGAATCGCAGCTTCAGTGCAGTCTCCCAATCAAAGCGCAGACTCCCAACCTAGGCGCAGACTCCCAGCCTCAACGCAGACTCCCAGCCGCAGTGTAGTCTCTCAGCCTCAGCACAGATTCCCAATCACAGTGCAGACTCCCAACCTCGGCACAGACTTCCAATCTCAGCGCAGTCTCACAGCCTCAGTGTAGACTCCCAATCTCAGCACAGACTCCCAGCCTCAGTGCTGTGTCCCAACCTCAGTGCAGTCTTCCAACCTCAGCACTGACCTCCAGCCGTGCACAGACTCCCAACCTCAGTGCAGACTCCCAACCTCAACCCCGTCTCAGTGCAGACACTCACCCTCAGCGCGGACAAACACCGTCAGCGCAGACTCCCTGCCTCAGCGCAGACACCCAACCTCAACGCAGACAAACTGACTCAGAGCAGATTCACTGCCTCATCACTGACTTCCAATCTCAGCTCAGATTGCTCGCCTCAGCACAGACCCCCAGCCTTGCACAAACTCTCAACCTCAGTGCGGACTCCCAATCTCAGTGCTCTCCCAGTCTCAGCGCAGTCTCACAGACTCAGTGCAGACTCCCAGGCTTAGTGTAGAGTCCCAATTTCAGCACAGACTCGCATCCTCAGTGCAATCTCCCAACCTGAGAGGAAACTCCCAGCCTCAGTGCAATCTCCCAATCTCAGTGCAGACTCCTAGCCTCAGTGCTGAGTCCCAACCTCTGTGCAGTGTCCCAACCTCAGCACAGACCTCCAGCCATGTAATACTCCCAACCTCAGTGCAGACTTCCAATCTAAAGCAGAGACTCCCAGCCTCAGTGCAGACTTGCCATCTCAGTGCCAACTCCCAGTCTCAGTGCTGACTACCAGTCTCAGTGCGAACTACCCATCTCAGCGCAGTCTCCCAATCTAAGCGTAGACTCCCAGCCTCAGCGCAGGCTCATGACCTCAGCATAGACGCCCAACCTAAAGCAGACACCCAGCCTCAGTGCAGTCTCCCAATCTCAGCGCCGACTCCCAATCTCAGCACAGGCTCCCAACTTCAATGCAGACTCCCTGCCTCAGCGCAGACAATCAGCCTCATCGCAGACACTCATCCTCAGCACAGACACACAGCCTCAGAGCAGTCTCCCAGCCTCAGTGCAGACTCCTAACCGCAGTGCAGACTCCCAACCTAGGCGCAGACTCCGAACCTCAGCACAGAGTCCCTGCCTCAGTGCAAACACCCCGCCTCAGCGCAGACACCCAACCTCAGCGCAGACACCCAACCTCAGCCCTGATTCCCAACCTCAGTGCAGACTCCTAATCTCAGTGTTCTCCCAGTCTCAGCGCAGAATCACAGCCTCAGTGCAGACTCCAAATCTCAGTGTTCTCGCAGTCTCAGCGCAGAATCACAGCCTCAGTGCCGACTCCAAATCTCAGTGTTCTCGCAGTCTCAGCGCAGAATCACAGCCTCAGTGCAGACTCCAAATCTCAGTGTTCTCGCAGTCTCAGTGTAGAATCGCAGCTTCAGTGCAGTCTCCCAATCAAAGCGCAGACTCCCAACATAGGCGCAGACTCCCTGCCTCAACGCAGACTCCCAGCCGCAGTGTAGTCTCCCAGCCTCAGCACAGACTCCCAATCTTAGCGCAGACTCCCAGCCTCAGAGCAGACTCCCAGCCTCAGCACAGACTCCCAATCTCAGCGCAGACTCCCAATCTCAACACAGACTCCCAATCTCAGTGCAGACTCCCAATCTCAGCAAAGGCTCCCAATCTCAGCGCAGACTCACAATCTCAACGCAGACTCCCAATCTCAACGCAGACTCCCAGCCGCAGTTCAGCCTCCCAGCCTCAGCACAGACTTCAAATGTTAATGCAGACTCCCAGCCTCAGTGCAGTCTCCCAATCTCAGCGGAGACTCCCATTCTCAGCACAGACTCCCAATCCCAACCCAGTCTCCTAGCTTTAGGCAGATGCCCGGCCTCAGTACAGTCTCCCAATCTTACGCAGACTCTCAGCCTCAGTGCAGTCTCCCAACCTCAGTGCAGATTCCCAATCTCAGTGTTCTCCCAATCTCAGCGCAGACTCGCAACCTCAATGCAATCTCCCAATCTCAGCACAGACTCCCAGCCTCAATGCTGAGTCTCAACCTCTGTGCAGTCTTCCAACCTCAGCATCAACCTCCAGCCATGCACAGACTCCCAACTTCAGTGCAGACTCCCAACCTCAACCTCGTCTCAACGCAGACACCCACTCTCAGCGCAGACACGCAGCCTCAGAGCAGTCTCCCACCCTCAATGTTGAGTCCCACTTCCAGCACAGATCCCACAGTTAGCGCAAACACCTTGCCTCAGCGCAGACTCCCTGCCTCAGCGCAGACACTCAGCCTCAGTGCAGACACACTGCCTCAGAGCAGATTCTCTGCCTCAGCACTGACTTCCAACCTCAGCGCAGACCCCCAGCCTTGCATAGACTCTCAACCTCAATGCAGATTCCCAACCTCAGTGCTCTCCCAGTCTCAGCGCAATCTCACAGACTCAGTGCAGACTCCCAGGCTTAGTGTAGAGTCCCAATTTCAGCACAGACTCGCATCCTCAGTGCAATCTCCCAACCTGAGAGCAAACTCCCAGCATCAGTGCAATCTCCCAATCTCAGTGCAGACCCCTCGCCTCAGTGCTGAGTACCAACCTCAGTACAGATTCCTAACCTCAGTGCAGCCTCCCAATCTAAAGCAGAGACTCCCAGCCTCAGTGCAGACTCGCCACCTCAGTTGGCGAGTCTGCACTGAGGCTGTCTCAACGCTGACAACCAGTCTCAGTGCGAACTCTCCATCTCAGCGCAGTCTCCCAATCTCAGCGTAGACTCCCAGCCTCAGCGCAGGCTCCTGACCTCAGCACAGACACCCAACCTAAAGCAGACACCCAGCCTCAGTGCAGTCTCCCAATCTCAGTGCCAACTCCCAATCTAAGCGCAGGCTCCCAACTTCAACGCCGACTCCCTGCCTCAGTGCAGACACTCAGCGCAGACACTCATCCTCAGCACAGACACACAGCCTCAGAGCAGTCTCCCAGCCTCAGTGCAGACTCCCAATCCCAGCACAGACTCCCCTAACTTGGCGCTGACTCCCTACCTCAGCACTGACTCCCAATCGCAGCGCAAACTCCCAGCCTCACTGCTATTTCCCAATCTCAGCACAGACCCCCAGCCTCAGGGCTGAGTCCCAATCTCAGTGCAGACTCCCAACCTCAGCCCTGACTCCCAACTTCAACACTGACTCTCAGCCTCAGTGCAATCTCCCAACTGCAGTGCAGACTCCCAACCTCAGCGCAGACTCCCTGCCTCAGTGCAAACACCCCGCCTCAGTGCAGACTCTCAACCTCAGCCCTATTTCCCAGCCTCAGTGCAGACTCCTAATCTCAGTGTTCTCCCAGTCTCAGTGTAGAATCGTAGCTTCAGTGCAGTCTCCCAATCGCAGTGCAGTCTCCCAATCGCAGCGCAGACTCCCAACTGAGGCGCAGAATCCCTGCCTCAATGCAGACTCCCAGCCACAGTGTCGTCTCACAGCCTCAGCACAGACTCCCAATCTCAGTGCAGACTTCCAATCTCAGCACAGACTCCCAGCCTCAGCACAGACTCCCAAACTTAGCACAGACTCCCAATCTCAGCGCAGACTCCCAGCCTCAGTACAGACTCCCAATCTCTGTGTAGACTCCCAGCCTCAGCACGTTGTCCCAAACTCAGTGCAGACTCCCAGCTGCAGTTCTGTCTCCCAGCCTCAGCACAGACTCCAAATGTCAGTGCAGTCTCCCAATCTCAGCACAGACTCCCAATCTCAGCGCTGACTCCCAATCCCAACCCAGTCTCCCAGCTTTAGGCAGATGCCTGACCTCAGTACAGTCTCCCAATCTAACGCAGACTCTCAGCCTCAATGCAGTCTCCCAACCTCAGTGCAGATTCCCAATCTCAGCACAGACTCCCAGCCTCAGTGCTGAGTCTCAACCTCTGTGCAGTCTTCCAACCTCAGCACCAACCTCCAGTTGTGCACAGACTCCCAACCTCAGTGCAGACGCCCAACCTCAACCACGTCTCAACGCAGACATTCACCCTCAGTGTGGACACACAGCCTCAGAGCAGTCTCCCAACCTCATTGCAGACTCCCACTTCCAGCGCAGATCCCACACTTAGCGCAAACACCCTGCCTCAGCGCAGATTCCCTGCCTCAGCGCAGACACCCAGCTTCAGTTCAGACACACAGCCTCAGAGCAGATTCCCTGCCTCAGCACTGACTTCCAACCTCTGCACAGACCCCCAGCCTTGCACAGACTCCCAACCTCAATGCAGACTCCCAATCTCAGTGCTCTCCCAGTCTCAGCGCAGTCTCACAGACTCAGTGCAGACTCCCAGGCTTAGTGTAGACTCCCAATTTCAGCACAGACTCGCATCCTCAATGCAATCTCCCAATCTCAGTGCAGATCCCTAGCCTCAGTGCTGAGTCCCAACCTCTGTGCAGTGTCCCAACCTCAGCACAGACCTCCAGCCGTGCACATACTCCCAACCTCAGTGCAGATTCCCAACCTCAGTGCAGAATCCAAATCTAACGAAGAGACTCCCAACCTCAGTGCAGACTCGCCATCTCAGCGCCAACTCCCAGTTTCAGTGCTGACTACCAGTCTCAGTGCGAATTCCCCTTCTCAGTGCAGTCTCCCAATCTCAGCATAGACTCCCAGCCTCAGCGCAGGCTCCTGACCTCAGCACAGACACCCAACCTAAAGCAGACACCCAGCCTCAGTGCAGTCTCCCAATCTCAGCACAGATTCGCAGCCTCAGTGCAGACGTCCAGCCTCAGTGCAGTCTCCCAATCTCAGCGCCGACTCCCAATCTCAGCGTAGGCTCCCAACTTCAACACAGACTCCCTGCCTCAGAGCAGACACTCAGCTTCATCCAGACACTCATCCTCAGCACAGACACACAGCCTCAGAGCAGTCACCCAGCCTCAATGCAGACTCCTAACCACAGTGTAGTCTCCCAACCTCAGCACAGACTCCCAACCTCAGTGCAGACTCCCAATCTCAGTGCAGACTCCCAGCCTCAGCGCAGACTCCCAGCCTCAGCGCAGAATCCCAATCTCAGCGCAGACTCCCAGCTGCAGTTCAGTCTCCCAGCCTCAGCACAGACTCCAAATGTCAGTGCAGACTCCCAGCCTCAGTGCAGTCTCCCAACCTCAGTGCAGATTCCCAATCTCAGTGCTCTCCCAATCTCAGCGCAGACTCGCAACCTCAGTGCAATCTCCCAATCTCAGCACAGACTCCCAGCTTCAGTGCTGATTCCCAACCTCTGTGCAGTCTTCCAACCTCAGCACCAACCTCCAGCCATGCACAGACTCCCAACCTCAGTGCAGACTCCCAACCTCAACCCTGTCTCAATGCAGACATTCACCCTCAGAGCAGTCTCCCAACCTCAGTGCAGATTCCCAATTCCAGTGCAGATCCCACACTTAGCGCAAACACCCTGCCTCAGCGCAGACACCCAGCCTCAGTGCAGACACACTGCCTCAGAGCAGATTCCCTGCCTCAGCACTGACTTCCCACCTCTGCGCAGACCCCCTGCCTTGCACAGACTCCCAACCTCAGTGCAGACTCCCAATCTCAGTGCTCTCCTAGTCTCAGCGCAGTCTCACAGACTCAGTGCAGACTCCCAGGCTTAGTGTAGACTCCCAATTTCAGCACAGACTCGCATCCTTAGTGCAATCTCCCAATCTCAGTGCAGACCCCTAGCCTCAGTGCTGAGTCCCAACCTCTGTGCAGTGTCCCAACCTCAGCACAGACCTCCAGCAGTGCACAGACTCCCAACCTCAGTGCAGACTCCCATCCTCAGTGCAGACTCCCAACCTCAGTGCAGACTCCCAATCTAACGCAGAGATTCCCAGCCTCAGTGCAGACTCCCAATCTAACGCAGACTCCCAACCTCAGCACAGACTCCCAACCTCAGTGCAGACTCCCAATCTCAGTGCAGACTCCCAGCCTCAGCGCAGACTCCCAGCCTCAGCGCAGAATCCCAATCTCAGCGCAGACTCCCAGCTGCAGTTCAGTCTCCCAGCCTCAGCACAGACTCCAAATGTCAGTGCAGACTCCCAGCCTCAGTGCAGTCTCCCAACCTCAGTGCAGATTCCTAATCTCAGTGCTCTCCCAATCTCAGCACAGACTCCCAGCTTCAGTGCTGATTCCCAACCTCTGTGCAGTCTTCCAACCTCAGCACCAACCTCCAGCCATGCACAGACTCCCAACCTCAGTGCAGACTCCCAACCTCAACCCTGTCTCAATGCAGACATTCACCCTCAGAGCAGTCTCCCAACCTCAGTGCAGATTCCCAATTCCAGTGCAGATCCCACACTTAGCGCAAACACCCTGCCTCAGCGCAGACACCCAGCCTCAGTGCAGACACACTGCCTCAGAGCAGATTCCCTGCCTCAGCACTGACTTCCCACCTCTGCGCAGACCCCCTGCCTTGCACAGACTCCCAACCTCAGTGCAGACTCCCAATCTCAGTGCTCTCCTAGTCTCAGCGCAGTCTCACAGACTCAGTGCAGACTCCCAGGCTTAGTGTAGACTCCCAATTTCAGCACAGACTCGCATCCTTAGTGCAATCTCCCAATCTCAGTGCAGACCCCTAGCCTCAGTGCTGAGTCCCAACCTCTGTGCAGTGTCCCAACCTCAGCACAGACCTCCAGCAGTGCACAGACTCCCAACCTCAGTGCAGACTCCCATCCTCAGTGCAGACTCCCAACCTCAGTGCAGACTCCCAATCTAACGCAGAGACTCCCAGCCTCAGTGCAGACTCCCAATCTAACGCAGACTCCCAACCTCAGCACAGACTCCCAACCTCAGTGCAGACTCCCAATCTCAGTGCAGACTCCCAGCCTCAGCGCAGACTCCCAGCCTCAGCGCAGAATCCCAATCTCAGCGCAGACTCCCAGCTGCAGTTCAGTCTCCCAGCCTCAGCACAGACTCCAAATGTCAGTGCAGACTCCCAGCCTCAGTGCAGTCTCCCAACCTCAGTGCAGATTCCCAATCTCAGTGCTCTCCCAATCTCAGCACAGACTCCCAGCTTCAGTGCTGATTCCCAACCTCTGTGCAGTCTTCCAACCTCAGCACCAACCTCCAGCCATGCACAGACTCCCAACCTCAGTGCAGACTCCCAACCTCAACCCTGTCTCAATGCAGACATTCACCCTCAGAGCAGTCTCCCAACCTCAGTGCAGATTCCCAATTCCAGTGCAGATCCCACACTTAGCGCAAACACCCTGCCTCAGCGCAGACACCCAGCCTCAGTGCAGACACACTGCCTCAGAGCAGATTCCCTGCCTCAGCACTGACTTCCCACCTCTGCGCAGACCCCCTGCCTTGCACAGACTCCCAACCTCAGTGCAGACTCCCAATCTCAGTGCTCTCCTAGTCTCAGCGCAGTCTCACAGACTCAGTGCAGACTCCCAGGCTTAGTGTAGACTCCCAATTTCAGCACAGACTCGCATCCTTAGTGCAATCTCCCAATCTCAGTGCAGACCCCTAGCCTCAGTGCTGAGTCCCAACCTCTGTGCAGTGTCCCAACCTCAGCACAGACCTCCAGCAGTGCACAGACTCCCAACCTCAGTGCAGACTCCCATCCTCAGTGCAGACTCCCAACCTCAGTGCAGACTCCCAATCTAACGCAGAGACTCCCAGCCTCAGTGCAGACTCCCAATCTAACGCAGACTCCAAACCTCAGCACAGACTCCCAGCCTCAGAGCAGACTCCCAACCTCAGCCCTGACTCCCAGCCTCAGTGCAGACTCCTATTTCAGTGTTCTCCCAGTCTCAGCGCAGAATCACAGCCTCAGTGCAGTCTCCCAGCCGTAGCGCAGACTCCCAACCTAGGTGCAGACTCCCTGCCTCAACGCAGACACACAGTCTCAGAGCAGACTCTCTGCCTCAGCGCAGACTCCCTGCCTCAATGCAGACACACAGTCTCAGAGCAGACTCCCAGCCTCAGTGCAGACTCCCAACCTCAGCCCTGACTCCCAGCCTCAGTGCAGACTCCTATTTCAGTGTTCTCCCAGTCTCAGCGCAGAATCACAGCCTCAGTGCAGTCTCCCAGCCGTAGCGCAGACTCCCAACCTAGGTGCAGACTCCCTGCCTCAATGCAGACACACAGTCTCAGAGCAGACTCTCTGCCTCAGCGCAGACTCCCAGCCTCAGCACAGACAGACAGTCTCAGAGCAGACTCCCAGCCTCAGCACAGACTCCAAATCTCAGTGCAGACTCACAGCCTCAGCACAGACTCCCAATCTCAGCGCAGATTCCCAACCTCAGCACAGACTCCAAACCGCAGCGCAGATTCCCAGCCTCAGTGCTATTTCCCAATCTCAGCACAGACTCCCAACCTCAGCGCAGACTCCAAATCTCAGTGCAGACTCCCAGCCTCAGTTCAGTCTCCCAAACTCAGCGCAGACTCCCAATCCCAACCCAGTCTCCCAGCCTCAGGCAGATGCCCGGCCTCAGTACGATCTCCCAAACTCAGCGCAGACTCAAAACCTCAGTGCATTCTCCCAACCTCAGCACAGACCTCCAGCCATGCACAGACTCCCAACCTCAACCCCGCCTCAACGCAGACACTCACCCTCAGTGTAGACGCACAGCCTCAGAAAAGTATCCCAACCTCAGTGCAGAATTTCAGGTTCAGCGCAGATCCCCCCCTTAGCGCAGACACCCAGACTCAATGCAGACACCCTGCCTCAGCGCAGACACCCAGACTCAGCACAGCCACCCAATCTCAGCACAGATTCCCAATCCCAGTGCAAACTCGCAACTTCAGAACAGATTCCCTCCCTCAGTGCAGACTCCCAGCCTCAGCACAGACTCCCAGCCTCAGTGCAGACTCTCAAGCCCAGCGCAGACACCCCCACTTAGTGCAGACTCCGTGCCTCAGTGCAGACACACTGCCTCAGAGCAGATTCCTTGCCTCAGCACAGATTCCCTGACTCAGCGCCGACTTCGAGCCTCAGCACAGACTCCCAGCCTCAGCCAAGATTCTCGGCCTCAGTGCAGTCTCCCAACCTCAGTGCAGACTCCCAGCCTTAGGGCAGTCTCCCAAACTCAGTGTTGACTCCCTCCCTCCGCAGAAATGCCGGGCCTCAGTGCAGACACCCAATCTCAGTGCAGACTCCCAGCCTCAGCACAGACTCCAAATCTCAGTGCAGACTCCCAACCTCAGTGCAGAGACCCAATCTCAGTGCAGACTCCCAGCCTCAGCACAGACTCCAAATCTCAGTGCAGACTCCCAGCCTCAGCACAGACTCCAAATCTCAGTGCAGACTCCCAACCTCAGTGCACACTCCCAGCCTCAGTGCTCTCCCAGTCTCAGTGCACACTCCCAAACCCAGTGCAGTCTCCCAATCTCAGTGTAGACTCCATTCTTCAGCGGAAACGCCTGGCCTCAGCGCAGACGCCCAACCTCAGCACAGACTCCGAACCTCAGCGCAGACTACCTGCCTCACCGCAGACAGCCAGCCTCAGCACAGACTCCCAATCTCAGCGTACACTTTCAATCTCAGCACAGACTCCCAAAGTCAGCGCAGACACACTGCCTCAGAGCAGACTCCCTGCCTCAGCGCAGACTTCCAATCTCAGCACAGACTCCTGGCCTAAGTGCAATCTTCCAATCGCAGTACACACACCCAGCCTCAGTGCAGTTTCCCAGCCTCAGTGCAGACACCCAATCCCAGTGCAGACCCTCACTTAGCACAGACTCCCTGCCTCAGCGCAGACTCCCAACCTCAGCGCAGACTCCCTGCCTCAATGCAATCTTCCAATTGCAGTACACACACCCAGCCTCAGTGCAGTCTCCCAACCTCAGCGCAGACTCCCTGCCTCAGTGCAGTCTCCCAACCTCAACACAGACTCCCAACCTCAGTGCAGGCTCCCTGCCTCAGCGTAAACTCTTGGCCTCAGTGCAGACTCCCAATTGCAACGCAGACCTCCAACCTAGGCGTAGACTCTGAATCTCAGTGCAGACTCCATTCCTCAGAGAGGCATCCAGACTCAGCGCAGACTCCTAACCTCAGTGCAGACTCCAAATTTCAGTGCTCTCCCAGTCTCAATGCAGAATCGCAGCCTTAGTGCAGCCTCCCAGCCTCAGCATAGACTCTCAGCCTCAGTGCAGTCTGCCAGCTTCAGTGCAGTCTCCCAGCCTCAGTGCAGACTCCCAGCCTTACACAGACTCCCCACCTTAATTCAGACTCCCAATCTCTGCACACACTCCCAATCTCAGTGCTCTCCCAGCCCCAATGCAGACTCCCAATCTCAGCGCAGTCACATCGTCAGGTCTGGCTCCCAATTTGAGCGCAGACTCCCAGCCTCAGTGCTGAGTCCCAACCTCTGTGCAGACTCCCAGCCTCAGTGCTGAGTCCCAACCTCTGTGCAGACTCCCAGCCTCAGTGCTGAGTCCCAACCTCTGTGCAGACTCCCAGCCTCAGTGCTGAGTCCCAACCTCTGTGCAGACTCCCAGCCTCAGTGCTGAGTCCCAACCTCTGTGCAGACTCCCAGCCTCAGTGCTGAGTCCCAACCTCTGTGCAGACTCCCAGCCTCAGTGCTGAGTCCCAACCTCTGTGCAGACTCCCAGCCTCAGTGCTGAGTCCCAACCTCTGTGCAGACTCCCAGCCTCAGTGCTGAGTCCCAACCTCTGTGCAGACTCCCAGCCTCAGTGCTGAGTCCCAACCTCTGTGCAGACTCCCAGCCTCAGTGCTGAGTCCCAACCTCTGTGCAGACTCCCAGCCTCAGTGCTGAGTCCCAACCTCTGTGCAGACTCCCAGCCTCAGTGCTGAGTCCCAACCTCTGTGCAGACTCCCAGCCTCAGTGCTGAGTCCCAACCTCTGTGCAGACTCCCTCCCTCAGTGCTGAGTCCCAACCTCTGTGCAGACTCCCAGCCTCAGTGCTGAGTCCCAACCTCTGTGCAGACTCCCAGCCTCAGTGCTGAGTCCCAACCTCTGTGCAGACTCCCAGCCTCAGTGCTGAGTCCCAACCTCTGTGCAGACTCCCAGCCTCAGTGCTGAGTCCCAACCTCTGTGCAGACTCCCTCCCTCAGCACAGACCTCCCACCTTGCACAGACTCTCAGCCTCAGTGCAGACTCTGAACTTCTTATTTCTTTCATTTTCAGATTTATTCCAAAGATTCTGTACTTTTGTACCTAAGATGGCGACAGGGTCTGGAATTCTGAACTTTTGATTTCTCTATTTTTCTAATTGTTTTCCTACATACTTAAGAATCGGTACCTAGGTGCATTTGTACCCAAGATAGTACCATAAGTGGCAGCTTGTAGAATTTGTAGAATGGGACAATAAAGCTAATTCTATATCTATATCTTGTGGTCTTACTGTCTTAAAGTCCAATGAAAGATGGTCTGAGAATTCTGCTCCTGTATCCAATTTAAAATTAATTTCTCCTTCACTCACTTCAGTCCCTGCAGACTGAAGTTCAGCTCACTCGTCTTGAAGCAGTAATCTTTTATAGGCAGTCAGTTGTGGCTGAGTGGACAGCATTCATGCTTCTGAGTGAGGAAGTTGGGGGTTTCTGACCTACTGTTGAGAGTTAAACATATATTTCAGGCCGTATTTACATTGTGGGAGGGCAGTGCTGTCTGATGGGTAAGATTGCAAATGGAGGTGCCATCTGGGGTGCATGTGGAGAATCATTTGGGACCATTTTGACGAAATGCAGAGGAGTTGCCCCTAGCAGCCTGGCTGATATTTATCCCCCAAACAGGCACTCAAAGCAGATTTTCTATGATCATATTGTTGCTCATGGAATCTTTCTGTGTACAAATTATCCCTTGCATTTCTTTTGTTACAACAGTGGCTACACTTGAGAAATTATGCCATTGGCTGCTATGAGCTTTGAGATGCTCAGAGGTCCTGAAAGACACCATATGCATGCTAGTCTGTGTCTCATTACAAGAAAAGCTGAGAGAAAGTGAATATCTTTTTAGTGACAGGAAAGGACTCTCCCATTACAGCTACGAGTGACTAACTTGGGATGTGCTCCATTAACAACAGACGTCAGTGACCACACAGCAATTAGTCATCACTGGCTCACAAAGTTGGTGTTAACAGATGTCATCTCTCATGGTTGTATGCCAAATCTTGTGAAAGAAAATAAATATCAATATTGCTACCACAGCGATTAGCACTCCTAAAGGAAAATCCTAGTGGTCCTTACATTAATAAAGGAGCCTTCAAGATGATGGCTGATTTGGGTATTGACATTTCTTTCATTTAACACATTTGAAAGGTGTTTTATACCCAAAATACCAATGATTTATAACTCAATGAGGAATAAGGTTTGTAAAGATAAAATTCAGCTGCACAAAACCAACGTTCCAATCCTTGTTTATATTTTGTCGGGAGTTTACATATCGTGAGGATCTTGGCTTCCTTGCTGTGGACTGAAGAGCTGAAGGGTGGCACTGAAATGTTGGATGATATTGCTGACAGCTTTTCTTTCCCCAAAAGAATAATAAATCACCTTTCTTCTCTAAAACGCACTCACTCACACGCCCACATGTTTTCAGAATTTCTCTATCCAGCCTCTGTCATCGCAAAAACAAATGTTCAAGCAACTTCAGATTTTGGACTTCTTTTTATTTACACCATAAACATCGCAAGTCTCCAGTCAAGGGAGAAATCCTCACACATTCTCATTCTCTATTATGTGGCAAGCCATGTTATTGCAGACTGCTTGCATTACTACAAATTTCAATTAGATTAGATTCCCTACTGTGTGGAAACAGGCCCTTCAGTCCAACAAGTCCACACTGACCTTCAGAAGAGCAAGCCATCCAAACCCATTCCCCTACATTTACCCCGGACTAATGCACCGAACACTATGGACAATTTAGCATGGCCAAATCACCTGCACATCTTTGGACTGTGGGAGGAAACCGGAGCACCCGGAGGAAACCCACGCAGACACGGGGAGAATGTGCAAACTCCACACAGTCAGTCGCCTGAGGCGGGAATTGAACCCGGGTCCCTGGCACTGTGAGGCAGCAATGTTAACCGCTGTGTCAATTTATAAATGGTTTAAGGCACATCTTAAGAAAGGGCAGAATTTACTTTGTAACAAAAAATTATGTGTATATATACATAAGAAATGTGAATTTATTGAAATAGATATATAAAAACCAAAATGAAGACATTTGATTAGAGCCTGGGGAAGGTTGGAAAGAAAGAGGATCACTAATAAAGGAAAATGTAAAATGCTTGATTCCAAATCTGTCCAATAATGTTGAAACCTAAATTTTTTCAATGAAGTGAAAACATCCACCCACACAATCTGTCAACAAATTCAACGGTGGATGAAAGACAACAGTCAAAAATGTCAACAACAGCAGCAGATTTGGTTTTAACAAAGTGCAGGGATGGCTGTGAGTTCAACACCATCAATAATTTTCTAGGAAGTATTATAAGTTGTTTCAAAATTCATAATAAGTTCCAGGAACCCAAAGTGGAGACTTTTTAATCTCCTTCCAAATCTATCTCATTTTTCTTTATGCGTCAAACATAAATTTGCATTGTCGCACTGGGCACTGACATATTGTCTGTAATTTTATTTATTCATGTGTTTCTACAATTCATCCAACATTGCTCAGCTTCCAGCCCCTCCAAATTTCTGGGCCTGAGACTGAGGGGAAGGAGTAAGAATTGAATTGAATTGAATTTATTGTCACGTGTACCGAGGCACACTGAAAAGCTTGAGAAGAGCCGGAAGTAGGTTTACACAATGTAGGTCCCGATCCACCATGCTGCTGATGAGGGAGAAGTCCTTGACTAAGGAAGCTATTAGATGGAAGATGCACATTTGTAACATTCTTCAGCTCACACCTTGCTTGATACCTGACAATGGGGAGCAGACTCCTCCATGATCCCATCTGAATCAGATTTGCACTGGAACTGGGACATGAGTATATTTTCGGATGTTTAGACACACTGTTGTAACAGAACTCTGAGCTGGGATTTCAAATGGATTAAGAAATACTACAATAACATAAATAGCAGTTAGTTTATTAATGAGAAGATCAAATGTGCGGGGAGGTCAGAAATGTAGGTTGCCAACAGGTCACATAGATTAGATCTCAGGCAAAGGATTATAATTTGACATCTTTTGAAGTTAAGATGCTTTGAAGGGCTAAAATTTCCTGTTGGTAACTGGACCTTAAAACTGGCATATTAGGTCAATTTGTGCTTGTTAATTAACCTGCATCAAGGACCAACAACTGAGATGAAGTTAGCAAAGGAGGACTCATTGCACTGAGATCAGTATAACAGGTGAACTAAAAATCAAAGCAACTCGCATTCACCCTAATTCAAATCATTTACTGTAATCCATATTAACTTGGATCTTATTTTAGCACGGTGATGTATAAAGCTTTTCATGTCCTGCAAAGCCTCCTACTGAAATGAAAGATGTCAAAACTGTACCAAATTTTAGCAAAGCTTTATTTAAGTTTAGTTTTAATTGCCCCACTTGGGATGGTTGCAGTGTAACTGTCTTCAGGCAACTGTGTACAGTTGCAAACTGAAAAATGCTAAGTGACAGAATTATTTCCCATTAGTGCTGCTTCAGCTACATACATCATGTACCTGCCTTATGGGATTTGCGTGCTGCATGCATAACATAACAAATGCAACACACAAAGTGCACGTCAGAGACCTGAGTGCGAAATCCAGACCGATGCTCCAATTTAATACCCAGGGAGTACTTCTCAATTGGAGCTGCTGACTTTTGGATGAGACATTAAACCCAGACCAATGAATTGATTTCTCCTCCCACCCTCTGAAACACATTATGGACAGGCTTCTGATTAAATATTGCTTATGGTGGTCATAATCCTCAAAGGCCACAGATACTGATAGAAGTGGAAACTAATACTAATGCCACACACTCAACTGGGTCACACGTTATTTCATAAAGCTCACCCACAAACATCGTTACAGAGAAAAAAACCCTGCAGATTCTGGAATCCAAGGTAGACAGCCTGGAGGCTGGAAGAACACAGCAAGCCAAGCGGCATCAGGAAGTGAAGAAGTCAACGTTTCGGATGTAACCCTTTTTCAGAACCAAAGAAGGTCCTGAAGAAGGGTTACACCCAAAACATTGACTTCTCCACTTCCTGATGCTGCCTGGTTTGCTATGTTCTTCCAGCCTCCTGCTCGTCTACCTACAAACATTGTCTGGAGTGTGCTCTGACCACATTTGTAGTGAACCTAGAAAATAATTTTTGTTAATGTCTAATAATCAATGAATTAACAACATCATTGATTGCCAGTCTCTAAATGCACTTGAGAATGTGGTGATGAGTTGTATTCTTGAGTGGCTGCAGTCCTTGGGCTGAAGGGGCACTAACAATGCAGTAACAATGGGGATTTTAGGATGTTGCACCAGTGACACTGAAGGAAGGTCAATATAGTTCCAAGGCAGGCTGGTGTGTGGCTTAAAAGGAAATTTTTAGCTGGTCGTGTTCCAATGTATCTCATGGTCTTGTCCTTCTAGATGGTAGAGTTTGTGTGTTTGGAAGGTGCTCTTGAAGGATCCTTGATGAGTTTCTGCAGTGCATCTAAGATGTGATATGGCCTGCTACAACCTGTGCATCAGTCGTGAAGTGAGTAAATGTTGAAGATGGTATGTGGGCTGCTTTGTCCTCGATGGTATTTATTTTCTAGTGTTTTTGGAGCTGTACTCATCCAGGCAAGTGGGGAATATTCCATGACACTCCTGACTTGTGCCTTGTAGCTAGTGGGCAGGTCTAGGGAGCTAGGGATTACCTGCCTTGGAATTTTCATCCTCTAATCAACATTAGTTAATTTTGCACGTGGTATGGGCTAGAAGGAAACCATGGGTGAATCTTGCAAACTGAGTGAAACATCAATGGCCAACGTCCCTCATTTTCAATTTTTTTGATAACAATGATCAGGCGAAATGTAAATCAAACTGACCTCTCTCTATTAACGACATTAGATGAATGCACGCAGTTAGAATCTAACCCACTGTTTAGCTAGATTATACTGCATCCACAGAATCATTCACCATACCATCCAAGACCTCCCTTGGTGCTCACATGTATTTTAAGATTATAATAGGAATAGCTTCTGGATTTAGACACATAGAGTCAGAGAGATGTACAGCACAGAAACAGACCCTTCGGTCCAACTCATCCACGTCAACCAAATATCCTAACTTTAATCTAATCAGATTTGCCAGCACCTGACCCATATCCCTGTAAACCCTTCCTATTCATATACCCATTCAGTTGCCTTTTAAATATGGTAATTGTACCAGCCTCCACCATATCCTCTGGCAGCTCATTCCATACACGTAGCACCCTCTGCGTGAAAAAGCTGCCCCTTAGGTCTCTTTTATATCTTTCTCCTCTCACCTTTAACCTATATCCTCTAATTCTGGACTCCCCCACCAGAAAAAAGACCTTGGCTATTTATCCTACCCATGCCCCTCAATATTTTATAAACCTTTATAAGGTCGCCCCTCAACCTCCGATGCTCCAGGGAAAACAGTCCCAGCTGTAGCTCAAATCCTCCAACCCTGGCAACACCCTTGTAAAGTTTTTTGAACCTTTTCAAGTTTCACAACATCCTTCCAATAGGAAGGATACCAGAATTGCACACAATATTCCAAAAGTGCCCTAACCAATGTCCCTGTACAGCCACAGCATGACCTTCTAACTTCTATACTCAATGCTCTGACCAATAAAGGAAAGCATACCAAACGCCTTCTTCACTATCCTAACTACCTGCAACTTCACTTTCAAGGAGCTATGAGCCTACACTCCAAGGTCTCTTTGTTCAGCAACACTCCCCAGGACCTTACCATTAAGTGTATAAATCCTGCTCTGATTTGCCTCTCCAAAATGCAGCACCTCACATTTATCTAAGTTAAATTCCACCAGCCACTCCTCAGCCCATTGGCCCATCTGATCAAGATCCAGTTGTAATTTGAGGTAACCTTCTTTCTTGTCTACTACACCTCCTATTTTGGTGTCATCTGCAAACTTACTGACTCACAAACTTATGTTCACATCCAAATCCTTTATATAAGTGACAAAAAGCAGTGGATCCAGCACTAATCCTCGTGGCACTCCACTACTCACAGACCTCCAGTTTTTCATTTAAATGAAACAGAATGTACATTATTGTATTACTTCGTGTTTTTGATGTGGGCTTTACCAAATTTCCTTCACTCTTGTAGGAGTTGTGATTCTACAAAATTAAATAATAAAACTAAGGATCTCAAAGCCATGTGCAGGTTTGTTTCACTGGCATCTTTGCAAACTTTGTGCGGTATAAAAATGGTATCAAGGGATAAAAGGAATGAAACGACAACTAACCGCTTCCACATACTGTTTTACCACATCATTTTTTACCAAAACACAATTAGACATTTAATCTCCTTCCACTTCCTGAAAAAATTGAGCTCTGGAGAAGGAGAAGGCATCAGCCACAAAAGGGTTTGAACAGCAGAGTGTTTCAGAGTGGAATAAGTGCCCTTTTTTCCTGTATGCGTAGCTATTTCTTCAGAGTGTTGTGAAATAGGATGTTTCTGGAGCAGAAGCTTTTGTTTCAGAGGATTGTATCAATGCTTTGACATTCACAAGTTTACCAATCATGGGAATCTCTGTTGGACAATCTCAACCACAAGCCGCGTCATCACCCTGGCTGGGTAAGAAGGATTTAAAAGTTCATGTTGTAATCTTTTGCATTTCTCAGAAACATCTGAAAGAATTTCATATTAAATGTGTGTTAGGGTGCAGGAGCAATTTTCCACAGAGCAAGATCCAAATATATAACTGAGAGTGTATGTTCTGTTGGCTGTGTTGGTTGCCAGGTGAACAAACTTCCAATTCTTTGAGTTGTGCCATTGGAATTTAATGTTCACTTCTCACATCAGGATTTTGGTTTTGTTCTGTGTGGGTCCCATCAGGCTTCAATGATCCATTTTGTATTATGAAATCCACCTTTCTGGTCTAACTAGAAGCAACTTGTTGAATGAACAATGCAAAGATTATTACCTGGTTGCAACACTTTACAGAGTACATGAACCTGACCTACTTTACCACAGAGAGTGAACACAGGAGCACACAAGCCCTGGATCTGTTGTCTGTGAGCTCCTTCTTGACATTGGCCAAATTCCCATGACATCATTATAGTGGTTAGTTTTTGCTATACTCAGTCAGGTGTTAACTTTTTCAGATCTTTTCAGATCCATATACAATGGGTTTAGTGTCCAAAGAAGATGTTGTGAAGAGTAGCTTTTCATGTCAATCTAGCAGAAGCTTTGGGGCTGAATTTTCTAGACAGTGGCAATCCTGTGTACTTTCTTTAATGAAGGAAGTGAGCTTCTTGTTTCTGAGAAGAGATTTTGCTCAAGTCTCCCTCAGAAACACGGAGCTATATTTCCATTCTAACAGCTTGGGTGCAGCAGAATGTCCATGGTAGTCAGATTGGGTTCAATGTTGGGTGCAAGTGCTGTTGAGGGAGGGTCAGATCCCAGGGTGTGGGTGTCAGGTGAGGATCTAGGGTTAGTAAGTAGGTCTGGGTGAGATATAATTGGATGGAATGGTGAGGTGAGCATGGGATCTGGTTCATAGTTACTCAAGAATTAGACAATGCATTAAATAATATAACTTTCATAGTGAAATGAAGTAAGTAGTCACTTGGGAATAGTTAGACTATATAATTAATAGTCTACCTTCCTGAAGTAACTAGTTACTTAATGTCATAGGAACATTCCACAGTCTCTAAGCTAAATAGAAGCTTTGGAGGGCTCCAGGTCGAGAGGATTGCCCACTGGATGCTTCAACTTCCCAGCAATTTTGTCAGAGTCTGCTACAATGGAGACTCTGCACAACTCCCTTTGACATTGGAATAACCATGTTCCAGGAGGCGGAATATCTGGGCCCAGGTAATCAGGCTGAGGCCTCAAGGTCATTCCAGAGTGGTCTCTGGCCTTCAGAGGCTTGAGAGGAAGCATGGTCTGGAGTTAAGGCCCAGCAGGGACATGAGGCTGGGTGCCAGAGTGAACTGGTTTGGAAGGACTGTTATTCTGAACTTTTTATTTCTTTATCTTTCTAATTTATTTTTTCCCGAAGAATTTGTAGTTAAGCCTCTGTACCTATGTACTTTCGTACTTAAGATGGTGCAGTAAGTGCCAACTTGTAAACTTTTCACTGTACTCATTGAAGTACATGGGGAAATTGAGCTAATTCAAATTCTATACAAACTCCTGACTTCACTGAGCCAGGTTGATACGATCTCAGAAGGTCTGACGAAAGAGATATGGCTTAGAAAGACCTGTCAGGAAAATTACATTCTGAGAAATATCCATACAGTCAGCAAATAAGAATTTAAAGCTGATATTATAACTCTACAAAGCAGCAAAGCGAACTGGTAAATTGTGAAACAGCAACAAAATGAAACCACAGTTGGCTCATTTACAAAGCAGCTATCAGTCCGAGAGCAAGACTCAGGAAAAGTCCTGTTTGCATTTCCATACTGAAAGTCTGATTTTTTTACTCAGAGCCCATGCTGCCACTGGGAAACATGCGAGTGATAGAGATCATCAATGCAGCACTGAGACTGGTGCTGCAGTACAGTGTCGAGGGAGTGCTGCTCTGCTGGAGATGCCATTTTGCAGAGGAGACACCACCCTAAGCCATGTTTCCCCCTTCTCAGGTGTACGTAAACCATTCCACGATTTTGTTTAGAGAAGAATAACAAAATTTCCATCTGGTGGCCTGCTCAATATTATTCCTCCCGCCAACATCACTAATAACAGATGGCCTAGCCATGATCGTATTGTTGCCTGTGGGAGTTGTTGTGCGTCAATTAAGTGCCTTAAGGATTTACTTGTTGAACTGCTCTCAGCTGACCATTACCAACCGCAAACGCTGCCTCCCAAAACCTCAGCATCACTTGACTGCCAAGAGTTTCAAACCTTTTTGCCTCCTTGTTACAAGCAGATGGGAAAGAGTTGCACTCTATTTCTTGGGTGCAACCAGTCACATAGAACGTTGCAGTTATTAAAATATTCTCTGTTCCTTGATGATTTGCTCTGTAACTGCTTATGTGGGAAGCAGGCACCAACTTCTTCAGGGAGAGAGAGCATGTGCTTGTTAGTGGATGACTAACCATGGCCAATCCTCTGACTGTGTGCCAACTATGCCATTGACTGATGGTGGTGCGGCACCCTGAGTGACTGCAACACCTCTTGATGGAACTGAAGGCTAGGGGCTATCAGTTTCTGACACGGCCATTTAGTCGAACGAATTTGCAGTGGTGTGTTTCCTGCGCAGGCCGCCAGCATGTGCTGTGGGTGTGAGATCATTGTTTGCTGTACATCTAGACTTTCCCCAGCCAGACAAATCCCAAGCCCCTACTGGCAGGCATGAAGAGGAGCCTGTCTATGTGACTGTGTGAAAGGACATGTCAACATGGCAGTTCTGCGAGCCTATGGCTCTAACTGAAATGCCGATGTGACAACAGGCACACCACAGTATAGTGAGGCAGGGATGCTGCAAGCAAGTAGGTAGATGCAGAATGGGTAAGAGCTAAGAGAGCAAGCAAGCAGCCCTGAAATAGGGCCTGATCCAGCCTGTGTGCTGGGTGCCTTTGTTTGTAAACAAAATGTCCTTGCAGCAGCCTTTCAATATTAGTTACTGGTGTGCCCTGCAATGCGAGTCTTTCTTTATAAGCATCCTGCACGAGTGTCGGAGAGATGCCATGATGGTTGTGAGGGGTTGGCACATGCCAGAAGCAAATACCTATGAATAAAGGCTGAATGTGACTGATGCCAGTGGATCGTGCCCTGAGATGTTGAACAGTTGTATGCAACGTGGAGCTCATTCAGAGTAAGCAGTGAGCTGCCAGGTTCACATCTGGGTTTTCCTGTCAAATATTTGGGTTCATTTGGCAAACTGGCAAGGTGGAAAGCTGAATATTAATGAGGTGATTCAGACCATTAGCAAGGCATTTGACAGGCAATAATCCCCCTGAATTGGCAACTCACCACTGCCTAGTGAGAAACTTGCCCCAACACTCATCAAGTATAAAAAGGATGAAGAGAGATACTCCTTATATTGACATGGGCCTTATTGCATTCTTGTCTGACTCTGCCACACCCCACTTCACATATCCCTTTAAGATACTGCCCCAAGGCCTTTAGGTTAGTCAATGAGATTTTAAAGATTAATGGTCCACATCATGATTACATCCTTCAAATGCTGAACAGCTCAGAGCTTCTCTGAGTCAAAATTTAAATTTGTTGCCTGTCTTAGCTCTGAAATTTCCAACACTTTTTTTCATACATCATTGAAGCTTCTTCGGAACCGTGGGTCACTGTACCATCCTGTCGGGATGTTTATTTTCAAAGATCTTCGTTTCTCCAGGTCACTTTCAGCCACTTCTTATTTATACAGCTGGGCCCACATGTCCTCTGAACTGAATATCTGAAGTTCTTAGATTAATTCCCAGCTTGTGAATATTAGGTATCAATAGGTGGAAGAAGCTGCATCAGCAAAGAAAGCTGAATTTTAATCCATCCGACCTTTCGTAAGCAACAGTATGTCACTTTACAGAAGTGCCTGAATGGTTGGTCATATCTGCATTTGATCATAATTTAATGGGTTAATTATTTCTACATTCTGCTTGTTGCTTTGAAGTTCCTTTCCTTGTGTGTTCCACACAGCAGATTACGAGGGTTTATGTGACTACACATGTAATTTCCTTTGATTTTTTCTGCAGTGTCAGACTGGAGTATTATTGAACAAAGCATTCTGAGTAATAATGTCATTTTTCTCTTTGAACCTGCACTGTCTCTGCTTCATAATCATTGCATAAAAATCATGATAAAGTTATTCAAAACCATGTTCGTATTTTAGCAGCCTTCTCCGAATTGGATATGTTACTGGTGCTCTGCTTTGTACTCAGGCGAAGGTAATTAGAATCGATAATCAAACTTATCACTAAACTATTCTCCAGGTTTATCATTTTTCTGAGCATGTTATAGTATTTTAGGCAAAGTAACATATGCTTATATCATTCACTTAACATAGGACAAAATCCTAAGGTTTCGAAGGGAAGGAGTGGATAACATATTTAAATATAGATGACATTTCTGGATTTCCAGAAGGCATTTGATTAGATTAGATTAGATTACTTACAGTGTGGAAACAGGCCCTTCGGCCCAACAAGTCCACACCGCCCCGCCGAAGCGCAACCCACCCATACCCCTACATCTACCCCTTACCTACACTACGGGCAATTTAGCATGGCCAATTCACCTGACCTGCACATCTTTGGAGTGTGGGAGGAAACCGGAGCACCCGGAGGAAACCCACGCAGACACGGGGAGAATGTGCAAACTCCACACAGTCAGTCGCCTGAGGCGGGAATTGAACCCGGGTCTCTGGCGCTGTGAGGCAGCAGTGCTAACCACTGTGCCACCATGCCGCCTTATTTGATAAGATACCACACATTAAGCTCCAAAATGAGATAAGAACTCATGTTGTTGAGGCAAGTACATCAACATGAATAGAGGCTTAACTAACTAATAGGAGACAAGGAGTTGAATTAAGAGGAAACTTTCAGAATGCAAACCTGCAACTAGTGGAGTGCCACAGGATTCAGTGCTGGGGCCACAATTATTTACAACATGTACCGCTGAGTCTAGAGATGTAGATTGTAGAGATGAGGATTTCAGTGAAGTGGCCATAGAGGGATTTGAAAACAAGGATACTCATTTTAGTAGTGAAGCATTATTGGGCCAATATTAATCTGCTCACAAAGCAAGGTGAAGGATAAGTGGGATTTAGGATAGATTAGTAACTTTGAAATGAGCTGAAGTCAAAGAAGGCGGTAGATGGTGGAGGTCAAACAAGAGAGGATTGGAGTAGTCTAGAGGAATTAAAGGCCTGGATGAATGTTTCAGCAACATCTTACTCCTTTATGTTCTAGATATACACAAGACTGTTATAATGAGTTGATTGATTTGTTGAATGACATAGTTTGACAATGTCTTCCAAATTGAATACTGCCGGGTGAAGTCAAAAATGCTTCTGCCCTGTGCAGAGAAACCATTGCAAATCAATGTGGAAAACGCAGAACCGTTCCAGTGCCTTCCCCTCAGAATATTAGACTATTAGAACCAGATATGAAATTGAAACCTGAACTCCTGATGGGGTAGGATGTAATTTTTGAAAACACATTTCTAAGGGCCTTTTGTTGAAGAAATGAACTGGTCTGTTTAAACTTGCATCTCCCCCTCGCAACTGTTTAATGATAGCCATTCTTCAACCCGTTTACTGAAGCATTTTGCTTCAGAAATTATTCATTTGTTTTTGATTTGGGACCTTATTGTATTTCTAATAAGCGCAGGTTCAAGTTCCATAACAATTGATCCAGTTAATATAAAAATGTCAACTAATAGACTACAGAAATCCTCTTGTTGTATATTTTTCTTGAAAACTCCTTTCTGATGTGAGCATCTGTTAGTAATTAATTTTAAAAACTGAAATTTGAGAGCTGTCAGCTGAGTAACAAAGCATTAGCTGCTGAAAAGGTGGAGTTAATGCCCATGTTTATTTTAGTAAGTTCTGTCCAACTTTTCAATTGTCATTGCAGTAAATGCATGGGTTAGGGGCGAAACATCAGTTATTAAATACTAGGAAGGCCAGAGGCTATGGGAAGCACAAGGTATTAAATGTCCAGAACTAAATTTTGGATGCCTAAGGCTGACTTAGGCCTGGTTAAATGAGGTGCCACCAAGTCTAAAGTTCAGTGTCAAGCAAACACTTTGACACATGCCAGTCATTTACCAAGTCACTTCGGGGAGTCCAATAATTGCTTTCATTTGAAGGTAGCAGATGTTCCACAAGATTGGTACACAAAGCGTAATTAAATCTATAAAGAATAGATTGTTGCCTCATTTGTCATGACCCATATGTGAAACTCTTTTATTTGATTTGTTGGCTGGATATGAGCATTGCCTGTCCTTGTCGCCCAGTGGTGAGACAACTGCAGTCCACGTGGTAATTAGAATGGAAGTTCCAAGATTATGACCCTCAACAGTGAAGCAGCAATGACATAATTCCAACTCTTGATGATAAGTGTTTTAGAGGAACACGTGCAGGCAGTGCTATTTCCATGCATCAGCTACCCTTGGAGAAAGTGAGGACTGCAGATGCCGGAGATCAGAGTCAAAGAGTGTGGTGCTGGAAAAACACAGCAGGTCAGGCAGCATCCGAGGAGCAGGAGAATCAACATTTCAGGCATAAGTCCTTCATCAGATTTGTGGGCCAAGGAGGCTGAGAGATAAATGTGAGGAGGCTGGGGCTGGCGGGAGGTAGCTGGGAATGCAATAGGTAGATGAAGGTGGGGGTGAATGTGATAACCCCTACGCCCGCCCTATCCCAGTCCCAACCTTCTAACTCGGCACCACGCTCTTGAATGGTTCTACCTGTCCATCTTCCTTCCCATCTATCTGCTCCACCCTCCTGTCTGACCTATCACTTTCACCCCCACCTTCTTCTACCTATCTGCTACCCTTGTCCTTCTATGTCGTAGCCCTTCATGGCTGCTGTCAAAGGATCCTTGATGAGTTATTGCAGTCCTTCTTAGACATGGTACACACTTCTGCCAATGTGTATCCATGGTGCATGAGTTGCTAATCAAGTGGCCCTGCATTGTCCTGGATGGCATCAAGCTGCATGTGTGTTTTTGGAACTGCACTCATCCAGCCAAGTGGTTGGTCAGTCTTTAATTTGTGCTTTGTAGATGGTGGATAGGCCTTGGGTAGTCAATAGATGAGTTTCTCAAAATATAAATTCCTGCTCTTGTATCCACAGTATTTACGTGGCTGATGAGCAATGGTGACCCTGGTGGAGTATTGAACCACGGTAATGGCATTGAATATCAAGAGGACAGAGTTCTATTTCAATTGTTGGCAATGATCAAGATTTGGCACTTACATGATGTGAATGTTACTTGTTAATTATCAGTCCAAACCTGGACATATATATTGTTTATTATGGACTCAGATTTCTTCAGCATATGTGGAGTTATGAATGGTACTGAGCACCATGCAATCATCCAAAAATCCCCACTCTTGACTTTTGGGGAGATCATCAATGAAGTACCAAAAACTGGTTGAGCAGATTGTACAAGTTGAGGAACTCCTGCAGTGATGTCCTGGGGCTGAGATGATTAGCTTCTAACAACCAAAACATTCTTCCTTTAATACACAGTTTCAAATAGTAGAATGTTTTATTTCCTGATTCCCAATTTGACTTCAATTTTGCTTTTGCACTTTGCTTCCACACTTAGCCCAATGTTGCTTCCCTGGCATCTGGAGTTCAGCTGTTTTGCTAATTTTGGACTAAGGTTGTAATGAAGTCTGGAGTTGAGTTGGTCCTGGTGAAATCCAACTGAGAATCATTGAGCAGATTATGTGGTACTCATGCAAAATGGATTTATATGAATTATAAACTCAAAATGGATACTTTAAAACAAAATGGCGTTGAGAGTTCAGCTGATTTTTTTCATTTTTGCTAATGCATAAGAAACTAATGCACTGACCTAATCTTCATGTCTGGACAATCTTGACAAAGTTATTAAATGTTTCTAAATACATAAAACATACATAAAACATAAAAAATATGCTGACCATAATACCACTCTAAACTAATCCCATCTGCTTTGACATGGTCCATATCGCTTTATGCCCTGCCTGTTCGTATGTCTGTCTAAATGCCTCTTAAACATCGCCGTTATAGCTGCTTCCACCACCTCCCCTGGCAGTGCATTCCAGTCGGTAAAAACAATGACTGCAGATGCTGAAAATCAAATACTGGATTAGTGGTGCTGGAAGAGCACAGCAGTTCAGGCAGCATCCAACGAGCAGCGAAATCAACGTTTCGGGCAAAAGCCCTTCATCAGGAATAAAGGCAATGAGCCTGAAGCATGGAGAGATAAGCTAGAGGAGGGTGGGGGTGGGGAGAGAGTAGCATAGAGTACAATGGGTGAGTGGGGGAGGAGATGAAGGTGATAGGTCAAGGAGGAGAGGGTGGAGTGGATAGGTGGAAAAGAAGATAGGCAGGTCGGACAAGTCAAGGAGGCAGTAACTGAGCTGAAAGTTTAGAACTAGGATGAGGTGGGGGAAGGGGAAATGAGGAAGCTGTTGAAGTCCACATTGATGCCCTGGGGTTGAAGTGTTCCGAGGCGGAAGATGAGGCGTTCTTCCTCCAGGCGTCTGGTGGTGAGGGAGCGGCGGTGAAGGAGGCCCAGGACCTCCATGTCCTCGGCAGAGTGGGAGGGGGAGTTGAAATGTTGGGCCACGGGGCGGTTTGGTTGATTGGTGCAGGTGTCTCGGAGATGTTCCCTAAAGCGCTCTGCTAGGAGGCGCCCAGTCTCCCCAATGTAGAGGAGACCGCATCGGGAGCACCCTCTGTATAAATAACTTTCCTCACACAAAGATTTGTTTTTGAATTTAGATTTCAACACCCACCATGATAGGATCTGAATTTTCCCCCAGAATATTTGCCTGGATTCTGAATTACTAAACTAGTTGTGTTATTGAACATCACTGCCTTTACTCAGGTAGTTTAGAGTAGCGATGGGCAGCCTATCTGCTTAATTTTTTCAATTTGTTCATGAGATGAGCATTTTGCTGACTAGGCTACCATTTATTGCACATCACTGGTTGCCCAATGGAAGGTGGTGAGCCACCTTCTTGAATTGT
The DNA here is from genome assembly GCF_047496795.1 of Chiloscyllium punctatum. Classification (NCBI taxonomy): domain Eukaryota; kingdom Metazoa; phylum Chordata; class Chondrichthyes; order Orectolobiformes; family Hemiscylliidae; genus Chiloscyllium; species Chiloscyllium punctatum. The sequence goes on along the minus strand of NC_092743.1, from coordinate 103,882,673 downwards.
TGCAGTCCTTAATTCTATTAGAGAAGAAGTTCCAGGATCTTGATCGAACAACAGTGAGGGATATAGTTTCAAGTTAGGAGAGTGTGTGGCCTGGAGGGGAATTTCCAGCTGGTGGTGATGTTCCCATCCATCTGCTGCCTTTGTCCTTCGTGGTTATTAAAGGTTTCCGGTTTGGAGGGAGATGTTGGAATGAAAACAGAGGTTTTTGTGTTTGTACTTTTGACCAATTGGATGATCGTGCTGGTTAATTTTATTCTGCTAACGTTCGATGGCAGATGTTGTTAAAGGTGGATGGGACCATTTTAGAATAGTCCAGGTTGTTCTGCTATAATGCGTGTTACATCAGTGCGAGCTGGCTATAAGAGCAAAGAAAATTACAGCACAGGAACAGGCCCTTCAGCCCTCCAATCCTGCACCCATCCAGATCCTCGATCTAAACCTGTTGCCGATTTCTAAGGATTTGTATCCCTCTGCTCCCTGCCCATTGTGTATCTGTCTAGATACACCTTAATTGACGCTATTGTGGCCCATCTCCACCATGTCTGCTGGCAATATGTTCCGGGCACCTACCACCCTCTGTGTAAAGAACTTTCCACACATATCTCCCTTAAATGTTTTCCCCCTCACTGTGAACTCATGTCCCCTAGTAATTGAGTCCCCCACTCCCATCCACCCTGTCAATACCTCTTGAGACTTTGTAGACCTCAATCAGGTACCCCCTCAACCTATGTCTTTCTAATGATAATAATCCTAATCTCTTCATAGTTAACGCCCTCCATTCCAGGCAACATCCAGGTGAACCTCTTCTGCACCCTCAAACTCAAGCCCCTTACGATCACCCCCTCCATCCCCAGCGTGTATTTGTTCATTCAGTTTTGGAGGAAGTCCTTGTGTGGCTTAAATAGAAATCAGTTTTAAACACAATAACTATCGGAAAGATGTTGTGAAACTTGAAAGGGTTCAGAAGAGATTTACAAGGATGTTGCCAGAGATGGAGGATTTGCGATATATAGAGAGGCTAAACAAGCTGGGGCTGTTTACCTTGGAGTGTCGGAGGCTGAGGGGTGACCTTATAGAGGTTTACAAAATTATGGGGGGAATGGTTAGGGTAAATAGGCAAAGTCTTTTTTTCTGGGATGGGGGAGTCCAGAACTAGAGGGCATAGGTTTAGGGTGAGATGGGAAAGATATAAAAGAGACCTAAAGGGCAACTTTTTTACACAGAGGGTGGTACGTGTATGGAATGAACTGCCAGAGGAAGTGGTGGAGGCTGGTACAATTGCAACATTTAAGAGGCATTTGGGTGGGTATGTGAATAGGAAGGGTTTGGAGGGATATGGGCCGGGTGCTGGCAGGTGGGACTAGATTGGGTTGTGATATCTGGTCGGCATGGATGGGTTAGACCGAAGGGTCTGTTTCCATGCTGTACATCTCTATGACTCTATGACTCTATCTCCTTTGAACTTTCTTGCTCTCACATTAAGCCTGTGCCCCTCAGTATTTGACGTTTCCACCTTGGGAAAAAGACTGATAAATTTTGAGAAGTGCTTATAATATAAACAGCCCTCCTATGGTTAACAATTTCCCTTCTCTGTGTAATTGGTGAAACTGGTTTCATAACACTGTTTGCACACTTTTCAACTCCAGAGGTAAAGTCCAGACAATGGATGTGAAAACCTCTGCGTTCTGATGTTGGTATGTGAATAGTAATACTTGGCCACCCATCAATTGCCAATGGCATAGCCAATAGAATCCAATTATTAGGAAATTGGAAATTATACTTCAGTCACAAGATAGAAATTAGGTTTCTGCTAAAGAGAGTTAATAAGGCTGATTTCAGAGTAGATGGAAAACAAATAGACCAGCAAAGAACAAGATCCTGAAAAGAACCATAAACAGAGGTTTGGGGTGACCTTGGTCTCTTTACATGAGGAACCAGACTAGGGTTTCAACATAGGGCTCTAGTATCGCACTTTGTTAGAAATAAATCAAAATAAATCTTAAAACAAGTAAGGATTACAGACCTGAATCATTTCAGGTCTTCACCTTGGTTTAAAGAAAATTGACAAAGAACTCTCAAACTCTTAAAATCTAAAATCATGCTACTTCCATAATTACAACCTCTTCTTGAGTTTGTGTCTGTTTGTTAGTGAAAGTGGCTGTCATTGCTGATATTTGGGTGTTGAATAATAAACAGTTATCTCCCTTTTAAAACTTGGAAGAAAACATGTCAGTTATTTATTCCTGACATAGAACATAGAACATAGAACAATACAGCACAGAACAGGCCCTTCGGCCCACGATGTTGTGCCGAACTTCTAACCTAGATTAAGCACCCATCCATGTACCTATCCAAATGCCGCTTAAAGGTCGCCAATGATTCTGACTCTACCACTCCCACGGGCAGCGCATTCCATGCCCCCACCACTCTCTGGGTAAAGAACCCACCCCTGACATCTCCCCTATACCTTCCACCCTTCACCTTAAATTTATGTCCCCTTGTAACACTCTGTTGTACCCGGGGAAAAAGTTTCTGACTGTCTACTCTATCTATTCCTCTGATCATCTTATAAACCTCAATCAAGTCACCCCTCATCCTTCACCGTTCCAACGAGAAAAGGCCGAGAACTCTCAACCTATCCTCGTACGACCTACTCTCCATTCCAGGCAACATCCTAGTAAATCTTCTCTGCACCCTCTCCAAAGCTTCCACATCTTTCCTAAAGTGAGGCGACCAGAACTGCACACAGTACTCCAACTGTGGCCTAACCAAAGTCCTGTACAGCTGCAACATCACTTCACGACTCTTGAATTCAATCCCTCTGCTAATGAACGATAATACTCCATAGGCCTTCTTACAAACTCTATCCACCTGAGTGGCAACCTTCAAAGATCTATGTACATAGACCCCAAGATCCCTCTGTTCCTCCACCTGACTAAGAACCCTACCATTAACCCTGTATTCCGCATTCTTATTTGTTCTTCCAAAATGGACAACCTCACACTTGGCAGGGTTGAACTCCATCTGCCACTCCTCAGCCCAGCTCTGCATCATATCTAAGTCCCTCTGCAGCCGACAACAGCCCTCCTCACTGTCCACAACTCCACCTATCTTCGTATCATCTGCAAATTTACTGACCCACCCTTCGACTCCCTCATCTAAGTCATTAATAAAAATTACAAACAGCAGAGGACCCAGAACTGATCCCTGCGGAACTCCACTTGTAACTGGGCTCCAGGCTGAATATTTACCATCTACCACCACTCTCTGCCTTCGACCGACATAATAAAACACATTTTTAAAAAAACACTGTCTTTGACCAGCTGGGACACAGGAACCAAATCTCAACACTGTTCATGACAGTTGTCACTGAGTAATTTTGCTCAAATCATTGACACCATTTATCACTTTGCTAACGATTAAGATTCAAAATGGTGGAGCATTAATTGGTCAGGTTAGATTCAGCCTCCGTTCTGTGGGCAAAACATAACTAGACAAACTTCCATTTTGTCAGCTAATGGCAGCATTTTCACAGCACTGGAACAAATTTGCTAGGGATGCAGTTAGCTCTGGAGTGCAAGTCTTCAGTATCACTGCCAGCATGTTGTAAGGGCACCTAGCCTTTGCCGAATCTAGTGTCTTCTGTTGTTTCCTTGATATCACATAGAGTGGATTGAATTAGCTGAAGACTGGTCTCTGTGAGGCCAGCAACCTCAGGAATATGGGCTTCTGCACTTCTATAAGGATCAGTTCTTCTAGCTGAAGATGATTGTAGATATTTCAACACTGACTTGCTAGACCCCCACCCAACCAACCTCTTCCATGAGTGGATTAATGGCTGGATGTGTCAGGATGACAGATCTGTGGTTAGATTAATCATAGAATCATACAATTGAGAAGAGGCACTTCGACCGGTGAAATCTGTGCCAATGCTAAATCTGTGCTAGTCCCACTTTCCACACTAGGCATAGCCCTTTGCAGTAAATGTTATGAAATATCAAGTACTCGTCCAAGTACTTTTTAAAAATTGGGAGGTTACCCACTTCAAATACCCTCCCAGGCAGTGCATTCCAGACACCACTACACTCTCTGTGAAAGAACCTTTCCTCAAATCCCCTCTAAACTTCCTGCCTTCCACCTTAAAAGTATGCCTCCTTGTTATTGACCTTTTGATTGTGTGACTGTTTAGTTCTGTCTATACACACTGCTTTTACTCTTCAACATGTATGTAGTATTGTATGCAGCTTCACCAAGTTGATAGCAAGATTTCAGGTATGTCTGCTGTTGATCCTGGCATGTCTGTCTATGCTCTTCATCGAATTAATGTTAATCCCTGGTGTTACGAAAATGGCAGATTGTGGGATATGGTGAGTCATGAGAACAAGGATGATCTATTTTCTGCTATTAACCTACCATTAACACATATTCTTCACCTACTGTGTTCCTTTATTACTATTGGCACACCATTTGCCTTTTGCCGTAGACACCTTCACCCTCTATCCCACTTGCTCCTCCTCAATATTTGTCAGCCATCCATTTCTAACCCGGGTCAGCTTCAACAAAATGTCATATTGGACTCCAAACATTCTCTGTGTCCTGCTCCAAGATGTTGTCAGAACTGTTGCGTTTCTTGAGCATTGTTTTTTTCCAGTGATGGTGGTGTCTCGGACATTGTCCGTCAGGTATGATTTGCTGAGTATGATTATTTCAGGATTTTACTTGGCTAGTTTGAGAGATTGCTGTGCTCATTTTGGCACAGACACCAGATTTTTTTAAGGGGAACCTACATGGTCAACTTGGCGCACAAGTTATTTCCGGTGACTAGGTCAATGTAGGAAGGTCCAACCAGTTCTATTTTGGATCAACAGTCCTCCAGCTGCTTCAAAACAACTGAACAGTTTGCTAGGCCATTTCAGAGGCTGAGTGAAAGTGAGGACTGCAGATGCTGGAGAATTAGAGTCAAATGTATGGCGCTGGAAAAGCACAGCAGGTCAAGCAACATCCAAGGAGCAGGAGAGTCGGCATTTCGGGCATTTGTTCCAGATGATCGGCTTATACCTGAAACATTGACTCTCTATTTACGAGGTGCATTGTATGATTTAGAGGTGCATTGTATGAGTCAGGAATCATATATAAACCAGACTCAGAAACATAGCAGGTTTCCTTCCATGAAGGGCATTTAATGAATCTGGGGATTCTTTTTTTACATCAATCCAGTAATTTCATGGTTATTATTAATGAGACTAGCTATTTATCCCATACTTATAAATTAATTGAATTTAAATTCTCTGGCTACAATGGTGTGTTTTGAAATTGTGTCTCTGAATCAATCATTAGTTCAAACTTCTGGATCTGAGTAAAATGACAATTTTATTGCCATTCTGAAGATTTTAAGAATTTATGAAAATGGAAATTTGAAGTATGAGAAAGTGCATGGGAGATTACTAAGGATTTTAGTAAGAAAGAAAACTTTGCCATATCAGTGCAAAGGTCATAATTAAATAACTTATTGTTTTGCTTATTGGTTGTGGAGTGTTTTGGGACTTTTCATTATTGCCACTTTCTAACATGCAATGTGATTGTTGAACTTGATGGCAAATTATACAACAAATCTGATAGAGAAGAAGGAAAGAAAAAAGTCATCAAAGTTCACAGTTCAAAGTTCATAGCTCCAAATCAAAATTGATAAAAGAATAAATTAAAGAAATGAAATATTAGTGAGGGTTCTAACACCACACCACGTGGAGTTGTTGGAAAATCTGCCGCTGCTTTGCTGACACTTGTGTGGACACTGATCTCTCGCCCTGCCTGGAAATGATACATCCTTGGCCTGGGAAGTCATGGAGTCATAGAGTGATTGACATCTTCCATTTTTTTTTCCCTGTTGTTAGTATCTTAACTGAGAAGAATCACATATTAAAGAAAGAAATTAAAACAAAGGAGAAATGATATCACATTGACGTCAAAGATTATTGAATGGAGTAGCACTGTTCTTGTAGGCATATTTTCCGAGGGGGAGGAGGAATATGGATTGGGGGTGCAGTTGGTGCAAATAAAAGTTTCAGCTAACTCACTTCAGTAAATGTAGCACTCAAGAGCTCTAACTCTGAATGCAATATGGACGTTTATTTCCTATTGTTGACACATGAGATCTGAAAGGCCCCTTTGTGTCCTCTGTATTGTCAATACTGATAGGAGCCTAGCCAAGGGTCATGTGCATATGTAGACAAGTCAGTAGTGTTCAGCAGGTGCCATCCTGAATCCCGGCAGGTGTCATAGTGAGATCACCCCGTCAGAACTTTGTTCTGAAAATACCAAACACATATTTTGACTTTCTGTCCAGTCTGAATTCTCTGTCATTCCGGTTGCATTTTTTTATTGAGCTAGTCAAAATCTGCCAGGCACATAAATCTTGCCAAATTATTCCAGCTGCTATCAGTTTGTATTTCAGACACATGAGCATTCACGGATAGATGGGCTCATTGTCGCAGCAAATCTGCAAAGACCTTACTAATGACTTTCAGGCACACGGATATCTAGTTCTTAGAATGTCAAACTCTCTGTGAGTACAAGTTCTTCAAGATTTCCCTAACAGATTTCACAGGAACACACATCCAGTTCACAGATAGGGCAGGCACATTGTTAGCATGACGCCATAAAGATATTGCTAATGGAACTAATGAATTTCAGACGCACTGCTGCACTGGGATGTCGAGTCTTGCTGTAATAAGCACCCCATTAAAGAGTTCACTGATGGATTTAAGGCACATTTGTACACACAGATGGGCAAGCTAATTAGAGAAGTCAGTCTATTAAAAAGCTCTAATGAGCTTTAGATCTGATATGCAAGGAAAAGTCTAATTGTGGCGTTTGATAAAGGCAATGCCATAACTAGTTTTAACCTAATGGTAATTTCATTAAAGACTGTCTAAAGAGAGCAGGAGTTTGAATCCATGTCGTAATTGATATTCAGACTTGGTTACGGCGTTCTGCGGTATGCCTTTTGTGGCTCATTAAGGTTCACAATCAGAATACACTAATGGGAGGTACATCTGGCACTTGTAAAACACTGGTGTTGTACCAAGATCTTGGGCCAAGGTCAGACACTTGTCATCTAATGAACCTTTATCAAAGCACTCCTCATCCCAGCACAGTAGGGACAAGTATATCAGTGTAATAGACTGAGATTTAGACTGGCACAGAATCAATATTAAATGTGCCAAGGGAAATCAATACAGCCAGCTGGTGGTTGTGTATTGTGAGGTAAAGATATATAGAAATGTGACTTTGGGACTTCGATTTAATTTCAAATTTTTAATTATTGTTACTACATCTTAGAAAGTACTACTTCACGAACCTTTACTGGATCATGTCCACGCAGAGGATTAGAGGAAAAGGAGGAACCCATTCAATTCCTTGATCTCATTTTACCATTCAATGAGATCTTGGGTGATCTGTGAGATAACTCCAATGCAGCTTTGGTCTTAGTTTTTTTTAAAACCTTTGGATATCGGCAGTAGAGGGCATATTTTTAAGGTGCAAGGAGTAAGATTTAAAAGGGACCTGCGGGCCAACTTTTTCATGTAGGGTGTGGTTTATATGTGGAATGAACTGCCAGAGGAAGTGGTTAAGACCATAAGATCAAAAGACATAGGAGTGGAAGTAAGGCCATTTGGCCCATTGAGTCCACTCCACCATTCAATCAAGGCTGATGGGCATTTCAACGCCACTTACCCGCACTCTCCCTGTATCCCTTAATTCCGTGCGAGATCAAGAATTTATCAATCTCTGCTTTGAAGACATTTAATGTCCCAGCCTCCATTGCGCTCCACGGCAATGAATTCCACAGGCCCACACTCTCTAGCTGAAGAAATGTCTCCACATTTCCATTTTAAATTGACACCCTCTAATTCTAAAGCTGTGCCCCTGGATCCTGGTATCGCTGCCTGACAGAAACAAATTCCCAGCATCCACCCTTTCTAAGCCATGCATTATCTTGTAAGTTTCTATTAGATCTCCCCTCAACCTTCTAAACTCTAATGAATACAATTCCAGGATCCTCAGCCGTTAATCGTATGTTAGGCCTACCATTCCAGGGATCATCCATGTGAATCTCTGCTGGACACACTCCAGTGCCAGTATATCCTTCCTGAGGTGTGGGGCCCAAAACTGGACACAGTATTCTAAGTGGGGCCTAACCAGAGCTTTATAAAGTCTCAGTAGCACATCGCTGCTTTTACATTTACCTTGAGATAAATGATAACGTTACATTTACTTTCTTAACCATGGACTAAACCTGCAAGTCAACCTTTAGAGAATCCTGGACTAGCACTCCCAGATCCCTTTGTAATTTGGCTTTTGGACTTTTCTCACCATTTAGAAAATAGTTCATCCCTGTATTCTTTTTTCCAAAGTGCAAGACCTTGCATTTGCTTGCATTGAATTTCATCAGCCATTTCTTGGACCATTCGCCAAAACTGTCTAAATCTTTCTGCAGCCTCCCCACTTCCTCAGAACTACCTAACTTCGTATCATCGGCGAACTTCACCAGAATGCCCCCCTGTCCCTTGATCCAGATCATTAATATATGAAGATGCAGATGCAATTATGACATTTAAAAGACATTTCAATAGGAAATGTTTAGAGTGATATGGGCTAAACACAAGCAAATAGGATTAGTTTAGTTTGGGAAAATTGGTTGGCATGGACTACTTGGACTGAAGGATTTGTTTCTATGATCTATGACTCTATAAGAAATGTATCAGCCAGTTTTAAAATTTACAACTTCTGCTGTCCATTGTGAAACAAAGTACTTCTTGATTTCATGCCTGGAAGGTCTTACTCCAAATTTTAGACAGTGCTGTCCTTCTCCTAGACTCCTCCACCAATGGAAACAGTTTTATTTCTATCCACCTTACCTGTTCCCCTTAATATCTTGGAAATATGTCATGGCATATGGCAATGTCCTGGCACTTAGCTTGATGTAGTGGTATGCATGTGGGTAGAAAGAATATCGACATGCAGAAAGAAGCATTAAAATAGATGGAGAATGAATGTGGTTTGAATATCTGAATGCCTAAGACTCTAGATGATCCTGACTGATTCTATAAAGCAATAACAGAGAACAATATTCGCATATATTTATAGAACAACTGACCAAAGCCAAAGATTTGGTCAGTCTTTGTACAAATCTTAGTTAGGCTTCAGTTACAATACTGTGGCTAGTTTGGTCTTGTCTCATAGTGAAGGGTTTTCTGGCAGGTGGGACTAGATTGGGTTGGGATATCTGGTCAGCATGGACGGGTTGGACCGAAGGATCTGTTTCTGTGCTGTACATCGCTATGACTCTTTGACTCCATGAGTGATATTGAAGCTGTGGTAAGTATTCAAAGGCAGGAGATTGTTCCAATTTGAAGCATCTTGGGAATTAAAATTGATTCAAAGAGCTGGGACTTGGAGTGCTTTGATGCAAGTTTAAGATGATAAAGAGTTGTTTTAAGTTAGCAGCTTGTTCCAAATAAACTGATTAGGGAGGTCTGTAGGAGAATGAGAGACTAAATGTGAGCAATACTGACGAGGACAGCATTTATTGCTCATCCCTAACTGTTCTTGAGGAGGTGGTGGTATGTGTAATGACCAGCATCTAGACAAAATTCCCCCATTTGTTCTGGCTCCAGTGGAATACATTGTTAAGCTCCTGGGTGATGAGGGATGAACTGGCTCCCCTTTTTTATCCACACACTCCATTGGTTGGTCATAACAAGATTATTTTTAATTCTCTTCCCTTGCGGCTACCAACCTCGCAGACACAAATGTTTTAAATGGATCCAAATTAAGCAGTCTTTCTTGAATTAACAAAAAGAGTGAGTTTCTTGGTTATTAAAAGTGAAACTAAATAGCAACACAACACACATAAACAGAGTGGTGAAGTAAGAGGTGAGTCCAAAAACATAGAAGTGACAAAAAGATATGAGGATCAGTCTCTGAATGGTTCTTGATGAGTGAGTTGTAGTGAAAGTTACTGACAGCTTTGACATTGATCAGTCAATTTTGAGATTCTTGACTTTGTAGGTTGATTGAAACATTTTGAATTGGTTGCTTTCCGCAGTGGCTGACTTGCAGCATGAGTTGCTGTTTAAATAGGTGTGCGCCGAGCTGTGAAAGCCTATGAAAAGTAGTTGTGGCATTGCAGAATGGCACAACTCAATTGGTATAACCCTCCAGAGTTATGAAGGTTCCCACAGGTGGCCAAAGGAAGCTGCCAATACCCCTTGAGTAAATCTATCATAGTAATGTAGGCTGCTTTAGCTTCACTATCAATGGAATTTTCTAGGGGGTATCAGGTAGGCATCACATCCACTCACTGAAATAGCTTTATGGCAGCATTTTGGGGCCATCTGACTTGGACATGGGCACTTTTAGGAACTCCGACTACTGCTGCTTCCTTCTGTTAGTTATCATTTCGGGTCCATTGACCTTTCTTCTGAAACGTTAACCCCACAGATGCTGCCAGACCTGCTGAGTTCTTCTAGCAAGTTCTGTCTTTGTTTCTGATTTCCAGCATCCACAGTTCTTTTAATTTTCTGGCAGTTGATATTCTGTCGTGTAGTTAATCTCCTCCTGACTCTGGGTTTCTGGGTCTAACCGATCAGGTATGCTGTCTTCGGCAGGAGCCTCTCCCACATTCACATCCTGTCGAGTTGGGCATGTCTCTACATGAGCCAATAGATGCAGTGAGCTGCCCCGTTAAGTCTACTCACTGTTCTGCACGTAGGCGGCTGAATGAGGAGTTTAATGTTTGCTAATAATTTATTGTTGGTTTGCCAGGTAGGAGGGAGGTCAATATCAGCCAAACCCATGCCTTCTTCCAATTCTTGATTAGAATGGTGCTGGAAAAGCACAGCAGGTCAGGCAGCATCCAAGAATCAGGAAAATGAACGTTTCGGGCAAAACAGGAATTCCTGATGAAGGGCTTTTGCCCGAAACGTCGATTTTCCTGCTCCTCGGTTGCTGCCTGACTTGCTGTGCTTTTCCAGCACCACTCTGATTTAGAGTCTGGTTTCTAGCATCTGCAGTCCCTGTTTCTACCTTCTTCTAATTCATGCCCACTACTATCTTTGTCTGCTAACAATGGGACAAACCATTATCTATTTGTTCCCCCCCCTCTCCTTATTGATGGTATTGCTTTATCATGGTGACATGACACAACCTTTGGTTTTTTTCCCTGATCGGTGAACTCAGTCGGATAATTCACTGCCCTATGCTTTTCAGCTGCTCTATACAAGCCACTGAGTCAGACCTTTAAGGATTCCCCTGGTGTTGGTATGTGCACCAATAGGTAATCAACCAAAAGTTTCAGACCCTGGCATGTTTGTCTGCTTTTTTATTTGATCGCAGTTTGGGAGATTTTGAACTATTCTCAGATCACTTCACAGGCTTATGAGAAAAGCTGTCAGAACTCAGCCACATAATCCAACATGGAGACTTCCTCCACCTGTTCTCAAAACTTCTTCTTGAGTAGTTTCACAGGCCCTTGCATTTGATGTCAGTAAATAGATGTGAATGGAGTGAATGCAGTGGACTCATTAGATGAGCCTTTGTTTTTGAATAGAAGAAAATCCAGTCCTTCATTCTAGTCATGTGGCTTCTGCTGGCAGTGTGCCCTGGTCTGATGGTACTGTTCCAGAGAATTCAGTTCAATTTAAGAATTGGTTGTAAAAGGGGAAAGAATTGCTTTAACCAATGTTTATCACAAGAGGTAAAGCATGCTGAGTGGAGAATTTGTTGAAAGACAGGGAGAAGGTGTTTTCCTCTTCTACCCTTTCTCAGGAAGAAAATTGGTAAGAAACTGCCATTACAGCTGTCTATAAGTTGCTACAAATTAAAAGCATTTTATTTTCAAATAAGCAGCAATGCTTGGATAAAGCTAAGGAACACTAGGAATAAGGTAAAGTCAGAGGCAATATAAGTAAGGAATATAGGTTATCCAAAGCAGAATAAAGTTAATGTAAGAGAATTAAAGTTAAGATAATGGCAGTGCAACTCGGTCAAGTGGAATAAGTGGCCTGTAATATTTGGGACATGATGGACTTTACTGGTGTCATAGATACAAGGGGTGTTGCCATGTGCAGAAACCTGCACTCTGAGTGTGAGAACTCAAGCTTTGGCTCATCAATACTGAGCTACAGGTTCCTTGAGCTGCACTCACCTACTGCAGAAGCAGTTGTTACGAATCACACTGGTATTCACAAGCCCTCACATGCCATAACTGCAACACATCATCTACTCTGCCATCTTTACTGTGCTTATTTTAACTGACAGCATTTAGAAATAACTCATGTAGGTAGTCAAGAGTTTCACTCATCACCTCTGGATAAATTGGCTTCTCTTTTTTTTAATTGGGTTTATTAGTGTCTATATTTATGGCTCTTATTCATTAAAAAAAAATGTACAAAGCAAGAAAATGACGTGCTTGGGGAATGGGGAACTTCAATGTTCATTGATAAGAATAGTTTAACAGTGGCATTGCTGACTGAGCAGGCTCAGTCCTGAAGACTTGTTGGTTAAATATGGACTGCAATAAGTGATAAACTATTTAGCACAGAGTTATTTAATGCAGTTGAATATGGAAGGTCCCAGGTTGGATTTTGGACTGTGCTGGGTCAGCTAACATGCACTGGGATGTGGTGATTCGTGGTTGTAACTGGCCAGAGCACACACTAGGCTAAGGAAGTGATTAAAAACAAAACTCAAAATTGCTGCTTCTGTTTTCTATCTCTCTATGCTGGAAAGTGAATGTAACACAAGGATCATGTTAACTAGTGCTAATGCACAATAGAGTCAGCTATGTAACATGACCTCTTGTAAAAAGTACCAGCATTCTACCAGCACATACAGGATTATGAAAAGCGGAAACAATTTGCATTTCTATAGTGCCTTTCAATACCTCTGGATGTTCCAAAGCCAAAGAAGTATTTTGGAAGTGTGATCACAGTTGCAATGTAGGAAACATGATATCCAATTTGCTCACAACAAGGTCTCATAAAGAACACAATAGTGGTCACATAATCGGGTTTTAGTCTTGAATGCATACTGACCAGGATCCTTTCCTTTCTTGAAAAAACAACATGGATCTTTTACATTCCCCCAAGACTATAAGCATCAGAATGGAAAGAGGGTTGATATGAGAAAATAAAAATATATTGTCAACATTGCTTGCAATCATAGTATCCATTGAATGTACGTAGCAGTGTTGCAGCTGGGTCAAAACTAACAGACAGGAGTGGTACAAGAAGGCACCACAACAACATGGTGGTGATGGCTCAGTGGTTTGCACTGCTCCAGGGACCTGGGTTCGATTCTACCCTTGGGAGACTATCTGTTTGAAGGTTGCACATTCTCCCCATGTCTGTGTGGGTTTCCTCTGGGTGCTCCAGTTTCCTCCCACAGTCCAAAGGTCTGGATTGGTCGTGCTAAATTGTCCAGAGATGTGCAGGCTAGGTGGATTAGCCACGGGAAATGCAGGATTACAGGAATGAGGTGGGATGCCTTTCGGAGGGTCAGTGTGGACTTGATGGCCTAAATAGCCTGCTTCCACCCTATAGGGATTCTGTGAGTACAACACCTGCTTGTGGTGCTTCTAGGGAATGGGGTGATAAATAATAGGCTTGCCAGTTATGTCCACGTCCCAGCATTGAATAAAAGAAACATATCCAACCTAATAGTCACCCTGATCTCCAACTTGTTGAATAGAGTGATACCCAGAGCTATTTTCACATCCCACTTATGCCATCTAAGCAGAGAAAAGAAAATGTTTTTAGATCTAAGATAACAATTACTGGGGCCACATTAATGTTTACGAATCATTTTAAAACCATAACAGAGAAGAAAAGAAACAAATATACCATTACTCCAATCCAAATTAAATAGAAATTGCAGCCAAAATGTGGAGTAATACAGCAGAGCAAGGAAATGTGCATTCATTGTTCCAAACCTAGCATGGTTCCCCCTTAGCTTAGACTGCAAATAAAAGTCACACAGGCCTATGGCAAGTCAGGTACCAAAGGGAATATTATTAAAACTGAAAATTAATTGCTTTTATTTATTAAATCACTAAGTCAGAAGTTTGCGGGTTTAAGTCTCACTCCAGAGATATAATCACAAAAATTTTCAGTGAGTTGCTAAGGGGATACTACGCTGTCGGAAGTGCCATCTTTCAGAAATAATATAAAGCTGAGGTCTCACCTGCCCCATCAAGTGGATATAATTAAATTCATCCATTTTGAAAAAAAAGCAGAAAGTCCTCCCTGGTGTCATAGAAAATCCTGATCGCTCAAATAACATTGCAAAGGCACATTATCTGTCATTGTCATTTTGCTGTTTGTCAGATTGTTCTGTGTGTAAATTGGTGCCACATTTACCACATTACAATAGTGACAACTGGTCAAAAAAACTTAATTGGTTGCAAAGGGCTTTGGGACATTTAACCATTGTGAAAGGTACTATAGAAATGCAAAGTTAAAAATCACACAACACCAGGTTATATTCCAACAGGTTTAATTGGACGGACACTAGCTTTCGGAGCGACGCTCCTTCATCAGGTGAAGTAGCGTCGCTCCGAAAGCTAGTGTGCTTCCAATTAAACCTGTTGGACTATAACCTGGTATTGTGTGATTTTTAACTTTGTACACCCCAGTCCAACACCGGCATCTCCAAATCATGACTACTATAGAAATTCAAGTCTTCACAATGGAGACACCCTTCATCATGTTGTGTGGCTAAATAAGACAGATTCCGAATAGATTTAGTGACTGGGTATTTGGGTGAGACACTGTGGGTTTTCAGCAGCAGGTTAGTATTCGACACAATTTTTAACGGCATGGTCCAAAATGTCTCAACTTTTACCAATATCCTTAAGCCAAGAGAGCAAATCGGTTGCACTTAAAGTTTAAGAGATCATGTCAGGAACAGCATTAGGTATATCTAGGAATTAGGTTTCAGGCTGGTAAAACTAATACACAGGACTATCTCCATGCCAAACAGAGAAAGCAGCATCCAATAGACTAGGCAAAGTAAACTCTCACAACCAATCGATCAGATCTAAGCTCTGCAGTCCTAAATGTAAATGGGGATTGACAAGTAAACAACTCGCGGGAAGTGAAAACTCCACCAACATCCACATACTCAATGACTGGGGATTTAGGGTAGTCCAGCACAACAGTGCAAAAGACAAGGCTAAAATATTTTTATCCAATTTCAACCAGAATTTCTGAGTGGATGATCCATCTCAATATTCTCCAGAGGTCCCTAGCTATCATAAACATAGATCATAATCACATATGGATTTATTAAATTTCAACTACAACATGTATTTTCTGTTTTAAAAAAAGGGCATGTAGACAAGAACTGACTGTTGCTGTGAATTCAGTGTCTTCCTGGAAAGATACTCTGTAATGTCACACCTGACAAGGTGTCAACAAAGCTTCAAAGGGTTAAAATACACTACAGACAGGGACTGGAGTTAAAAGCAAGCTTCTATCCTAGTCTGTGTATGCTACTGGCCTGATGTCCTATGTGTGGACTAATGCTGTAAGAATCACAGTGCTGCAAAAAGCAACTAAACGACCCTGCACTGCAGCAAAGCAGAGCAACGAGCCTGTCTTACTGTCAATTTGGACAAAACATTTTCAATCAATCCACAAAGCCGGAATCTCACAATTAGCTTTTCAACTACCAATGTCAACATTCCTGGTAACATCCAGAGTGACAGCTGCAACTACTATTCACAAACAATTCAGAGACTGATCAATATATCTTTATTTCAACTGTTATCACTTTGGACTCACATTTTTTCTAATTTGTATGCACATTTGCTGCACCATTATTTCATCTCACATTTAGTAATTATAAAACTCACTCTTTTAGCTAATTCAAGAAGTCCTGCTTAGTTTGATTCCTTTTAAAATATTTGGGTCTGGGAGAAGACAATCAACAAGGGAAGGAATCTTCGAAAGTTTAAACATGTTGTAACCAGCACAAATAACCACGTGTTGCAAGTTCTCCAAACCTCTCTCACCTGAGAGCATCATGGTTTGAAATATTGTTTCTGGATAATTAACTGGGCCACCTTGCCAGGGATCTGATTGTAACACCAATGGCATTGTTACCGGTCTTCAACCAATTTGATTCACACCGTGAGAAGTCAAGAAATGGGTGAAGACACTGCTGCAAAGGCTTTGAGCCCTGCCAATATTCCAGCAATTGCACTGAAGACTTGTGCTCCAGAACAATCCCACTCCCCGGCAATGATGTAGAGGTGCAAGTGTTGGACTGGGTTGGACTAAGTTAAAAGTCACACAACACCAGGTTATAGTCCAACAGCTTTACTTGGAGGCACTAGCTTTTGGAGCACTGCTCCTTCAACAGGTGCAGAGCTCCAAAAGCTAGTACCTCCAAATAAAGCTGTTGGACTATAACCTGGTGTTGTGTGATTTTTAACACAGTCCCTGGCAAGCTCTTCCAATACAGCTACAATACAGGTAACTAATTGACAATGTGGAATATTTCCCAAGTATTCTCTGTATATATAAACCAGGAAACTCCAATCTGGCCATTTACCACCCCAGCAAGCTACTGTCAATTATCAGCAAAGTGATCAAAAGAGTGCTATGAAGTGTGCTATGCCTGTGCTATGAAGTGACACTTGCTCAATTATAACCTGCCCTCTGATGCTTAGTTTGGGTTCCAACAGCTCCTGACCTCATTACAGCCTTGACCAAACATGGACAAAAGCGTTGAGTTCCACAGATGACTACCTTTGACATCAAGGCCACAATAGGTCAAATGTGGTATCAAGGAGCATTAGCCAAATGAAAGTCAATGGGAATCCAGGAAAGCACTTACTGCTCCTTGGAGTCATACCTGGCATATAGGAAGAGGGTTATGGTTGTTAGAGGTCAGTCATCTTTGTTCCAGGACATCTCTGCAGGAGTTCCTCTGGGTAGTGTCCTCAACCTAAACATCTTCAGCTGTTTCATGAACAATCCAACTTCCATTATAAGATCAGAAGTGTGGATGTTCACTCATGATGGCACCATGTTCAGCACCATTCATGACTCCTCTGCTACTGAAGATGCCCATGTCCAAATGCAGCAAGTTTTGGACAACATTCAGACTTGAGGACACAAGTCAGTGGCTCGATGGTTAGCACTGCAGTGTCACAGCGCCAGAGACCCAGGTTCACTTCCACTCTCGGGCAACCGTCTGTGAGGAGTTTGCGCATTCTCTTGTGTGTGCATGAATTTCCTCTCGGTGCTCTAGATTCCCCCTATAGTCCAAAGATGTGCAGTTTAGGTGGATTGGCCATGCTAAATTGCCAACAGTGTGCATGGATGTGCAGGTTTACTGGATTGGCCATGGAAAATGCAGGGTTAAAGGCATAGATGGAGTGGGTCTGGGTGCGATGCTCATTGGAGGGTATACAGTCATAGAGTCATAGAGATGCACAGCATGGAAACAGACCCTTCGGTCCAACACATCCATGCCGACCAGATATCCCAACCCAATCTAATCCCACCTGCCAGCACCCAGCCCACATCCCTCCTAACCCTTCCTATTCATATACCCAACCAAATGCCTCTTAAATATTGCAAATGTACCAGCCTCCACCACATCCTCTGGCAGCTCATTCCATACACGTACCACCCTCTGTGTGAAAAAGTTGCTCCTTAGGTCTCTTTTAGCCCTTCTCACCCTAAACCTATGCCCTCTAGTTCTGGACTCCCCGAACCCAGGGAAAAGACTTTGCCTATTTATCCTATCCATGCCCCTCATAATTTTATAAACCTCTATAAGGTCACCCCTCAGCCTCCAACGCTCAAGGAAAAACAGCCCCAGCCTGTTCAGCCTCTCCCTGTAGCTCAAATCCTCCAACCCTGGCAACATTCTTGTAAATCATTTCTGAACCCTTTCAAGTTTCACAACATCTTTCCGATAGGAAGGAGACCAGAATTGCATGCAATATTCCAACAGTGGTCTAACCAATTTCCTGTACAGCTGCAACATGACCTCCCAACTCCTGTACTCAATACTCTGACCAATAAAGGAAAGCATACCAAACACCTTCTTCACTATCCTATCTACCTGCGACTCGACTTTCAAGGAGCTATGAACCTGCACTCCAAGGTCTCTTTGTTCAGCAACACTCCCTAGGACCTTACTATTAAGTGTATAAGTTCTGCTAAGATTTACTTTCCCAAAATGCAACACCTCGCATTTATCTAAATTAAACTCCATTTGCCACTTCTCAGCCCTTTGGCCCATCTGGTCAAGATCCTGTTGTAATCTGAGGTTACCCTCTTCGCTGTCCACTACACCTCCAATTTTGGTGTCATCTGCAAACTTACTAACTGTACCTCTTATGCTCGCATTCAAATCATTTATGTAAATGACAAAAAATAGACGACCCAGCACCGATCCTTGTGGCACTCCACTGGTCACAGGCCTCCAGTCTAAAAAACAACCCCCCATCACCACCCTCTGTCTTCTACCTTTGAGCCAGTTCTGTATCCAAATGGCTAGTTCTCCCTGTATTCCATTAGATCTAACCTTACTAATCAGTCTCCCATGGGGAACCTTGCTGAACGCCTTACAGAAGTCCATATAAATCACATCTACCACTCTGCCCTCATCAATCCTCTTTGTACTTCTTTAAAAAACTCAATCAAGTTTGTGAGACATGATTTCCCACGCACAAAGCCATGTTGACTATCTCTAATCAGTCCTTGCCTTTCCAAATAAATGTACATCCTGTCCCTCAGGATTCCCTCCAACAACTTGCCCACCACTGAGGTTAGGCTCACCGGTCTATAGTTCCCTGGCTTGTCCTTACCACCCTTCTTAAACAGTGGCACCACGTTTGCCAACCTCCAGTCTTCCCGCACCTCACCTGTGACTATCAATGATACAAATATCTCAGCAAAAGGCCCAGCGATCACTTTGCTAGGTTCCCACAGAGTTCTTGGGTACACCTGATCAGGTCCTGGGGATTTATCCCCTTTAACCGTTTCAAGACATCCAGCACTTCCTCCTCTGTAATCTGGACATTTTGCAAGATGCCTCATTCCTGAAGAAGTGCTTATGCCCGAAACGTTGATTCTCCTGCTCCTCGGATGCTGCCTGGCCTGCTGTGTTTTTCCAGCACCACATTTTTCAACTCTGGTACTGCAGCATCTGCAGTTCTCATTTTCTCCATTTTGCAAGATGTCACCATCTATTTCCCTACAGTCTATATATTCCATATCCTTTTCCACAGTAAATACTGATGCAAAATACTCATTTGGTGTCTCCCTCATTTTCTGCTGGAATGTACCCAATGGGTGGAATAGCATGCTTCCACACTAGGGATTCTATGATCTGATGGCCTAATTAGTGGCTCCAATATTCATGCCACACAAATGCCAAGCAATGACCATTACCAAATCTAGCAATCACCCATTGACTTTAAATGACATTACCATTGCTGAATCCCCACTATTAACATCCTGGGATTACCTTTGACCTGAAACTGATTGGAGTCATCATAGAAGTTCTACAGTTACAAGAGTAATTCAAAGGCTAGGATCCTGCAATGGGAAACTCAACTCCTGACCTCCCAAACTTGCCAGCATCTACAGGGCACAAATGAGAAGAGTGTTGAATACTCCCCACTGGCCTGAATGAATGCAGCTCCAACAATAGTCAGGAAGCTTAACATTATCCAGGTCAAAGCAGCTCACTTAATTGGCACCACATCAACCACCTTCTCCACACATTCCCTTGCATCAATGCACAATGGCAGCCATATACACCACAAGATTGACAGCAGTAATTCTCTCTTTCTTAGCACCTTTCAAAGCTGCACCAAAAATCACAAGGAAATTTGATACTTGAGAACACCACCATCTGCAAGGCCTGCTCCAAGCCACTCACTGTCCTGGAAATGAATCATCTTTCCTTCAGTATTGTTGGGTCAAGAGTCTGGAATTCCCTCCCTAGCGGAATTGTGGGTCTACCTACCGGACATGGACTGCAGTATTTCAGGAGGCAGCTTGTCACCATCTTCTCAAAGGCAACAAGAGATGAGCAATAAATGCTGGCCAGGCAAAGATGCCCGCATCTCATGTATGCATATGTAAGTCATGTACATTAAAAAAATGATTTCTTAAACACGAGAAGCACATCAGGCAAGGGGTTAATTTTACTGACTTGTGCAACAAGCCTGCAGTGGGTTTTTCTCCTGGTCAATCTTTTCCAGATGTCTGTCCTGCTGAGTCACATGCTGTTATTTTTATTTGCCAGTTTTATGAGATTATTACTAAATAATGCATTCTGGTGTACAACATGTTGAATAAAAGCACAAAGTATGAGATCAAAGAATAAATGTGATAAATCGAGCAATTTTTTTTAAAAATCAGTAAGTGATTCATCTAATTAGTCTGTTCATGTGACTGAATAATTTCTGATTGAGATATTGGCAGCCCTCTGGCACCTTGTGATGAGAAAGTTGCTGATATATAGGGAAAGCAGCCCCCTCTCCATTTGTGTCTTGGCAGATAGCACTCTCTTGCCTCTAAGTTAATTTAACATGGGTTCATGTCCAATCCAGAGTCTTGAGTCCAAAGTCTAAGCTCAATACTGGGCTGCACTGCATTGACTGAGATGCCATTTTTCCAACTCAGAATGTAAACTGAGGCCAGATTTGATGGACCACTGAGATCCTTTCAAATCAATCCAAGAATTTGGTCCTCCCAGCTCTATAAACTCCTTTGGCATCACAACCCTTCAAGATGTCTGCACTCCTCTAATTCTGGCTTTTTCAACATTCCCAATTTTAATCACTCCACCACTGATGACCACGCTTTTAGATACCTAGGCTCCAAGGCCTAGTAATGGATCCTTAATGCTCTCCCTCTCTCTCTGCCTCATTTATCTCCTTTAAGACATTCCTTAAACCTAATTTTTAGTCAAGCTTTTGATCATCTGACCTGATAACCCATTAAGTGGCTCCGTGCCATACTTTGTTTTATAACATTCCTATGAAGTGCCTTGGGACACCTGATAACCTTAAAGGCACTGTATAAATATAAGTTGTTGCAATCTATATTGAGAGTTGTTACACTGTAAGAGGCCACAGACAGGGGTGGGTAAAATATTGGAAGGATACACAAACGGCAGTTTCAAAAACAGAAATTGCTGGAAAAACTCAGCAGGTCTGGTAGTTTCTGTGGAGAGAAATCAGAGATAGCTGTTCAGGTCGAGTGACGCTTCCTCAGAACTGGACATGACATTCAGCAAGGCTCATCCCAGCATTGGGAGAATCTCGTGCAATCTTTTACGCCTTTAACAAACAATGTGGCGAGATTCTCACTCAGCAGCTTGAGTTGCCAATTAAGGGCTATCATTGCCTGTCGACAGTCTAACTTGTCTCAGCTTTCTACCTTACCCAACTTGCAAAACAAGCTAGATATTCAGAACACTTGACATAGAAACCAGACTGGGTACTTAGCAGATTCATCTCACCACCTGCTCCAAATGATCACCATCTGCACACACCCCGCCCCCATCCATAAACATTGGCATGCATTATGGTACCTTCTTGACACACTGGTAGGGTGCACTGGAAGCACAGACAGACAGGGCCACTTGGTGCACCCAGATAGGCACCTACCTCACAGATCGGATCAGATTGGATCTCAGGAAAATTTGCTTACTCTCTTAGGATTGACTCACCTTAGCACCGACTTGCATGCCCACAGCATCCATACTTTGCCCTGGCATGCCATGCCAACTGGCACAGTCACACATCCAGGTAATTTGTCTTGCTGGTCAGTGGTCCTCAGTGGTCCTCAGTGGTCCTTGCACTTTCGGAAATGTGCGACGTCAATCTCACCCCTCCTTCATGTGCCAGCAGCTTAACATTGCAAGTAAGCAAGCAGCTATGTCTCAAAGTCCTGTGGCAAGTTTTACAAGACAGCTCACTGGCCCTCTCAGCGAGAAACCCTCACGAAAACTTGATGCAACTCTGACTTAGCCAAAACAAAAGTCTAATTTACCCACTTTGGTTTCATGACCTTTATTGAACAAACAAAAATCAATCTCAGTTATAAACCTTTCACTGGCCTGAGCAGGCTCAACAAGTTTTTGGGAGAGGAAGTTCCAAATGTCGACCACATTGTTTTGCTTAGAAACATCGAAAATGGGAGCAAATGTAAGGTATTCAGCCCTGGCTGTCCAACCTTGCTCTAACTTTAAGTTTCTCCATCTTGTTCTAGATTCTTCCACAGAGGAAATAATTTTTCTCTCTGTGTCCTATCGAATCTTTAAATCATCTTCAAAAATGAATGATTAATAAAAAAAGTTTGTGCCAGAGGAAGTGGAAAGAGGCTGGGACAATTACAACATTTTAAAAGCATCTGGCTGGCTATATGAATAGGAAGGGTTTAGAGGGATATGGGCCAAGTGCTGGCAAATGGGACTAGGTCAGATTGGGATGTCTGGTCGGCATGGACAGGTTGGATAGACGGTTCTGTTTCTGTGCTGTATGACTCTATGACTCTGTAACTCAATTACGTCATGCCTTAATCTTCCATACTCAAAATTGTGCAAAGCAACCTCATAATTTTCCCCTTTTATCACTTGATATCATTGCAATAATTAATTAAACGCTATTTTCCCCTTGAATTTATGACTGTTAATACTTTAAATAAGTACTCACTTATTAGCAACGTGTCCAAAAATAAACTGATCAGTCAGAATTGATTGTATTCAGGCACTAAAATAGTTATTAGATTTGAAAGTGATTTCTTTATTGGACTCCAAAGGAAATTGTTGATTGAAAACTAATTGAACAGCATGCAACAACATTGATGGATTCCTTGCTGTGTAAATGCTCATTGAACATCTCAGGGACATCTCAGGCTTGAGTACTAAAGCTGATTTCCAGAAAGTCATTCAAGATCTGTCAGCCAATAATATTAAAATAAGGTTATCTGGTCCTTAACACATTGCTGCTTGTTGGATTTTTCATTGTTGACAGTAATTAGATTCTGAAAGTGCTGCACTGATCATAAAGAGCTTTGGGAAATCCTGAGATGTTGAAAGGGACTTTAGAAATGTAAGGTCTGTGTTTTTTTTCCCCTCCTTTCCTGACCGCTCTGTCACCCCATCATCAACCCCTCCTTGATTTGTGAGTTATTTGGCAGTTCACAGGAGTTCTAGCAGGCAAATGGAGTTAAGATGTAGGTTAATTACAATCTAATTGAAAGGTGGAATAGACTTGAGAGGCTGAATGGCCTCCTACAATTCCAATCTTCTTTTGTATTGTGCTTCCACCCAATGTGAGAATTTTCCAATTTTGGTAGGGAGTCTTGGCAATTTATTCTGTGGGCAAGTTGTTGAAGGGAATCCTGAGGGACAGGATGTACATGTATTTGGAAAGGCAAGGACTGATTTGGGATAGTCAACATGGCTTTGTGCGTGGGAAATCATGTCTCACAAACTCGATTGAGTTTTTTGAAGAAGTAACAAAGAAGATTGATGAGGGCAGAGCAGAAGATGTGATCTATATGGACTTCAGTAAGGCGTTCAACAAGGTTCCCCATGAGAGACTGATTAGCAAGGTTAGATCTCATGGAATACAGGGAGAACTAGCCATTTGGATACAGAACTGGCTCAAAGGTAGAAGACAGAGGGTGGTGGTGGAGGGTTGTTTTTCAGACTGGAGGCCTGTGACCAGTGGAGTGCCACAAGGATCGGTGCTGGGTCGTCTATTTTTTGTCATTTACATAAATGATTTGAATGCGAGCATAAGAGGTACAATTAGTAAGTTTGCAGATGACACCAAAATTGGAGGTGTAGTGGACAACGAAGAGGGTTACCTCAGATTACAACAGGATCTGGACGAGATGGGCCAAAGGGCTGGGAAGTGGCAGATGGAGTTTAATTCAGATAAATGCGAGGTGCTGCATTTTGGGAAAGCAAATCTTAGCAGGACTTATACACTTAATGGTAAGGTCCTAGGGAGTGTTACTGAACAAAGAGACCTTGGAGTGCAGGTTCATAGCTCCTTGAAAGTGGAGTCGCAGGTAGATAGGATAGTGAAGAAGGTGTTTGATATGCTCTCCTTTATTGGTCAGAGTATTGAGTACAGGAGTTGGGAGGTCATGTTGCGGCTGTACAGGACATTGGTTAGGCCGTTGTTGGAATATTGCATGCAATTCTGGTCTCCTTCCTCTCGGAAAGATGTTGTGAAACTTGAAATGGTTCAGAAAAGATTTACAAGGATGTTGCCAGGGTTGGAGGATCTGAGCTACAGGGAGAGGCTGAACAAGCTGAGCATGATTTCCCTGGAGCATCGGAGGCTGAGGGGTGACCTTATAGAGGTTTACAAAAGTATGAGGGGCATGGATAGGATAAATAGGCAACTCCCCTGGGATCAGGGAGTCCAGAACTGGAGGGCATAGGTTTAGGGTGAGAAGGGACAGATATAAAAGAGACCTAAGGGTCAACATTTTCACGCAGAAGGTGGTACATGTATGAATGAGCTGCCAGAGGAAGTGGTGGAGGCTGGTACAATTGCAACATTTAAAAGGCATTTGGATGGGTATATGAATAGGAAGGGTTTGGAGGGATACCGGCCAGGTGCTGGCAGGTGGGACTAGATTAGGTTGGGATATCTGGTCGGTATGGATGTGTTGGACCGAAGGGTCTGTTTCCATGCTGTACATCTCTATGATTCTATGTACTTTCTACTTTGTGGACATTAGAGGCATTAAATGATTGAGTGCCAGTTTGAAAATCATAAAAAGTAACTTGAATTTCCACACACTTTTGACCTTAACTTTCCAAAAACATTTGCCCTAAATTTTATTTTAGGTGCAATGATGAAAGATAACTGCTGTTAAGGAAAAAAAAACAACATCCCATAGACAGTGATAAATCAGGAAATGTAAAGTAGGGGAACGTTAAAAAGAAATCACAATTACCATGGAAACTGTGTAAACTGTTGGAGCTGCAGGTTGACAAGTCCTTGGGTCCCGATGGACTTCAGCCTAACTTCTTAAAAGAAGAGACCGGTGAGATAGTTAATGCAATTGTTTAATTTTCCAAAACTCCTGATATGAGGATAGTCCCATTAAATTGTGTTTATGCAAAATGGGAGACAGAAACAGAAAGACACAGGCAATCAAACTTGCTTCATATCTGTCACAGGGAAAATGTTAGAAGCTATTATTAAAGGAGTTATCTCAGGGTACTTTGATAAATTGAAGATAATCAGACAGGGTCAACATGGTTTCGTGAAAGGGAAATTATGTTTGAACAAACTGTTGAAGATTGTTTTAAGGGAGGGCAAAGCATTATGGATAAAGGGCATTTAATGTATGTACTGTACTTAGGCTTTCTGAAGGCATTTGAGAAAGTGCCACTTCAAAGATTATTACTTAAAATGAACGCTCATGGTTAGGGGCTTGCTTATTGGCATAAAAAGAAGATTTGTGGACTAACAGGAGCAGAGAGTAGGCATCCATGTTTTTCTTTCAGGTAGACATGATGATCAGGTACGCTGCAAGGATCTCTTTATAATTTATATAAATAATATGGATAAAACAATGGAAGATAAGGTTGCCAACTTGCTGATGACACAAAGATAGGTAAGAACAAAAGAGAATGTAAGGACGCTAACCAAAGATATGGAAAGGTTAAGAGACCTGACAAATGTGGAATTGTCTATTTTGGCAGGAGGAATAGCAAAAAACACATATTACCAAAATGGTGAGAGATTGCAGAGCTCGGAGGTGCAGAGAGATCTGGGTGTCCTTGTACATGAAATGGAAAAAGGTAGGATGCAGGTATAGCAAGAAATGAGGAAAGCTAGTAAAATGTTATCATTTATGATGAGGAAAATTGAATACAAAAGGTTATGCATCAATTATATAGCTATGATGTGGAGATGCCGGTGTTGGACTGGTGTCAACAAAGTTAAAAAACACACAACACCAGGTTATTATCCAACAGGTTTATTTATAAGTGCTGGTATTTGGAAAGCTGCTTCTTCATCAGGTAACTAGTGGAGCAGAATCATAAAACACAGAACTTACAGGTCGTGGGGATCCTGCCCCACTAGTTACCTGATGAAGAAGCAGCTTTCCAAATGCTAGTACTTATAAATGAACCTGTTGAACTATAACCTAGAGTTGTGTCATTTATAACTCAATTACATAGACCACTGGTGAGGCCACATCAGCAGTGCAGTGCATAGTATTGGTAATCTTATTCAAGGAAGAAGTTAAATGTGTTGGAGGCAGTTCAGAGATTTACTACACTAAACCAAGAATCAGAGTGGCATGGGGTGAGTTGTTGCCTTTTCAGGAAAGCTGGGACAAATGTGGCTTGGGTGTACCAAATCTGATTTTATTCCAATATCCAACTTGTCTAGTAGCATCATCAACAAGATGCAAATACATTGGAGGGAGTTCAAAGAAGGGTTGTTAGACTACTTCTTGAAAAGAGAGGATGGTCTTGTGAAGAAAGGTTGAACAGGCTAGACTCATATCGCTGGAGGCCAGAATAGTAATAGGGGCGTTGATTGAAACACATAGGATGCTGAGATGTCTTGACAGGGTCGATGTGGAGATAATGCTTCCTCTTATGGAAAATTCTCAAATGTAGGGGGTCACTGCTTAAAAATCAGGGGTCACCCATTAATCATAGAGTTGAGGGGAATTTTTTTCCCTGAAGTTTGAGAATCTTTGGAACTTCTTTCCTGAAAAGGTGGTAGAAACAGAGTCTTTGAATATATTTTAAAGGCAGAAGTAAATCAACTCTTATTGTGAATAAATATTCTTATAAGAGGAGGTGATGATCCAGTTATATTACTGCTAGATTATTAATCCAGAGGCCTACCACAGCAGATGGAGGAATTTAAATTCGATAAAAAATCTGGGATTAAGAGTCTAATGATGACCACAAAATTGTTGTCACTTGTTGGAAAACCCATCCGGTTCACAAATGTACTTTAGGGAAGGAAACCGCTGTTCCTATTTGGTCTGACCTACATGGAACTCTAGAATCACAGAAATGTGATTGACTGTTAGCTATCCTCTGGGAAATTAAGAATGGTCATTAAATGCATCTCATGAATGAATAATAGGGGTGAGGAAGAACTGAATTGTTAGGTTATGTAAACAGTCCACTCCTGATCATAATTCACATGTTTGTATGCCTTGCCTTGCCTTTCTGTTTCATTCAGTGTGGCAATTTAGCATGGCCAATTCACCTAAGCTGCACATTTTTGGATTGTGGGAGGAAACCGGAGCACCCGGAGGAAACCCACGCAGACATGGGGAGAATGTAATATCACAAGTACAGCTTGAACCAGCAGCTAATGTGGCAAACACACTGCATGTGCTTCAGCTAAATGACTATATCTGCTACTCTAGTGTTTGTCTGTGAATCTTAATGAAGTTATTAATGGTTGACTCCACAGAACCCTTTCCTGCCTTGGTCTGAGCAGTTACGCTAGTCTCCAGCAGCCTTCTGAGTGCCACGATTTAGAGTGCTTCTTCCTTGACCAGCTGCAGAGACATGTCAATGTTGTGTTCATCACAAGTTGCCACTGAGACTAATCTAGTTACAGTGCCTGCAGAAATGAAGGGCATCTGAATAGACAGAGGGGGTAGGAAACAGCGCTGCTGGTACTTCCTCCAAGAGACCTGTGATTTCTTCCAGTTGAGGAGGTGTTGATGTCTGGAGGGATAGGTCTCATGTAAGGATGTGTGGGTGCTGCTGTTGCCTGCAGACCAGAGAGGGAATTACTTGCCCAGTATGAGTGGAAGGGTGAGCATTTTAAGAATATGTTTACAGTGATGGTAATGGGAGTGCAGTGCAGCATAGTGAAGCTTACTCAGCTGCTGGGACATGGAGGATTCATGACTCTCTCCCGTGAGCTCTGGGATTTTCTCCACATATGAATCAAGAAATCAAATGTCAGCCACCCTGCCACCCATCTCAACACTGTTATCCTATTGTGAGCTGTTATCTCCTGCAATGAGACAGAAGGAGGGACTCAGTAAGATGAAAGTCACTGGAAGAGCCAATAGTGATGGTGCAGGATTTGGAAAGGTGCTGGTGTCGTGAGCGAAGTGAGTGAGTAGGAATCATTGAGAGCAGGAAAGGTTAGTTGTTTCGGGTGGAGGAGAATCAGATGGGTGAGAGCCAACAAGGGAAGCTGCTACACACAACAGCCCTTTGTCCAGCATTGCACCCAGCAGGGACTGTAAGTGCCTGTCAGCAAAGCAGCACACCAACTTGCTCCTCTCAGTCATATCTGATTTGCACCAATAAACGAGGGCAGATCCTGGTTGGATTCATGCTGATGTACAGCTTGGACTTGAATATGGTGCCCGATGTGAAGGCCCAAAGGTTACAGCACCATTGAGTACTTCCTCCTCTGCTGAAAGCACAGGATTGTGAGGGAACAGTGCCATAGGGGCTGAATGCACATTTAGTGAGGTGAGCTACATACTAGGGGTCACGGAGGGAAACCCTCCATGAAACTCCCCAAAATTCATAGTTAAAATAGGGAACAATTCAGCCCCTTGAGTTCAGTATGTCCCAGTTTATAGCTTGTTCTCCATAGCCTGCAAATTATTCCTTCTCTATTAGTTATCCAAGTCTTTTTTGAAAAGTACACTGTTGACCCGGCTGCAACTTCCCATTCAGGAAGCACTGCAAATCAGTCAGGATAAATGTTGGAATGAGTGGAGAAAAAACGGTGATCAGACCTGAGTCATTTCAAGTTAATTTGCTAGTTCCGTTTTGGTGAAGTTTTGTTGCGGCTACTGCTTTGCATTCGTGATGTAATGTTCATTATCACAATCACATTATCACAATCACATATAAGTTTCCCCTTTATGCCATGTGGTTGTCTGAGATTATAGTTCTAACAACTTCTGAATTTCTTTTTTCATGATAAACAAAATGACATCACATATTTTTCCATGGCTGATGGTTAAGGGTTGGGTTTACATCAAGCATTGCAATAGGGAAGTTGACTTTATTTTTTCCTTTGACTAATAAAGGGGATCCTGTTTGTGTCTGGCCATGTGTCACACTGGGCCATTCCCATATTGCCTGGCTATGAACTATGCAAGGTGTCAAGGGGAGAGCATGCATCTGTCCTCGACAGTGCCGGAAACTTTCTACAATAGCCCACTTTATTGAAATCAGTCTTAAGTTTCTCTGTTGTCGATGTTTACATTTATTTCAAGTTGTTACTGTTCTTCCTGTATCTCTCTAACACCCTCCAATCCTACACCACAATTGAATTGTATCAACTCTGGTTACTGGAGCTTCTTTAATTTGAATTACTTGACCAGTGGTGGCCACGCCTTCACCTGCTGGGGTTTTAAACCCTGAAATTCCTTTCCGAAACCTTTACAACTCAACACTTGTCTTTCCTTCTTCAAGATATTCCCCAAAAACTATCTCTTTGACCAAACCTTTGGCCACATCTGCAGTACTCTCTCCCTGTGCCTCAATGCCAAAACTTTGTTGATGCACGTGATGTATTGTAATGTATTATTAAAATACAGGCTCTGTATAAATTTAAGTTGCTGTCATCCCAGGTCAATACCTTTGTAAAAAGGAGAGAAAAGTGGGGTAGCAACAAAATAGTGAAATAGGACCAGTAGAATCTAAGAGTTAGCTGTTTTCGATGTCAAACAGTGCCGTTAGAATTGCACAGAATTGGCAAAGTAATCAATGAGGAGTGAGGAGTTCAGACGAGGAGTCAGAGGAGACTTGTGTGGAACATTAATACCAACAAAGATTAGTTTGACCAAAACACCCATTTCAGTGCTCAAAATTCAGTTTAATTTTGTTCAGAAGAGCATTTCTGTTTGGAAAGTAAGGTTGTAGAGCGGCCATGATCTTTTCAAAGGATGAAATGCACACAAGGGGGTAAATTACTTCTTTAAATGTCTTTTTTCCCATGACTATATTATTGTGGAAGAACTGTTAATTGGAACTTTTTATCTCTTTATTTTTCTGATTTATTACCATTATTTTAAAAAGCATTTTTGAAAGTCTGTAATGATGGACTTTGCATTTTGATATTTTCTATATTTTTCCCTAAGAATTTGTACTCAAGGATCTGTACATTTGTACCCAAGTTGGTGCCATAAGTGGTGACTTGTAAACTTTTCACTGTACCCATGTAAGTACGTGAAAATAAAGTTAATTCAAATCCCTGCAATTCAATTCAAATCACCTCAATTCAATCCAATGACTCTCTCCTGTTCCAATGTTCCCATTTAAATAGCAGTAGCACTTATAAGTTAAAAACTGGATGCAGGACAGTCTATTACACCACGTGGGCACACACAAAAAAATTAATTGATTCTTTCATGGCATATGGGCATCACTGGCAAAGCCATTTTTTGTTGCCTGTCCTAACTGTCTTCGAACTGAGTGACTTACAAGACATCTTCAGAGGGTGTTTAAGACCAAGCACATTGCTCTGGGTCTAGAGTCACATATAGGTAAGGTTTCCTTACCCTAAAGATTTCCTTACCCTAAAGGACATTAATGAATCAGACACATTTTAATAACAATAGATATGGGCTCCATGGTCATCATTTTTGAGACTAGCTTTCAGTTGCAGATATTTCAATTGAATGTAGGGTCCACCAGTTGCCATGGTGAGATTTTCGCACACGTACCAAGAGTAAGAACCTGGGCCTCCAAATTAATGAATCACCAACCACCTTCCCCGAAAGTAATTTTATCACAATTTTAACAAATATTCTGTCTCAAACCATGCTTCAAAAATGGATTCATACACCACAGTAGACCATTCAGTCTTTCATGTCTCTGGCAGCCTGCTGAAAGAGTTATCCCCAATTATTTGTATGCCCCTTGCTCTTTTTCAAAGTAAATGTTTCTGTTTGTAAATTACTACTGAATCTGTTTCTGCTGATCTTTCAGACAGCACATTCCAGATCCTTATTCATTGTGAATAAAATGTCCTCATCTCCTCTCTTGTCCTTTTACTAATTATTGTCAGTTTGTGTCCTCTGGTTATTCACCCTCCTGTCACTGGGAACAATTTCTCCTTACTTACTGTATCAAAACCATTCATAACTGTGAGCATCTCCATCACAGTTTCCCAGTCTCTCCACATAACTGATCTCTCATATATCAGCAGAATATAATTCCTTATCTCCAAAACAAATATTATTTATCCTCATAAATGCTATATATTGTATGCAGCTTGCATTGAGTAGCAGTACATAAATAAGCTATTCAGCCCAACTGATCCATGTTGCACATAAACCTCCTTCATCCCTCTGCCTCTCATCCTCCATTCCTTACTCAGTAACACGTTTATTGGCTTCTCCTTGAATGCATCTATTCCATAGCCTTTTCTACTTCATGAGAGACAGCAGTTTCATAGCACCGTACAGGAGAGAAGAGGCCCTTTGGCCCATTGAATCTATACTGTCAAAAATATACTATCCACACTAGTTCCACATTCCCACACAAGACCCATAGCCTTGAAAGTGTTCGGCCAAGTACCTTTTAAAGGCTGTGAAGTTTCCTACCTTAACTACCCTCCCAGAGAGTGCATTCCAGCTCCTACCACTCTCTGGGTCAAATAGTTTTTTTTTCTTAAATCCCTTCTAAATCTCCTGCCTTTCACTTTAAAATGATATCCTCTTGTTATTGACCTTTTGACTAAGGGGAACAGCTGCTTTCTATATATCCTATCCATGGCCCTCATAAACCTATACCCCCTTAACCTTCTCTGCTCCAATAAGAACAATCTGAGCTTAGTGAGTCTCTCTTCGTAGCTGAAATACTTCATCCCAGGCGATATCCTGGTGAATTTCCTCAGCACTCCCTCCAGATCAACAACATTCTTCATAGTGACCAGAATACACACAGAACTCCAGCTATTGCCTAACCAAATTTCTGTACAGCTTTAACATGATCTCCCTGTTCGTATAATCTATGCCACAACTGATAAAGGAAAGCATCTGATATGCCTTCTTAACTGCCCTATTAACCTGTCCTGCCACATGTATGGATCAATGGAAAAGCTTCCTCTGAGTTTCCCATTGTCTTGCCATTCATTGAGTACTTATCTTGCATTCGAATCTCTCTTTGGATTTGCTTTCACAGTGTACATAATGTATAATTATATACATCATGATAGGGAGATTGTTTACTTCTGAAATGCATATAATGCATCAGCTCATACCAAGGATACAATGGAAGTTAATATGAGATTATAAGCATCTATGGACGATATTAATCCATTATCCAGTATCTGCCCAACCTGAAAATGACCTTGAATGAAATCATGTTCATTTGTTCAATGTGTCATTACTAAATTTTCCTATTTTGCTTCTCTTTTCACCTCTCCTTTTTGGAAAATACTGAATCATGCTGGAGTATGGTTCTTTCTACAGCTCTGGTCATTCCTCACATATGAGAGAAGACTACAGGCAGGATATTTGATCATGGAGGTTGGGATGTGTCACCGATGCTTCTCACACCTCACACCCATCCAATTCCCAGGAGAAGCAGGAGAAGTTGGCTGATCCTTTCCTCTGCCCTTCCTTCCTAAGAGCACAGAAAGATGGGTTATTTGTCACACCCACACTCTACACTAATTTGAGTGGAGTTAATCTATCAGGACTTCCAGATTGACCCTGTGACCTTCCAATACTGAACTATTCAGCTCAACACTATGGGGTGTATTGAGCAGCCAAACTATTGAAGGGGCCAAACTGATCATTTTGGATGCAATTTGTAAAAAGGAGGACAAAATACATTTGAACAACGGAATTAGTTTTATTATCACCGACTTAGATGAGTGCAATGAAAAGTTTATACATTGCCGCTTATAGCATCATCTGAGGTACAAAGGTATCTAGATGCAGCATCTTTAGTTATGAGATGACCATGCTGAGGCCATGCCAGGCCAAGAGATCATAATGCTGGGCCAAGTGGATGCCACTCTGCGTCAAGAAGATGCCACGTTGGCAGGCCTCCATGCCACACCGGGAGATCACCTTACAAGGCTACTAAACCAGGCCGGGAGGACCCCTTGCCATGTCTGCACTGAGACTAGGAGTTGACTGGAAGCACCTGTTAACATATTGTGATATTAAATGAAGAGTGTGCATAAAAGAAATTGAAAAATAAAGGTCATTGAGCACATTTACACAACTGTGAACAAAACATTTTGCCTTGTTTGGCAATTTACCACTGCCCTAATCTCAACATTAATCTCTCCTTAGTTTCTCTCTCTCCTCTCTTACCCCATCGCCTCTCATGATCCAATTCATACACAAAATCCACTTATTCATTTAGTTGAACCCATTTCTCGTAAAGGTTCTTGATTAGCTTCCTTCTTTAGCTCCTTTGTTATCAAGCATTTTAAATGGTTTCCTGTCCTTATATCCTTCTGCTTCTAAAAATGTTATCTCACCACCTTCCTCAGTAAATCACCTTTAACCCCTTTGTCAGCAACGCAGCCCTCAATCGTCACTTTCCTCTCCATAGTTTGTGCTCAACCTGCCTTGACTAAACCTGCCACTGAACTGCAGCAATGCCAATCAACTGCAAGTCTCACCTTCTTCAACCACAATGCAGCCTTGTCATAGTCAGTAATACCATTCTCCTCCAATCCTACTCCTTCTTTATCCATCTCAGTGGAATGGCCGATCTCTTTGCCCTACTTGAATATGGTGAGTGAGTCCTTATTAAAGGCTTCGGCTCCTGGTTCCCTCTTTGAGAACTCCGTGAGCTTTGTGGGAGGTGCAGCCTCCTAATGTATTAGTATCTCAATAACTCTCATTCACCATAACTTCCATTCTTCACTTTTTCAAGAAGGGAAAGGTTAACAAGACAACAAAACAAACCAAATTAGGGATAGGAGAGGAGGACAGTAAAAATAATCCAGCTCACTTCTCCCTCTTGTCTCTGACTCTATTCTTGGAACTTGGCAATCATTGTCCTGTCTGCAACAGTACCTTTTCTTGTAGATATTCACATTACCTTTCTTCTAAATACGCAAGTGGTGTTTTTTATTACATATGGATTACGCCATTTGTCCAGACTAGCAACACACATTACATGATTATTACCCTTTGCTTTTACAGTGATTTCGACAGTGAGGCCAAGAAGGAATCTGAAAACAATGATGAGATTTTAAAAATCGGGCACTGCTTGACTGGGAGATGATGTAGGCCAGTGAGAGATAGATCCAAGTAGGAACACTGGCAGCCGAGATTTGGATGACACCAAGTTCCTGCAGTGTGCAAGGCCAGCAGAGGTGTGTTCAAATATTGAAAGTCTACAAGGAGAAAGTGAGGCTTGCAGATGCTGGAGATCAGAGTCGAGAGTGTGGTGCTGGAAAAACACAGCAGGTCAGGCAGCATCCGAGGAGCAGGAGAATCGACGTTTCTTGATGAAGGGCTTTTACCCGAAACATCGATTCTCCTGCTCCTCAGTTGCTGCCTGACTACCTGTGTTTTTCCAGCACCACACTGTCAACTACTGAAAATCTACAATCAATGAAGGCACAAATGAGAGTTTAGGCAGGAAATGAACTGAGACTGGCACAAACTTGGGTAATGTTTTAGAGGTGATAATAAATGCTTAATAGGGGGTGGCATGGTGCCTCAGTGGTTAGCACTGCTGCCTCGCAACACCAGTACCCCAGGTTCGATTCCAGCCTCGAGCGACTGTCGGCGTGGAGTTTGCACATTCTCCCCGTGTCTGTGTGGGTTTCCTCCCACAGTCCAAAAAACATGCTGGTCAGGTGAATTGACCATGCTAAATTGGTGTTAGGTGCATTAGTCAAAGGGAAACGTATCTGGGTGGGTAACTCTTCGGAGAGTCGGTGTGGACTTGTTGGGCTAAATGGCCTGTTTCCACACTGTAGGGAATCTAATCTAAACTAATAAATGCTTGATGATAGCATGAGTATGAAGTTGGAAGCTCATTCCTGAATTAACTATGTTCCCAAGGCTGCAAGCAGTCTGGATCCCTCTGAGATGTTAACGAGAGAAGTGACAGGTAGGGAACAAATACTTTAGCAAAACTCAACCTTCCAGTTTAATGAACAATGTAAATGGAAGCTTTTTTATGCCAGTTAACCATTAGAACAATTTGAAGCATATATCTGGTACTGTTGAGTGCTCACTCATTTTCATACACTACAGGTCATCAATTATCAACACTTTGAACCATTGTTAACATGACATAGGTTCATTTCCTTTCATGGATGAGGAATGAAAGGTTTATTTGATTGAAGGATTAAACACTGATAAAACTAAAAAAAACTTTTAGGTAGGTAAGCACGAAGTTAAAACACCTAGTTGGCCTTGGAAACCAGCGATCCATGGAGTTTTATTGGTTGTTGCCAAGCTGATTTTCAGGTAGATATAAAGGCCAGGTACCTCCAATAATCTTAGCTATATAGTAGGTGTTCATTTATTCATGATTTGCTATGCATAGTGTCAAAGGTCACCTTGGATGAGGCACTCAATTCTCTGAGGCTCCACAAATGTTCTGGTAAAAGAAATTGCCAAATTATTCTTGTTGATTTAGTATCTTTGAAGTTATACTCGTGATGTTGATAGAATGCTTTGATTTCAATAGTTAAAAATCACAACACCAGGTTATAGACCAACAAGTTTATTTGGAAGCACTAGCTTTCGGAGCGCTGTTCCTTCATCAGATAGCTGTGCAGCAGGACCATCAGACACAGAATTTATTGCAAAGGATTACAGTGTCATGCAACTGAAAGGATATATTGAACAAACCCAGATTGCTGTTAAGTCATTCATCTTTTAGAATGGGTTGCATGTTCTGCTTCATTAATATGCAAATCCCAGAACTTCTTTAAGTCATATTCTCGAGATAACTTGAGGTTTTATGAAATAAAAGTGACATCTCAGCTCAGACAATGCATTACAGGTGTAAGGTTAGAGTCTGTCTGTATCCCAATCTTGAGTCACAATGGTTCTATTTCCAAACTGGAATTTATAAAATATTACATGGATTGATTGCCTGTATTGACTGCCTGCAGATTGTGTGCTTTTTGCACAAAATAGAATGTATCTGTAAATATAATTCTGCAAATTCACCCCATATACCTATATGTGTGTGCACATGCATGAGACAGAGCGTGAGCATGTGCATGCAAAGGTATGTGTGTGAGTGTGAGTGCACGTGAGAGTGTGTGTTTACATGTGTACATGCTTGGTAAAGTGTGTGTATGAGTGTGATGGAATATCAGCCTGTGAGAGAGTGTGAGTGTGAGGCGTGTATGTGTGTGTGTATGAGAGAGAGCATGTGTATGAGAGAGGCCCTGCGTGAGTGTGAAAGTATGTAAGTGCATGTGTAGTAGGGTCACCTGTAGTATGACGTGACCACAAGGTCCTGATTGAGGCCATCCCCATGGGTACCAGACTTGCCTCTCAGCCTCTGCTCGGACACTTTGTGTTGTTGCCTGTCCCAAAGTCCACCTTGGAGGTTGGTCATCCGAAGAACTGAGGCCGAATGTCCCGGACGGCTGAAGTGTTCTCTGACTGGGTGGGCACACCTCTATCTGTTGATTATTGCGTGGTGTCCATTCATCTGTGGCCATAGCCTCTGCTCAGTCTCGCCAATGTACCATGCCTCAGAGATGGGCAACCATGAGATGAACAACATTGGATGAGTCACATGAGTACCTGCCACAAGCATAGTGGGTGGTGTCCCCGCGTGTAATGGTGGTATCCATGTCGACACTCTGACACGGCTTGCAATAGTTGCCAAAACAGGGTAATATGGTGTTGTCATTGATGTTCGCAACAAACTGCCCAGCCTTCAGGACAACAATGTTCTGTATAAGTTTTGGCAGTTGTCTAAAGGCAACTTCTTCATGCAGAGGGTGTGATGTGTATGGAATGAGATGTCATAGGAAGTGGTGAAGGCTGATACAGTTGCAACATATAAAAGGCATCTGGATGTGTATATGAATAGGAAGGGTTTAGAGGGATATGGGCCAGATGCTGGCAAGCGAGACTAGATTGGGTTGGGATACCTGGCCGGCATGGACCGAAGGGTCTGATTTCGTGCTGTCCATCTCTATGACTCTATGATTCTAAATGGAGGCACAGGGAAAGTCGTGGCAAGGTGCTCATCCTCATCAATAATGTGTTGAAGGCTGAGAAGAACATGGTGTAGTTTCTGCTGTCAAGGGAAGTACTGGACAATAAATGGTTCCCTATTGGTTGCATCCTCTGTCTGTCTCCTGAAGAGGTCATTATGGTTTCTCACTGTGGCATTGTCGGAACTGGCAATCAATGAGTTGAGCATCGTACCCTGTTCTTATGAAGGCATCCTTGGGCACCCTCAAGTGTCCGTTAAATTCCACCTCATTTGGACTGATCCTGTGTATGCAGAGGGCTTGTCCATAGGGGATGGCTGTTTTAATTTATTTCAGTTGAAAGCTAGAGAAGTGTAATATTGTGAGGTTAACCATGGGTTTGCGGTAGAGTGAGGTATGGAGAACAGATCTCCGCACAATGCTACGACAACAGATGAATGGACACCGCGCAACAATCATCAGACGGGGTGTTCCCGCACAGTCAGGGAACGCTTCAGCGGTCAGGGACATTCGGCCTTGGATCTCTCACAGGCTTATACACTTTCTCACAGGCTTATACTCCATCATACTCACATACACACACACTTTACTAAACATGCACACATGCATACCCACCCTCTCATGCGCACTCACACTGACACTGACACACACATGCTTAAATGTTGTCTCTCTCTCTCTGTGTCATGCACGCGCGCACACATTATGTCTATGGGGTGAATTTGTATTTACTGAATTATATTTGCAGATGCATTCTATTTTGCTCAAAAGCACACAATCTGCAGGCAATCAATGCAGGCAGTAATATTTTACAGATTTTACTTTGGAAATAGAACCAGCCTGATTCAAGATTGGGATACAGACAGACTCTAACCTCGCACCTTTTATTACATTGCCTGAGCTGAGATGTCACCTTTTTTTGATATAAAACCTTAAGCTATCTCGAGAATGTGACTTAAAAGAAGTTCTGGGATTTGCATATTAATGAAGCGAAACCTGCAACCCATTCTAAAAAATGAAAGACTTAACAGCAATCTAGGGTTGTTTAATATATCGTTTCAGTTGCATGACACTGTAATCTTTTGCTATTAATTCTGTGTCTTATGGTCCTACTCCACAGCTACCTGATGAAGGAACAGCGCTTCAAATAAACCCTCCTCTATAACCTGGTATGTGTGATTTTCAACTTTATTCACCCCAGTCCAACACCAGCTCCTCCACAACTTTATTTCAATAAATACCTGACCTGGATAGTAATTGGGAGATTTTGTTTTATCAGAATCAAGGGATGGGGACCATGTCGGCTTTTGCACACAGATTGTCAACTTCCTGGCAACAAACCTAGCGGTTTCACTGTTTATTTATCCCTGTCTTGTAAGCCATTTCTTTCATAATGTTGCTGTTTTCTATCCAGACTTGATCCTGACATAAGAAAAATAAATAAGAGCGTCACCATTTTGTTACCTCCATTAGGGGGTAACAGCAATATGAATGGTCACAAAGAGTTCCTTCTAATAGTCCCCCTGTGTTATTAGTCATTTCACAAATAGATTGTTTCCTGAAGGAGGAAAAGTCACAGCTATATCCTCAGTCAAAATAAACAACATTAAAGATTGTTTAGATCTTCTTGTTTCTCTTCATCCTTAAAGGATCCAAACAGCGATTCTCATCTGGGCTTGATAAAATGAGCAATGTTCAGGAAGATGAAAAAGTGACGATGCTTCTTTTGAAGACTCTAATATTTCTAAAATAAAGTGTTCTATCCTCCATCCATTCAGTGTATATAAAGGAAACCTCATTCTGTCCCTTACAATTAATGAAGACCAATTTTCCACAGTGCCAATAGCTTTTATCCATTTGCACATTGCTATGCATTAATTCTGATCCAATAGGCTGTCCTCCCCAAAAAAATGTTTAAGGTGGGGGCAGTGGTCAAGCAAAACTATTAAAATTGTGATTGGTAGACTCTCAGTAGGCAAGTGTATCTAAGAACATGAAATCAAGATGGGCAGATACAGATCCATCAGGATCTAATTGAATGTTGGAGGAGGTTCGAGGACTAAATGACCTCTTTTTATAATTCTAAACAATCGGTGTATTGATGAGGCAGGAGAGAGGGATTTTGGAAGTTTTTTTACATTGATCTAATAAAGGATGTTGCAGAGTTTGGAGAGTTTGAGCTATAGGGAGAGGCTCAATAGACTGGGGCTATTTTCCCTGGAATGTTGGAGGCTGAGGTGTGACCTTAAAGAGGTTTATATGTTTATATTAGAGAGAAGTGACAGGTGGCGATTTAACCTGAGGGCCACCAGACTTCAGGTGTGAGCCAGGACATGGATAGGGTGAATAGATAAGATCTTTTCCCCAGGCTAGGGACAACCAAAACTAGAGGGCATAGTTTGAGGGTGAGAGGGGAAAATTTTAAAAGGGACCTAAGGGACAACCTTTTCATGCAGAGGATGGTACATGTATGGGGAATCCGAGAAGCAGGAACGTCAATATTTTGGGCATAAGCCCTTTTGCCCGAAACGTTGATTTTCCTGCTTCTTGGATGCTACCTGACCTGCTGTGCTTTTCCAGCACCACTCTGATCTAAACTCTGGTTTCCAGCATCTGCAGTCCTCACTTTTGCCTGGTACATGTATGGAACGAGCTGCCAGAGGAAGTGGTGGAGGCTGGTGCAATTGCAGCATTTAAAAGGCTTCTGGATGGGTACATGAATAGGAAAGGTTTAGAGGGACATGGGCCAAATCAGTCGAATGGGACTAAATTAATTCAGGATGAGTTGGATTGAAGGGTCTGTTTCTATGCTGTACAAATCCATGACTCTATAACTGGAACTCACTGGTTGTATACATGTTACCTAATTCTTCTAGTCTTGATAACTTTGTGTTTCTGTCATCAGGCTATTTAAAAGAAATGTCAGCACAAATATCGATGATCACTTTGCAGTTGTGGCTTCCATCTGATGCTGTTGTTTTTATTGAGAATTCTTATTGAGAGGCAGGCAGCTGTGAAACTAAGGTAAGGGAAGGCAGGTTGGTTGAGACTTGTGGTTGTTGGCTTGGGAGAGAAAAGTCAACAAAAACTTGGATTAGCATAGCACCTTTAATGTGATAAAACATAACAAGGTATTCTCTGGGAAAAGAGTAAAAAAACTGATACTAAACTACATAAGGAGAGTTTAAAACAAATAGCCAAATGTTTGTTCAAAGAAGTTAGGCTTTCAGAAACATCATAAAGAAGGAAGAAGAGGCAGAGACATTCGAAAGGCCAAATCTTGGTCAGTAGCAAAAAAATGTTACGTCATAAGAGCTTCATGAGCAATGGCTAGTAGAGGATATCCGACCAGATGCACTTGTTCAACCATACACAGGCATGTATTTTATAGCAGGGTCACTTTATACAAATCAAAACATAGCAACAGGATTAGGCTATTCAGTCCCTTGAGTTTGTTCCACCATTCAATGAGATCATGACTGATCTATGGCCTAATTCCATATTCCTGCCTTTGGCCCATCTTCCTTAATACCTTTGCTTAACAAAACTTTATGTATCTCAGATTTAAAATTAACAACTGATTAATTTTATGGAACACAGTTCCAAAGATCTACCCCATCAGGAGATGGAATCAGTGACCTATAGTTTTGTTAAGTTTTTTCAGGTAGATATAAAGGCCAAGTACCTCCAATAATCTTAGCTATATAGTACAGATTCATTTATCGATGGTTTTGCTATGCATAGTGTCAAAGGTCACCTTGAACTGAGGCACTCAATTCTCTGAGGCTCCACAAATGTTATGGTAAAAGAAATTGCCACATTATTCCTGTTGATTTAGCATTTTTGAAAATGGTTAACATTATACTGGTGATGTTGATACATTGCTTCGATTTCAATAAATACCTGAACTGGATAGTCATTGGAGGAATTTTGTTTTATCAGAATCAAGGGATGAGACCCATGTTGGCTTTTGCACACAGATTGTCAACTCCCTGGCAATAAACCTTGCGGCTTCACTGTTTATTTATCTCCATCTTGTAAGCCATTTCTTTCATAATGTTGCTGTTTTCTATCCGAACTTGGTCCTGACATAAGAAAAATAAATAAGAGCATCACCATTTTGTTACCTACATTCGGGGGTAACTGCAATATGAATGGTCACAAAGACTTGATTTTTCCTATTCCTAGCACTGGACGACAGAAGTCAACTCTCACATCCTCGGTCTCTGTGAATGGACTTTATCAAAAGAAAGATTATGAGCCCTCAATGGATCAGAAATCATCAGTTTAAATATTGCTGAGCAAATCAGTTTTGTGGTGATGTTACTATCCTTTTGTTGGTTTTGTAACTATCCCTTTTTCCTGTTTGTTCTTGAGGTATGCAAAGCCAGCAATTGCTCCCTATCTTTAAGTGACGTGGGTGATAAGCGACCCTCAGAAACCATTGCATTCTTTATGGTGTCAGTGCACCCACAGTGCTGTTGTTAGGAAGGGAGTTCCAGGTTTTTGACTCAAAGACCATGAAGGAATGTTACAGTTATTCCAAACTGGGATGGTGTTTGGTTCGAAAGGAACTTGCAGGTGGTGATGTTAGAATGCATCTGTTACATAGAACATAGAACATTACAGCGCAGTACAGGCCCTTTAGCCCTCGATGTTGCACCGCCCTGTCATACTGGTCTGAAGCCCATCCCACCTATTCCATGTATGTCCATTTGCCTGTCCAATGACGACTTAAATGCACTTAAACTTGGTAAATCTACTACCATTGCAGGCAAAGCATTCCATACCCTTACTACTCTCTGAGTAAAGAAACTACCTCTGACATCTGTCTTTTACCTATCTCCCCTCACTTTCAAGTTGTGTCCCCTCTTGTTTGCCGTTCCCATACTTGGAAAAAGGCTCTCGCTATCCACCCTATCTAACCCTCTGATTATCTTGTATGTCTCTGTTAAGTCACCTCTCAACCTTCTTCTCTCTAACGAGAACAACCTCAAGGCCCTCAGCCTTTCCTCATAAGACATTCCTTCCATACCAGGCAACATCCTAGTAAATCTCCTCTGTACCCTTTCCAAAGCTTCCACATCCTTCTTATAATGCAGTGACCGGGACTGTACACAATACTCCAAGTGCGGCCGTACCAGAGCTTTGTACAGCTGCAGCATAGCCTCCTCGTTCCGGAACTCAATCCCTCTATTAATAAAGGCTAAAACACTGTATGCCTTCTTAACAACTGTGTAAATCTGGGTGGCAACTTTCAGGGATCTGTGTACATGGACACCGAGATCT
Organism: Chiloscyllium punctatum; assembly: GCF_047496795.1. Lineage (NCBI taxonomy): Eukaryota > Metazoa > Chordata > Chondrichthyes > Orectolobiformes > Hemiscylliidae > Chiloscyllium > Chiloscyllium punctatum. The sequence goes on along the minus strand of NC_092743.1, from coordinate 103,840,180 downwards.
CTCTGCTCATCTGCACTCCCAAGAATCTTACCATTAGCCCAGTACTTTGCATTCCGATTACTCCGGCCAAAGTGTATCACCTCACACTTGTCCACATTAAACTCCATTTGACACCTCTCAGCCCAGCTCTGCATCCTATCTATGTCTCTCTGCAACCTACTACATCCTTCGTCACTATGCACAACTCCACCAACCTTAGTGTTGTCCACAAATTTAGTAACCCACCCTTCTAAGCCCTCATCCAGGTCATTTATAAAAATGATGAACAGCAGTGGACCCAACACCGACCCTTGCGGTACGCCGCTAGTAACTGGACACCAAGATGAACATGTTCCATCAACCACAACCCTCTGTTTTCTTTCAGCAAGCCAATTACTGATCCAAACTGCTATGTCTCCCACAATCCCATTCCTCCGCATTTTGTATAATAGCCTACTGTGGGGAACCTTATCAAACGCCTTGCTGAAATCCATATACACCACATCAACCGGTTTACTCTCATCTACCTGTTTGGTCACTTTGTCAAAAAATTCAATAAGATTCGTTCGGCACGACCTACCCTTCACAAAACCATGCTGACTGTCCCTGATCAGATTATTATTTTCTAGATGGTTACAAATCCTATCTCTTATAATCTTTTCCAACACTTTACCAACAACTGAAGTGAGACTCACTGGTCTGTAATTACCACGGTTGTCTCTACTACCCTTTTTGAACAAGGGAACCACATTTGTTATCCTCCAGTCCTCAGGCACTATTACTGTAGACAATGATGATTTGAAGATCAATGCCAAAGGCTCTGCAATCTCTTCCCTTGCTTCCCAGAGGATCCTAGGATAGATCCCATCCGGCCCAGGGAACTTGTCTATTTTCGCACTCTGCAGTATTTCTAATACCTCTTCCTTGTGAACCTCAATCTCTTCTAGTCTAGATGCAAGTATCTCTGTATCTTCCTCACCAACATTTTCATTTTCTATAGTGAACACTGCCAAAAAATATTTATTTAGTGCTTCCCCTATCTCCTCTGACTCCACACACAACTTCTCACTATTATCCTGATTGGCCCTAATTTAACTCTTATCATTCTTTTATTCCTGACATATCTATGGAAAGCTTTAGGGTTAACCCTGATCCTATCCACCAACAACTTCTCATGTTTCTTCCTGGCGCTTCTGAGCTCTCTTTTTAGGTTTTTCCTGACTTCCTTGTAACCCTCAAGCACCCTAACTGAGTTCACATTTTGTCCTAACATAAGCCCTCTTCTTCTTCTTCTTGTTGCCCTTGTTCTTCTAGATAATAAAGATCATGGGTCGGAAGGTGCTGCCATTTCTTGTATTCTTCAGCATGAATTTGTGAAATTTGTCCAATTTGTACTTTTAAACATAGAACAGTACAGCACAGTACAATACAGGCCTTCGGCCCTCGATGTTGTTCTGGCCTTCAATCCTAGTCTAAGATCAGACTAACCTATATACCCTTCATTGTATTATCTTCCATGTGCCTATCCAAGAGTCACTTAAATGTCCCTAATGTATCTGACTCAACCACCACTGCTGGCAGTGCATTCCATGCCCTCACCCCTCTCTGAGCAAAGAACCTACCTCTGACATCTCCCCTAAACCTTCCCCCAGTTATCTTAAAATTATCTTCCCTTGTGATAGACATTTCCACCATGGGAAAATGTCTCTGGCTATCTATTCTATCTGTGCTTCTCATCACCTTGTACACCTCTATCAAGTCACCTCTTATCCTTTTCCACTCCAATGAGGAAAGCCCTAGTTCTCTCAACCTTTTTTCATAAGACATGCCCTCCAGTCCAGCCAGTGTCTTGGTAAATCTCCTTTGCACACTCTCTAAAGCTTCTGCATCTTTCTTATAATGAGGCGACCAGAACTGAACATAATGTTCCAAGTGTGGACTAACTAGGCCTCTTTCGAGCTGCAGCATAATCTGACGGCTCTTAAACTCAATCCCCCTGCTAATGAAAACCAACACACCATATGTCTTCTTGTCAACCTGGGTGGCAACTTTGAGTGGTCTATGCACATGGACCCCAAGATCCCTCCATTCCTCCACACTGCTAAGAATCCTGCCTTTAACCCTGTATTCTGTATTCTGCATTCACATGTCAGTGAACCTAAATAATTTAGGGGAGAACTGGCAGCCATTTATGTGAAACTGTAATGGTGATGCTCTATGAACCCAATACAATGAACACAGATGTTGGTTTGATTGATTAGATTAGGTTACCTACAGTGTGGAAACAGGCCCTTCGGCCCAACAAGTCCACACCGACCCTCCGAAAAGAAACCCACGCCCCCTGACTAATCCACCTAACACTACGGGCAATTTAGCATGGCCAATTCACCTGACCTGCACATCTTTGGACTGTGGGAGGAAACCGGAGCACCTGGAGGAAACCCACACAGACAGGGGGAGAATGTGCAAGCTCCACACAGACAGTTGCCCGAGGCAGGAATTGAACCGAGGTCTCTGGTACTGTGAGGCAGCAGTGCCAACCACTGAGCCACCGTGCCGCCCCATTGGTGACATGTTATCCCCTACCTCTTTGGTCATCTATGACAGTTCTATATTTGGCAAATAGCCTTTCCCTTTTAGGGTAGGTTTTTCTGTATAAGGGAAAATTAGTTTTCATGAACACCTCTCCCTCCCCCCCATTGAGTCAATTAGCCCAGTTCCCTCCAGGAGGTGGGATCTACCTGCTTGGCACCAGAGGAAAAGGCAGGCAGGAGGCTCCCAGGGAGACCATGGAGGTTGATTGAAGCAGAAAGCAGTCTTAAATGACAGTGTCAAAGCCATAGATAAAAGCAGAGATCATCGCAATCTCCCTCTACTTTTGTTCCAAATCATTGGCAGAGAGCTTTATTTGGATACTGCAGTGAAGCTGACAGCTGTGAGCTGACACACACAAGTTTGGCTTTGCCTGAGAAAGAAAACTAAAATGGCAATCAGATGGGCTCCTTTAGTTAATTCAGTTGGCTTATGAGGAGTGACTGAGTAGACTGGGCATTATATTCATTAGAATTCAGAAGAATGAGGGGGGCATCTTATAGAAACATACAAAATTATGAAGGGAATAGATGAGTTAGAAGTAGAGAGGATGTTTTCACTGGCAGATGAAACTAGGACAAGAGGGCATAGCCTCAAAATTAAGGAGAGCAGGTTTAGAACTGAATTGAGAAGGAACTTCTTCACCCAGACGGTTGTGAATCTATGGAATTCCCTGCCCAGTGAAGTAGTTGACACTACTTCAGTAAACGTTTTTAAAGCTAAGATTGGTTTTTTTTGAACAATGAGGAATTAACTGATATGATGAGAGTGTGGGTAAGTGGAGCTGAGGCCACAAAAAGATCATCCATGATCTTATTGAATAGCAAAGCGGGCTCGAAGGGCCAGATGGCCTACTCCTGCTCCTAGTTCTTAGGTTAATTTGTGGTGAGCGTGCTCCCTGATCCATCTCTGCTGCCTTGCCTTTGCCAATTTGAAACTGTCAGGGATGCCCATGGTTCCTGATAGGACTGCCTGATCTGGACCGAGATTTTCAAAGTAACACACAAATGAACCTAATTGTGGTTTGAAAATTCTGGTCATCATTACAGAATACAAGCCTGAATACATATGGATGGAAGAAGGCTAGGCTGATATTTATAAATAGCGAAATGAAGTCATTACTCCTATTCTTGCACATCTGGTAATGTAATATTTTCACTGACGTAAACAATGGTGACAACATGAAACATGGGTATGGAACTCTCTAGGTGAAAGAGCAGGATAAATCAGATGGGTCAGTGCAGAAACCAAGGTTGATCCAATTTGAATCTACTTCACAGACTTTCCATCTCCTGTGTGACTCTACTTTTATTTTTTGCTTCATTGCCAAAGTGCAGAGAAACTGGTGCCTTACTGATGGCAAGTAAACAGCACAAATACTGTTCCAAATATTGGATCTCAGCAAGTCTGGGGATGTGTTCGATGAGGGAGACACAATGGGAAGGATTAAACTCACTTGTATTGTGAAAGCGTCCTATGTGGCATTCATGTTAGTGGATCTGGAGATGACTGTTTTTGCATTGTTTCATGATGAGAGAAATGTAAATACTAATGAAAGTGGCTGTCCATTAACACACAATGGCTGTCACTGCAATTGTTCAGTCCAATGTAACCCAAATGAACTGCAGCCAGGAGCAGAATGGCATCAGCTGTGTATTAATATTTGTGCATGTTTAGACCCTTGGCCTAGTGCTTTGGGGAAACTTCAGCTATTCAGCTAGCCCAGCTGTTACAGCTAGCCTCCTGTTACCATGGTACCAGAGAGAAAAAACATGATATTTGGAAGTTAATTTGTGATTATCCCTCTTTTCTGCCAACCTTTCATTCACTTTTGGCCGGGTTTAAGCTGGGCTCCTTACAATTCTGTCCCAAATGATTTTGTCTTGCAAAAGAACAAATAAATTCTATCGAAATTGTTTTTGTTTAATCTAGACCTTTGGATGTTTTGAAGTCTGGCCTTCTGCATATCAAATTGAAAGTAGTGTGTGAAGAGAGTAACCAGGTTGTTAATAAACCGTGATAATATAGCCTCACCAGGATTAGCTGGCAGAAAGTGAGTGTTAAATATCAGCTACTTATCTAATCAGAAGTATGTGTGAGAAGGGAGGAGAGACAGGAGAAATTCTGCTAGTATCAAGCTGTGGGAGTCTGTGCGCATCTGTTAAAAAGCAGGAGAGGAAGTGAAGAGGCCAAGGAGTATTCACAGACACCACTGAGCACAGCTACATCCCCTCCAGAACTTAGACACATATAAATAGTGGCTTCCCCTTAAATAAGTGACAGGATGTAATTTGAACGGGGAGTGAAATGCTGGAAAAGATTTAGACCCAGAGGGAGGCAGAGGGACAGAAGGCAGCACACCGCTATATAATTATAAAAGGCTATATTACAGAAGGAGGCCATTTTGCCCTTCATGTCTGTACTGGCTGTATGAATGATCTGTCCAATTAGTTCCACTCCCCCTCTCCCTCTGCGAACACTTATTTAAGCAATGCACATGTACACAGTTTAAAAATAAGATCTGTGTCAAAAACATAAAGGTAAAAGAAAATATATGAAGCAGTTTCTCAATTCGAGTCACAAAGTTGTACAGCACAGAAACAGACCCTTTGGTCCAACTCGTCCATGCCAACCAGATATCCTCAATTAATCTAGTCCCATTTGCCAGCATTTGGCCCATATCCCTCTGAACCCTTCCTATTCATATAGTCAGACAAGATGTCTTTTAAATGTTGTAATTGTACCAGCATCCACCACTTCCTCATACAGCCATTTAAATCTCTTTTAAGTATTTCCCCCTCACTTTAAACCTGTGCCCTCTAGTTTTCTACTCCTCTACCCTGGGGAAAAGGCCTTGGCTATTCACCCTATCTACATCCCTCATGCTTTTATAAACCTCTATAATGTCGTCTGTCAACCTCTGACGCTCCAGGGAAATTAGCTTCAGCCTACTGGGCCTCTTCCTATAGCTCAAACCCTCCAACCCTGATAACATCCTTGTAAGTCTTTTCTGACTTATTTCAAGCTTAACAACATCTTCCCCATTGTAAGGAGACCAGAGTTGAATGTAGTGTTCCAAATGAAGGTGAACTAATGTCCTGCACAGCAGCAACATGACAGACAGGGTAGTGAAGGAGGTGTTTCATACGTTGGTCAGTGAATTGAGTATAGGAGCTCGGATGTCATTGTTTGCAGATTGCAGCTAGTTGAGTGTTGTGACGTCTTTGCATTACAGATTGCCAGTCACATCAACATTAGTAGTTGAACAGTTGACTTCATAATCCTTACTTTTGCAGATTGCTTGAGCTTCTGTCGGTATGATTACTTTTGGCCATGATTAAATTCCAGCATTCCTTGGTTGTCCTGTTTTGCTTTTGACTGGTTTGCAGTACTCAAGGTGAGTGAGAGTCTTTCTTTACCTGCCATATAGGAGTGACTAAGAGATAGCTTTTCAACTGTGACCATTCAACTACATTAATGCTTAAACTCAGAATGTCTTGTCCCAATAGTGCACTTCAGTGGAGTTAAACCAGCTTTTTAATCATTGTTCTTGTGAATTCTTCAGAGGAAAAATGTAAAATATGTCCTCAGTTTGGAACATAACTCACAGATTGTGGTTTGCTGCTGAGCAGGGGTCATCAGCCTGTCATTATCATTATAGTCACAAAAGATCACTGTCTTGTCCATTTTGATTTGCCTCTTCACTCCTTTGAAGTGCTGTTGCTTGAATCTTCAATCGCAGCTATAGGTGAGACATTCTGTAGATATCAATCTAATTTACATCCACAACCATTTTGAAAATCATATTTTAGAATTACACTTTTAAAATGTCCATAGTATGACTGGGTTCTCAGCTGTGGCCAGGGCAATATAACGCTATAGTAGTGCATGCTGTGTAAGGCACTCCTCAGTATTAACCTGTATATCACATCATCCTACAATGTCTAACTCGCTTGTTATCCATTTCCCTTGTTGAAGATTACAGCTGCTATCATGCTTTCAGACAAAGTTTAGCAAAGCACATAAACTGCTTGCAAACTGCATCTTCAAAGTAACATAAAGGGCATAAATATGAAGATTTAAGGAGTCTTTATAGAATAAAAATTTAACTGTGCCAATACTGAAATAGCGACCAGACATGTCTTTAAGAAATTATATCACAATGACGTCTGATTATGTAGGACTGAGACCTAGTGAAGATTTGGTCAACCACGGTTTAGAGGCCCGGGTCTTCTTCAATATATAATTTCAGTTACATCACACTGTAAACTTTTGCTATAAATTCTGTGTCTTATTCTCCACAATCACCTGATGGAGCAGCGCTCCAAAAGCTGGTGCTTCCAAATAAACCTGTTGGACTATAATCTGGTGCTGTATGATTTTTAACTTTGGTCAACCATGTGAACGTATATAATTTATTGATAATAATTGTTAATAGCTCGTATTTGCATTGTGTTCTGTCCTTGTCTGTCCTTAACTCCTAGATGCCTCTAGTGATATCCATATCATCTTCAATTAAACAAATGAACATTTTTCCATCTACACATCCCAGAAAAGTGCTTCAAATGAGGACGGTGCATTTTTAGGAGAGATTTCTGTGAGGTGGAGGGGATACAGTTCTGAATGATGTAGTAGATTAGGCTACAAGTCTTTCACCATTAGGTTTGGTTCAAGTCTAACCTATCCCTCTCTGCCGGTGGTAAGAGTCTGGGATTGGATTAGTTAATGGCTTGGTCTGGATTCAATGTACCCCAATGCAAACACTGCATCAAGTTTACACTAAAAAAGGGCATTTCAACTGAATGGCAGTAAACACCACAGGTAATACTATCCTGGACAGGTTACCGAATGATTAGTTTTCTCAAACTTCCAGAAAACTGAGAGTACAACAAAGTTGATATCCATTTGCATGACTCCATTCCAGAATGATAAACATGTATTTGAAATCAGGAGAGAGCCCTTATATCATTATTAGAGCTATTGGAGTACACACCATAAAGACCAAACATGATTAAGCCTTAGTTTATATTGTGTTAGTAAGGAAGTGACGTAATGTTGTTGATCAAACCTGAATGCCATTGATGAAAAATTGACTTCTCAATGCAGTGCATGTCAATTGCTATCTTCAGTTGATATATTAAGGCACATAGGCTCCTGCTGCAGATAGGAAACTCCTCCTCTCCCCTACTCTTCGGAGGGTCAGTGTGGACTTGTTGGTCCAAACAGCCTGTTTCCATACTGGAGGGAATCTAATCTAATCTTACCAAAGTGATTGGAATGAAGTTTGCCAAGTGGACCTCATAGAATACAAGTTCCCTGATTGGGAGCTCATTAACCTGGTCCAATCAGGGAGCCCTGGCTGACAGATATAAACAGGAGCATCAGAGGTTCTGTTCACTCTGAGAGCTGGCTCTGAGGGAGCTGGACCAATGTCAAGGGGAAAAAAAAGGAGATCACACCTGCACACACACAACATGGGTGCTGGGGGAAAAAATAAGCACTACCGCAGTAGTGGGTTAAAAAAAAAGAAAAACGAAGAGAAAAAAGAAAAAATAATAATAAACAGGAGTGTCAGGGTTCGGTTCACTCTGAGAGCTGGCTCTGAGAGAGTTGGATCAGTGTCAAGGGCACGTCATGTATAAATAAAAGGTGACTGGATGACAGGATACCAGCCTCTGTGGAACTATTTCACTTACCACTGGCCATATGAGAGACCACTCAGAGTGCCACAGAATCATGATTGCATAGAAGGAGACCATTCAGCCCTTTGTATCCATGCCTGGTTGCTGAGCAACTCATACTTGTAACATTTATCTACAGCCTTCCAAATTCTTCTCTTTGGGTAATTATCCACTTTCCTTATATAGCTACAATTGAATCAGTCTTCCCCATATTCTTGGGCTGGGTATTAAAATCCAACCACTCATTGTGAAACAAAACTGTTCCTCATGTTGTGATCGGTTCTGTTGCTATTCATCTCAAATCAATGTCTTCTGTTTCTCAGCCCTTTAATTACCGGGAATCATTTCTCCAAATCTGTTCAATGAAGACCTCCTCATAATTTTGAACCTCTCTCCTGTCATTTGTTTTTGCCAATCTATCTCTCTATGTAACTTCAATCCATAATTCCTGGAAATATTATCATGAATCCTTTCACATCCTCTCCAAACCGTTTACACCCTTCTGAAAATGTGGCCCTCAACATTGGAGACCATATTCCAATATTCTAGATGAAGCTTAACCAGAGTTTTATAAAGATTCACCTAACCTCCTTGCCTTGTACTCTACGCTTCTATGTTTAAAGCACTGGATCTTTATTTACAACAAATCCTTTCTCAACCTACCTGACCACTTCAATGATTTGTAGAAGTACAATGAGAAATATCTTCTGCATGTCTACTCTTCTTTCAGTTCATTCATGAGATGTGGACCTCACTGGCTGGCCAGTATTTATTGCTCATCCCTAGTTTTCCTTGAGAAGGTTTGGTGAGCTGCTTTCTTGAAGCACTGCAGTCCATTTAGACCCACAATGCCTTTAAGGAGGGAATCCAAGATTTTGACTCAGCAACACTGAAGGAATGGCAATATATTTCTGAGGCAGGTTAGTTAGTGGGCTGGAGGGGAACTTGCAGGTGGTGGTGTTGCCAAGTACCTGTTGCACTTGCGCTTCGAGATGAAAATGGCCATGATTTTGGAAGATGCTAAGGAGCCTTGGTGAATTTCTGCAGTGCATTTTGTTGATGGTTCACCTTGCTGTTACTGAGTGTCAGTGGTGAAGGGAGTCAGTGTTTGTGCATGCGGTGCCAATCAAACAGGCTACTTTGCCCTTGATAACATCAAGTTTCTTGAGTGTTCTTTGAGCTGCACACGTTCAGGTAAGTGAGAAGTATTCCATCACACTCCTGACTGATCTCCTTCATTTTGACAAGCTATGTCATGTCACTCACCAACCACTACCAGGTCCACCAGCATCCCTCCCCCACACAGTCTTTTCTATTCTCGATCAAGAACCCCAATCTCATTGGGATTGTCAAGACATCCTGGAGACTGAAATCGCAATTGAGGAACTTGGTCAGAAGAAGCAGCCTTTGTTGTAATTTCTGATTGTGGCTGGGGAGAGCCAGAAATCTACTAAAAAAAAACAGATTTCACCACTGCTTCCCAGCCGACTCCATTGAGAGAGAATAGGTCTCTTTTGTATCTTTCACAATGTCAGTGTCCCAAAATGCTTTTACAACCAATGATACACTTTTAAAATATTCCCATATTGGTGACACAGATCATGAATAGCTCTACGAAAAAAGGGATGGTTTCCCTGAAATTTTCATCTTTCACTCAAGCAAAACAATGCCGAATTTCAGGTGATTATAACAATTTATACTACACAAGGGAAAAAGCAACGTACGTTTATCCACAGGAACCCATTCTGTGTAAGCAAAAATAATCCAGTCAGGACTTGCAACTTTCTTGGATTACTCAGGTATTTGGGCAGACTATAATTCTGCATCACTTTCTTTATGTTAATCCCTCAGCCAATCAAAGACAATTTACGAACTAATCAATGTTGTTTTCTCCAGTAGTATAAACTGTTGTGATCGTTTGAAATTTGGATTTCTTGTGCTTATCCTGATGCGTGCAAAGGGGAAAGTTCAGTAACATATCTCTCTTTTTAGCAACTTGGTCGCTGTTTTAATGTAAGGAATAATTGGACACAGTAAGCTCCCACAAACAGTGATGTCATAAAGATCAGATGATCTGTTTTAGTTACATTGGTCAACAAATCATTGTTGGGTGGGTATCAGGGAGAAATTCTCCGCTCTTCTTTAAAAGGATCTTTCATTTTCAGGGCCAACAGAATCTCAACATAATATTTCAGTCTTGATCACAAAATCCAGACTGTCAGCCCCAGTATGGCATTGTCAGAGGTGGTGTTTCTTAGATGAAATGGGTCTCAAACACCCAATCTACCCACTCAGAGGGGTGTAAGGACTACCCACTGAGATAGGGCTGCCAGTTTCAGTACAGATGTTTCATACTTACACAGGAGTATATGGGTGCGTGAAGTTTATTAGCGTGACTATGTATACAGTTCAGGCAGCACGTATTTGAAGGTTGAAGCAATCTGTTTGGTCTTGGTCCCTGGAGCTCTCCCTGGCTGGGTGGGAATTCGGGTTCCTGTTTACTTTCACTAGTGGTTCAGTAGGTTGTGATTGCTGTCCTTGTTTATCTTCTGGAAGGTCACTGTTATTCCCCCTTAGGTACTGGTCTACATTTCCTCCTGGGAGGTGTTTTGGTGTTAGGGAGTGGAACTGAACTGTGACTAGTGCTCTATTACACAGCCACAAGTACTAATTGGGCAACTTGATGGATATTAAATCTGTAGCGCAGTCAGCAGTGAAAAAGTAACTTTTATTTTAACTCAGGAAAGAAGCAACGTTATTGTTCTTTATAACGAAGTCAGCTATTTGAAGACAGGCGGTTTCTTTAGAGGTCCACAGAAAAGTCTTGTTCAACAATCTATGTGAATACATCGCATCAAAAGGAAAAATCTTCAGGCTTGGTTATTGCGAAAAAAAAACTGACAGGGCCCCTTAGGAGAGCTTTTAAATCAAACAGCCTATAAAGCTGCCAACCTCAGTGTATCAAACAGAAATGAGTGGGGAGGGCTGCCGTGAGAAAGAGACGTGACAAAAGCTAGCCACAAAGTCCTAATAGTTCCAATCAGCACTGAGGGTCTGTCTGTTCCACAAGGACTGCAGCAGTTCAAGACAGCAACTCATCACTACCTTGGTCTGGGCAATTAGGGGTGAACAACAAATGCTAGCCCAGTCAGCGATGGCCATGTTCCGTAAACAAATTTTAAAAATGCACAACTGGTTTTACCAGGAGTGTGAAAACGCAGGTCCTGACAGGATTTGCAAATACAGTGCAATGGGTACATCCTTGATAGAAAAGCGCAGCAGGTCAGGCAGCATCCAAGGAGCAGGAGAATCGACATTTCGGGCATGAGCCCTTCTTCAGGAATGAGGAACTAATGAAGCAGGCTAAGATAAAAGGTAGGGAGGAGGGACTTGGGGGAAGGGCGTTGGAAATGCGATAGGTAGAAGGAGGCTAAGGTGAGGGTGATAGGCCGGAGTGGGGGTGGGGGTGGAGAGGTCAGGAAGAAGATTGCAGGTTAGGAAAGTGGTGCTGAGTTCGAGGTTGGGACTGAGACAAGGTGGGGGGAGGGGAAATGAGGAAACTGGAGAAATCTGAGTTCATCCCTTGTGGTTGGAGGGTTCCTAGGCGGAAGATGAGGCGCTCTTCCTCCAGCCGTCGTGTTGCTATGGTCTGGCGATGGAGGAGTCCAAGGGCCTGCATGACCTTGGTGGAGTGGGAGGGGGAGTTGAAGTGTTGAGCAATGGGATGGTTGGGTTGGTTGTTCAGAGAACACCTCTGGGACACCCGGACCAACCAACCCAACCACCCCGTGGCTCAACACTTCAACTCCCCCTCCCACTCCACCAAGGACATGCAGGTCCTTGGACTCCTCCATCACCAAACCATAGCAACACGACGGCTGGAGGAAGAGCGCCTCATCTTCCGCCTAGGAACCATCCAACCACAAGGGATGAACTCAGATTTCTCCAGTTTCCTCATTTCCCCTCCCCCCACCTGTCTCAGTCCCAACCTCGAACTCAGCACCACCTTCCTAACCTGCAATCTTCTTCCTGACCTCTCTGCCCCCACCCCCCCACTCTGGCCTATCACCCTCACCTTAACCTCCTTCCACCTATCGCATTTCCAACGCTCCTCCCCCAAGTCCCTCCTCCCTACCTTTTATCTTAGCCTGCTTGGCACACATTCTTCATTCCTGAAGAAGGGCTCATTCCTGAAACGTCGATTCTCCTGCTTCTTGGATGCTGCCTGACCTGCTGTGCTTTTCCAGCAACACATTTTCAGCTCTGATCTCCAGCATCTGCAGTCCTCACTTTCTCCTACATCCTTGATAGTCAAGATGTGAAGGTGCCGGTGTTGGACTGGGGTGCAAAAAGTTAAAAATCACACAACACCAGGTTATAGTCCAACAGGGGGTTTATTTGGCAGTATTAGCTTTTGGAGCGCTGTTCCTTCATTAGGTAGTTTGGAACAGGATCATAAGACACAGAATTTATAGCAAAAGATTAGAGTGTCATGCAACTGAAATTCTATATTGAACAAAAGGAGCAGTGCTCTGAAAGCTAATGCTTCCAAATAAACCTGTTGGACTATAGCCTGGTGTTGTGTGATTTTTAACTTTATCCTTGAAAGTGATCTTGATATGGTGGGGTAACCTATTTAGTGATATTTACATGTCAGAAAGGGGTAGAATTGCTCAAGAATTATTTTTGTGGTTCTTAAGATGTAGGCATGGTTGGCAAGGCCAGCATTTATTGTCCATCCCAAATTCTGTTTGGGAGGGAGTTGATGGCATGGATACACCCACTGTGCTTTGGTTTTCCACAACAGGCATTTCAGGAGAGCAGTTAAGAGTCAGCCACCTTGCTCTAGGTCTGGAGTCATGTGCAGTCCAGACTGGGTACAGAAGGGCATACATGAATCAAAAAAGGGTTTTTCAAATGACAATCTGGTGACTTTTAAGATAATGATCAGTGCTGCTAACTTTGTCAGTCCAGTTCATTGAATTAAAATTCTCCAGTGGTTACTGGTGAACTTTGAGCTCAGTCTCCAGATCACATGTCCAGATATCTGGATTAGTGACTCACTATCAGTATCACTACACTCCCATCTTTCTCAAGGTGAACAGATCACGTTCACCTGCGATGGCAGGTGATTCATATTGGAGAGATTTGTTTTCCACCATGGTTGCAGGAGTCTTAATGTTTTATTGGAATTTGGATCATGTCAAGATATGGTAGATCAATAACAGTCCACTTTCAGTCTTCTTTGAAAATAAATCTTTGATCATCTGGACAGTTGGATCAGAATTTTACCAGCCTCGTGACACCAGATTCAACAGTTCTCGGGAGCTGAGGGAACCTGCTAAGTGGCCGCGTCAGTTAGGCTTCTGAATCTTATACTGGATTAGTGGTGCTGGAAGAGCACAGCAGTTCAATCTTATTCCAACTCCGGCCATGCTTTTCAGATGTGGCTAGGCAGGAGGCTGGAGGGACACAGCAAGCTAGGCAGCATCAGCAGATGGAGAAGCCGATGTGTCGGATGTAACCCTTCTTCAGGACTCTTCTTTCAGATATTGTTTGTGATATATATAGATGATCTGGAAGAGGCCACTGTTGGTATGATCAGAAAGTTTGCAGATGACACGAAGATTGGTGGCATAGCAGAAAGCATAGGGGAACGTCAAAGAATACAGGAGAATATAGATAGACTGGAGAGTTGGGCAGAGAAGTGGCAGATGGAGTTCAATCCAGGCAAATGTGAGGTGATGCATTGTGGGAAGTCTACTTCTAGAGCAAATTATACTGTAAACGGAAGAGCCTTGGGAAAAGTTGATGAGCAGAGAGATCTGGGAGTTCGAGTCCATTGTACTCTGAAGGTTACTGCACAGGTGGATAGAGTGGTCAAGAAGGCATATAGTATGTTTGCCTTCATCGGACAGGGTATTGAGTATAAGAGCTGGCAGGTCATGTTAAAATTGTACAAGACTTTGGTTCGGCCACATTTAGAATATTGTGTACAATTCTAATTGGCACATTACCCAAAGGATGTGGACGCTTTGGAGAGGGTGCAGAGAAGGTTTACAAAAATGTTGCCTGGTATGGAAGGTGCTAGCTATAAAGAGAGGTTGAGTAGGTTAGAAAAAAGGAGTTTGAGGAGGGGCCTGATTGAGGTCTACAAAACATGAAGGTAAGCATTTTCCCAGGGTGAAGGATTCAATAACGAGAGGTCATGCTTTCAAGGTGAGAGATGGAAAGTTTAAGGGGGATACACATGGCAAATACTTCGCACAGAGGGTGGTGGGTGTCTGGAACGCATTGCCAACAGAAGTAATAGAGGCAGGCACCGTAGATTCATTTAAGGTGCATCTGGACAGATGCATGAGGTGGTAGGGAGCAGAGGGATACAGATACTTAGGAATTGGGCGACAGGTTTAGGCAATGGATTTGGATCAGCTCAGGCTTGGAGGGCCAAAGGGCCTGTTCCTGAGCTGTAAATTTTCTTTGTTCTTCTTTGTCCTATGTAGCCAGCCAGGGATGCACAGAATAGAGGTGGGCAGATAATGAGGACTGTTTAAATAAAACAGAAACAGAAAATGCTGGGATTGCTCAGCAGGTCAGGCAGCATCTGTGGAGAGAAATCAAAGTCAACATTTGGATCTGGTAACCTTTCCTCAGAACGGATGGTGCCAAGGAAAAAGTTATTTTTTGTGCAGAAGATAGGATGGGGAAGGATTAAGGAGTAAATGATAGGTTGGGATAAAGCCCAAAGAGAGAAGAACAGAAGGACAGACAAAAGAGTGGACAATGATCAGCCTGGGAGAATGACTATCCATTAGTGGACAATTAGTAGCTAGCACTGGCTGGTATGCAATAGCAGACCATGTGATAACAAGGCTTGGTTTGCGGGCGCTGGGGTAAGGACATGGGAGGAGGTGCCTCAAGCCCTAGAATTGTTATACTCGATATTGAGTCCAGAATTCTATATAGCCCCCAAATGGAAAATGAAATACCCTTCTTCCAGCATGTGCTGAGCTTGGCTGGAGCGCTGCAGCTAGCTGGATCAGATGTTGGCCAGGGAACACAGTGGTCTGTTAATTAAGACTGTTAGTCAACCAATTAACCAGTGACTTGGGATTTGGTAATGGGCACACATAGTCAGTACTGGATTAGTGGTGCTGGAAGAGCACAGCAGTTCAGGCAGCATCCAACGAGTCAGTAGCTTGGAGAACTCAGTAATATATAAGTGGTGCCGATATTTTCTAATGTTATGCAGTGTTATGGACAGAATCTGGAGAATGTTGCCCAAATTGTTCCTGGGTGAGGAGGAGGGCTGAACTGGCTCCTTTTATAAACCTGCCTGATTGGTTGGTTGCAATAAGTTTAATTTACAAAGGATCCCTTCCTTAGTGGATACTTTTCTCCAATACCAAGTGGATTTAGTTTCAAAGGAAGCCAATTTAATTAGGCTTGCTTGAGTTAATAAAGAGTGAATTCATTAGTTGCTAGACGCGGGAAGAAATCATAACACAAGACACACACGTATTAGAAATTAAAAGTGAGTCGAAAGGAAAGTAACAAGTTAAGAGTTATATGGATCAGTCTCTATTGGGGGAATTTTGTAGGGGCCAGTGTGATGTGGACTTTGGTGAGATTTGTGGCAGAATCAGCTGAGAAGTCCAAAAAGACCCAGCTTGAATGTGGGAGCATCATGTTGCATTTTCTTATGGATTTATGTAGCAAAGCAAGTATTTCACCTGGAAGCACTGAGTTGCCAGTTAATGGGGATTAAAGCTTGTGAAACAGCTTATTACAAGGTGACACACACAACCTTGGAATGGAAATCTGGCTGCAAGGAGCCTCCATGCTGCTCAGCACCAAACACCTCAGGGCGTGATCCATGAACATCTGCAGACATTGACATCAAACATTTGCCAACTCCTCCTGACCACATGTACATGAGTGACCATAAAGCACAGGCCTGTGACCACAGATTTCTGGTTGACTGCCTGGACCCAGTCCACCTCTGTTCCTCAACTGCATTCTTAATGGAAAGAGTATTCAGCTTTGCAACTCCTCAAAGAGAATTATTTAATGGAGGCTTTCGAAGGTGCTTTCTATCTGACCTGCCTGTACCCATTGGTCAGAAGCAAGCTGCTTAAGTGTTTCAAATTCCAGGAACGTCTGGTCAGGCCATTTCCAAGCCAAATACATTTAAGTTAGACTTTTTTACTATCTTGTGCCCAGTGGCAATTTCTAGAGGTAAGAGCGGTTGCACACGTATACTTTCACTTGCTAAAAAGGACGAATATTGAACTGGCCACCCTAACTACTGAGCACCCTCAGAAGAAATAAAGAAAACTTCTAACTCTACCTCTGATGAATTGCAAACCAAGTTGCATCTGGCCTTACGACTGAGCCAGTGGTCTCCTCAGGAAACATAGGACTCCTGCCATAAAAACTGAAAGCATTGGATAAATTCAACAAGTCTGGCAGCATCTTTTGAACCAGTGTTCATGTTTTGGATCCAACATAACTCTTCTTCCTTGGGGTTTCTCCAGCATTTTTCTGTTTTTATTTCAGTAGCTGCAGTATTTTGTTTTTATTATAGGCTTCCTGACCCTTAGCTCGAACGGTCTTCATTCAAGCTGTTTGTCTAGTAGTTTACTTTTCCTAAAGTTCTCTCTCTGCTCTTTCATCTCTTTCCCATTCATCTCTCTCACTTTGTCTTTCTTCCCTTTTCCCTTGAAATTCTCATTTCTGCTTCTCTAACTTTAATCTCTCTACCGCTACTCTATCCATTTCATTATCCTTAAACACTGGCCACTCCTAATGAAATTTCAGATCTTCCTGCTTCCAGGCAAAATTCTAATTCCCCTATACTAAATCTTCTAATTATTCAACTGAGAGACAAAATGATTAACTCATTGAAAGTAACTTTTCCTAATTCGACTAAGAATGTGTTGGTATCAAATGTTGACATTTCTAAACTGCAGCAATGCAAAAGGTTTTTTGCATTTTTAAAAAAATTCATTTCAATGTGCCACTTTATCCACTCTAAGTGTTTTGTTTCACCTGTAGGTTCAAGCTTGTTCATGGGACCCCAATTTATTACAAACACTCCCCAGTGGTTCAACTTTCAGATGGAATACTCCAAATGGCATGTGTGAGGCAGGAAGAACGGACTCCCCTTTACTTACCCAAACCCCTCAGTTGGTAACCATGAGTATAATTTCTCCCTAAGAGAAATAAAAACACCTGAATGCCAAGGTCATGGAATTGACGGGAGGCGTGGACCCCAAATACTTTGGCTTCGTGATGGGCGCACGAGGCAAGTGGCTGGATATGAATAACCGCCTCATGATGGACGAAGCATGAATATAATTTTACAAAGATGTGGATATCCTTCCCCAAAACCAAATGAATTTATGTTTTAAAAGGAGCCAATATAACCAGACTGTCTTGAGTTAGAAAGAAGAATGATTATATTAGTTACTAACTACAACAAAAGAAATAATACTGACACACACACACACACACACACACACACACACATTATTGATGCAAGTTGTAAAAGATTTATGGATCAACATCAATGAGTCATTCATGAAGAGCAGATCATCAAATGTTGCGGCCATTACAATGGACGTTACTGAGAGTTGATGTCGGTGGTTGGTTTTGAGTATGAACGTCTTTGCTTTACAGACTTTGAAATTTCTTTCTGCTTGTTCCTTTTGATTTGCCTGTTGGCTGATCAGCTTCATCACTCAGAATGAAGAATCCTTTACCTGCAGTGCAGGGGTGTTCAATGTCTGACCTCAAAGCTGTAGCCATTATTACACTACTCCACATATTAAGGCATCAGGCCATTGGAACACACAGACTAGAGTTGAAGCCTACTTTCAACCCCTGTCCCTGTGTATTCTTAATACAGAGAAATGCAACTATGTCTCTTGTCCATATTGTTGCCTTTTTTAAGAAAGATGTTTACAATCTAAGATACAGTGGATTACAATGAGGTTTAAGTGAACTTCTCCTTTTGAAGCTTCTTTAGCACCTGCAGGTATGATAATCTAGGCTTTCTTTCCAGACGGCCACTGGATTTACTGCAGTCAAATTGAATGTAGCCATCTTCTTCTAAAATACCAATATTGGAATTTAAAGGTCTGATATCTCCATAAGGAAACTGCAGAAATGTTCTGTGATCATGACAATAGAGATAGGGATATATTGACATGGAGCAAATATGCAGCACCCAGGGACCCTCTGGTGTCTTGATGAAATGATGGGATGTGAAAGGGGAGGACACATGAGGACGGGATGGACTCCCTGTTGCACAAATTGTTTTGCCATCACCTCATCCCTCTTTGAAATTGAGAAGGAATAATTCCATTGTTACAATTTTTTGAATCATATTTAAAATGTTTGGATTTATGTAACTTAGATCATGCCCACTGGATGTCCCAAAGTACTTTACACCCAATACATTGCAATTTGACTGCTGTTTTTCCTATATTTACACAGAGCAAATTCTTCTAAATGAAAATGTACTAACAGATGACCTGTTGTTGATTGAGGGTTCAATATTGGCCAGAACATCAGAGAAAGCTTCTCTGCTTTGTCAAAGGGTCGTGGATTCTCCTATTCCACCTTATAGGGAGACTAAGACCTCACATTAAGATACCATCTAAAAGATAGTACTTCTGGTAGTGCAACACACCCTCCCTTCTGTCCCTGGGTTGTCAGCCTGGACATTTTAGAATCTATAGGAAGGATGTTGTGAAACTTAAAAGGGTTCAGAAAAGATGTGCAAGAATATTGCCAGGCTTAGAGGGTTTGAGCTTTTGGGAGAGGCTGAATAGGCTGGAACTACTTTCCCAGGAGCTGAGGGGTGACCTTCCAGAAGTTTCTCAAATCATGAAGGGCATGGATGGGTGAACAGTCAGGGTCTTTTCCCCAGTGTAGGGGAGTCCAAAGCTAGAGGGCATAGGTTTAAGGTGGGAGGGGAAAGATTTAGAAGGGACTTATGGGGCACCTTTTATCACAGAGGGTGGTGTATGTATGGAATGAGCTGCCACAGGAGGTGGTGGAGAGATTGGTACAGTTACAGCATTTAAAAGGCATCTAGATGGGTATGTGATTAGATTAGATTCCCTACACTGTGGAAACAGGCCCTTTGGCCCAACAAGTCCACACCGACCCTCCGAAGAGCCACCCACCCAGACCCATTCCCCTACATTTACCCCTGACTAATGCACCTAACACTATGGGACTTTGGGGGGAAACTGGACCACCGGGAGGAAACCCATGTGGACACAGGGAGAATGTGCAAACTCCACATAGACAGTTGCCTGAGGTGAGAATTGAACCCAGGACCTTGGCGCTGTGAGGCAGCAGTGCTAACCACTGAGCCACTGTGCAATTAAGTAGGTTTGGAGAAACATGAGCCAAATGCTGGCAAATAGAACTAGAGTCATGTTGAATATTTGATTGGCTTGGCCAAGTTGGACCGAAGGGTCTGTTTTCATGGTGTACATCACTGTGAATCTGGGAATCCAAGTCTCTGGCAGATGATCATGGGCACCATGGAGCCAAATTCAGTTCCTCCCTACCAGGCAGTTCGACATTAAAGAGAAACATTTGCCCCCAGGTTTAACTAAAGAAGGAAGCCACTACTCACCAAGTTCAATATTGTTCAGACTCTCAAACGTGCCAGCAGAGATCGCTGGATAACAACAATGAAAACCCTAGCTGAGTTTAGATTCATAGTTTGGATGATAAGAGCCATAGACTCCCATTGTTGTTCTGTCTGAAAATAAACTTACCCAAAACACAGCAAATATTTAACACGAGCATTTCGCTTCTTTCCCATGGCTCGGTGCCACCTACAATCTGACTTACGGCTGACCTGAATCCTAAGGCATCCGGTGTTTCTGCATACATATTAGTACCAATTTCCAACTCAGATCATTTATAATGTGCAACAGATTTTTTTCGTCCGTAACAGACTATATGTTAACAAGCTGGATTCAATCCACTCACCTCACACACGGTGCACTGGAGCTAATTTATCTCTACTAATACACACTTGGCTGCCAAAGAAATAACAAACACTTTAAAACCTCATTGTTTACAGAGGTGGCAAGGCACAGTAGTCGTTTTCCATTGTCAATGTATAAAAATAAATGCATGTTTCTCTCCAAAGATATTTGATTATTAAAAAAAATGTAAATTTTTCAATCAAAGTTTAAATTCTATAATTGACAATATCTTCAAACATGTGGCTTTGGATATACTCAGACACATTTAATAATGGTCTAGTCAAGTTTGATTCTCTATTAGCTTATGATGTTGCATGAAAAGGTTATTTTTGAAAAATGACAAAACAAGCAAAGGTTATTCTGCCACCCAAGCCTCTTTCACCAGTAAATTAGATTAATTTGTCTGCTACCTTGGTTGCCTAACCCCTTATATTCTTCGACAAACTGAAATTTATCAGTCTTGCCCTTAGTGTTTTCAATCGAACCGTCCATGCCAACGTTGTAACCCCATCTCCCCCAACCTCAGCTTTTCATAGGAGAGAGTGCCAGATTTTAACTCCCACAAACACCAACAGAATAATTATAACAGCTCTGGTGGGAGAAAAACGCTGGTAGTCAAGTCCCACTTACTCCGTGGGCTATACCATCAGCCTTACTCAATCAAAAATGGTCAACTTGCTGTCCTTATTACATAAAACTGGAACAGCAGAGATTTTCACTAAGCTTTTCAATGACAGGCAATTTTATTAAACGCCTTATTTTTTAAATAAGTGGCAAATGGTTAGCAATACGCTACTATTATCGCTGATCATAAACAATGCACGTCCGTACACAGACAGGATACATTGCTGCAGATCTTTACAGGTGGAGGAAAAATATAGGCAAAAAAAGGAGAAACATCTTTGTATGTCAAGAGTCAAATTCAGATGACAAGAATGGGTTGACTTTTCACAGTTCCTTTAAATTGCTACCAATGAGACCTTACTGCTGACTGTTGCAAAATAATGGGAAATCTCCAGACTAAATGTTAGATTGGCAGAGAAACAGTTAGGAGTATTTATATTTGAAACTATTTCAAGTTTGCAAAATATTTCACTGAGAGAGATACAGAATGTGCTGCTTTCGGCTCCAAGCTCTGACTCTCACAGTACTGATTGTCCTTGCAAATATCTCCACCAGCTTCCCACAGCTTCGAGGTGTATACTGAATAAACAGTTATTATCTCAGTCTGGAGGCTGTTGCTAGATGCCTACAACATTGGACCATTAGAGATTTTCAAGTCTGCTTGCACAACAGTGAAAGCAATAAACCTCCACTCTTTTCTCACTGGTCAAAACTTTGCTAGATATTGTGCTGTGTGGTCCCTACATAATAACCAGATAACCTGCCTTTTGTGGTGTTGGTTGAGGGGTAAATATTGACCCAGGACACAAGGGAGAACTCTCCTAGTCTTCTTCGAAATATGGTCGTTGCCTCCTTTACACCATCTCAGATCCTTGGATAAGTTTATAAAGGACTTCAACTGCCTCCAGCTGATAAAAGAGTGTCAGACCAGATGAAGTGCAAGGTATGTCTTGAACCTACATACCTCTTATCTGAAGAGAGAATATTGCAAATGCACCAAAAATAAAACAAAAAGAAACAGTGTGTATCCAATATCAGGACAGCTACAAATACCAGACCACTGCGGAAAGCTGAATGACTCTTCAGGATACAGAGAGAAGGAATAGCAGAAATGTGGGCCATCCAGATGCTTGAAGCTTTGTTCACAGGAGAGGTCCCACCCTTTCATACCTGAGTTCTACAGAATCCCTACAGTGTGTAAACAGGCCAGTCAGCCCAACAAATTCACACTGAGTCTTCAAAAACTATCCCAGCCAGACCCATCCCCCTACACTATCCCTGTAACCCTGCATTTCCCATAGCTAACACACCTAACCTACACATCCCAGGGCATTACTGGGTAATTTAGCATGGCTAATCCACCTAACTTGCACATCTCTGCACTATGTGAGGAAAACAGAGCACCCAGAGGAAACCCACACAGACACAGGGAGAATGTGTATACTCCACACAGACACCCGAGGGTGGAATCGATCCCAGGTCCGTGGCGTTGTGAGGCATCAATGCTAACCCTGATCCACTGTGCTGTCCCAATTGGGCTGATCATGTACCCAGACACTCACTCACCAAAGTCAGTCTTTTCTGGAGTGCAGGATTCCAAGGTGCACTCTCTTGGTAGTGAAGGAAATCATTACAAGGACAATCGAAAGTCCTCACTTAGGAGTTTCAATGAAACCTTTACCCACAGAAACTAATGGATCTCTCCAAAGACGTGAAATAGAAAATATACAACAGTCATCAATGGTGGAGTGAGGGATCTGTGGGAAATTTGAATTCCTCAGCAAAGAAGATGAAAATTTGGCCCATTTGATTCATACTTTAACTTACCCCTTTATTAGACAAATAGTTACATATCATCTTGTCTCAAGCCTTTGTTGAGGTGACATTAAAACATCCAACCATTGTCATTTCCTTTTTGATATAGCTCACAACATTCAGAATATAACTGGTGGAATCAAAGACTTGCCATCATAGAAATCATGATAGACTTGATATCTATTTACTGAGAACTTCTGTATTTTTCCAAATATTTTATGTAATTTCCTCTCTGAATTATATAGGCTCAGGCAAAAAATTCAGTTTCAGGGTAATAATTGTTAAACATTGAAGATCAAACTATGCCAGTCCACAATGACTTATAATAATCATTTTACTAACACACTGTACATAATTTGACTGTTCCTATTTTTCTATTCATCAGCTTTACCTTCCCATTACATTAAGCTAAATTAATCAAGGAAAAGCTGAGAGAATTGACAGAAAAACTTGTCTTTTCCATTCCATACAAAACTCTTCCAATACTTGTACATCCTGAATTAGAATCTGATTATGGTGGGCTTCCTAGTTTTAACAAAGAAATAGGGAACAATTTTCCTCGTCATACTCACTCCAACCTAAGTTGTTTGTGTGGATGTTTTCTGATTTCCGAAGGCAAGCTCAAGAATCTCTTACTAATAGGCTATTGGAACAGCGTGCTCCAAATCCCAACCTCTCCCACTTAGACAAGAGCAGCTCCCCTACAAGAAGACCAGACAACTGCAAGTTGCTCTCTAAGTCACGCACCATCCCAACTTGGATTTCTATCACCGTTCCTTCATGGTCAAAATCCTGGGACTCTCCCTAACAGCACTGTGAGTGTGCCAACACCACATGGGCCGCAAAGGTTTGAGATGGTAACTAACTACCACCTTCTCCAGGGAAATCCTGAATGGGAAATAAGCACTGGCCTTGCTAGCAACACATGAATAATTGAAAGAAAATAAATCTAGTTCATATCCCACTTCTGTAAAAGCTGGTATCATTGGTCTTATGATTTCATCAAGCGTTTGTCTTGACCTTGTGCTTGGTTCATATCAGAGAAAAGATAAAACTGGAAGAATGAAGTGGTGATTCTGTCTTACAGAAGCATAAATATTTATTCTTTAAGTTGTAACTGATTTCAAAATGTTTGACAGCTGCGTCACAAATCAACAATTGTTCAAGGAGTTCAAACATTGAATTTGTCATGCAGGTCGCGTATCCAGCCACTTGGAGCCATGGCTGATCACATGGAAGTAACCAAACCTATCTTTCTGAAATGTGATCCGGCGGGAACAGTGTCCGGAAAGTCATTAGTCATTTTCCATTTCTCCCACATCCACGATATAAATATTTAGATACAGGGCTGTGAGTGTGGGTGTATAGTCTAGATATATCCTATCAGTTCAAGGAATCCAGAAACTTAAAACAAAACTGGAGCCTTGACAGGGAAAATCAAGCTGTCGTGGGCAACACTGACCATTTCCAAGTTGTGACTGCAGGGTGGTGAGCTTAGCAAGTCCAGAGAGCCTATTATTCAAAAATGGATGTCAAACACAATTACATTTGGCAGACTGAAGTTGCCCAAGTCACAAACAATTACGCAAAATACAAAAGTAACAAATGCCTGGGTATAGCTTGAACAACTCAGCATGTCCCAACACAAACCATATTTATTCCCAAAAGACACGGGAAGCAACAAAATGAGACCAAAAAAGAAGCCACTTTACCTTTATTCACTAGTTGTAACAAGCTTTTTAATGCTTTGCTCCAGGTCTTTTATGGATATATGATTTACTTTAATATAAACCCCAAAGGGTTCATGATCTGAATATTAGAATTCTAATGATGTAAGATTGGGTGCCATTAGTCATTTGTGTTTTCCTGTTTTGATGCCCCACTATGGTCCAAGAAAGAGAGAGGAAAATATGTGCATTTATATAGCACCATTCACAGCCTCAAAACATCCCAAAGTAATTCAATGAAACACTTCTGCAGTGTAGTCACAGTGGCGTGATGTGAGAAACTAATTTATACACAAGCAGCTCCCACAATCAGCAATGCCATAGTGACCTGATAACATGCTTCATTGATTTGAGTGGAGGGGCAAATATTGGAACATACGAACACAGGAGTAAGCCATTCAGCCCCATAAGCTTGTTCCACCATTCAATGAGATCATGGCTGATCTGTGGCTTAACTCGGTATCCCTGCCTTTGGCTTAAATCCCTTCCTTCCTTTCCTAACAAAAGTTTATCTATCTCAGATTTAAAATTAACAACTGATCCTACATCCACCACTATTTGTGGAAGAGAAAACATCTACCACCCTTTGTGTGCAGAAGAACACAACTATTAAAGCAAAATCTTCAAAAACGATCAATGGTAACTTTAGAAAATGCAATAGTTTCCAAATGAAATTATTCTCTCCTTCCAGGGTGCACCAATTAAACTTCTGTTTTTGAAACAGATTAAGGTGTGCATTCATTTTGAGGAATGTCACAATCCAGCAGCAAAAAAAATTATGAAGTTACTATAAAAATGTATTTCAATTGGCTAAAAATCTCTTGACTAATAATGTCTCAATTTGCCAGATCATACGTCGTTCCTTTGTTCGGGATTTCTGTTACAAGACCCAAAAAGCTGACTTGTGGTTCTCCTCCTTAAAGGGTAATTTAATCGTTCAAAATTATGAAGGGCTTTGATAGTATAAATAAAAATGCACTTTTTCCACTGGCGGGGGGGGGGTCAGCAACTGGTGGACATCTGATATAAGTGGCATGGGAGTTGAGGAACTGAGTTGTGATCTAGAACGCACTGCCTGAGAGGGCAAGGGAAGCAAATTCAATCAGAATTTTCAAAAGTGAATTAGATAAGTCTGCATTTGCTGATACGCAGGAACATGCATATGAGGAACGAAATCTGTCAAGGATGTTTAAATAAAGAATAAACAAATGTCAAACAATGAAAAAAAATGCAATTAAAGAATGCATGTGAAATATTTCCACAAACATTGGTATCCTGTCATCAAGTCACCCTTTATTGACACGTGCATAGTATAAGACACTGATCTGGCTTCCTCAGAGTGAGCAGAGCCCCAGATACTCCTGTTTATTTTTTTTTCTTCTTTTTTTTTTCCTTTTTTTTCACTCCTGATTATATATTTTTTATTTAACCCCCACAGAACCGCCTAACTGCGGTAGTGCTTATATATATATATTTCCCCGCACCCATGGTGTGTGTGTGCAGGTGTGAAACACAGTGAAAGACACAGAGTGCACGAATCTTTATTCAATTTCCACCACCAGGAAGATAGGAAAAGCACCCGAGTGGCCAGTGACAAGCACTACCCTTCAAACCAAAGGGCAATGTTGTGTGATCAAAAAGGTGAAGGGGAGGATAGGGATTAAATCAAAATAGAGTTGACACTCCTGTTTATATCTGTCAACCAGGGCTCCCTGATTGGACCAGGTTAACAGCCCGAAGCAGGGAACTCATATTCCATGAGGTCTACCTAGCTGACCTCATTCCAATCACTACAACACTGATGAATTGAAGAAATACGGGTTAGGCAAATTTTTAAGAATCAGCTTTATACTAGACATGTACAGTCTAAATAAAATGGGAGGTGAGCATAGACATTCAGTACAGGTTGGGTGATGTCTGCAGACATATCGATTGGATAAATACTTGTAAAGGAAAGAAATAATTTGGAGGAAAGAGGAAAGGGAGAGTGGGACGAATTGGATAGCTCTTTCAGAATGATGGGCTGAATGACCTCTTTCTGAGCTCTCTGTTATGAATGACTTGACAACCAGGAAGGGAGGAAGCCTTACTGGCCTCTACAGTCAGCAGCACTGGCTGTTTAGGCTCACACTCAGAATGATTTGGACATCTACTGCAATGAGCTAAGGTTCACAATGAATCATGAATCGCTATCTTTGGAGACAGACAAAATCAGAAGAAAAGAAATGATTTGGAATGAAGACATTTCTAATCTTAATTAAAGCAAAGTTGTGACTTGCCTTTTTGAACTGCCTTCAAAGAATTGGAAAGTGCTGGCATGTTTGCTATTGCAGACTTGTTTAAAGCCTTCAGTTCTGCCTGAGAGTGCATCAAGTACGTCATCTTGAGGGTAATAAGCCATAAGGGGTTGCAGGAGAAAAATCAATTAGTATGTTAAACTACTTCAATGCAATGTCAGCAGGGAATGTTTCCATTGTGGTTAAGGCATCTGTTTCTGCACAGTGTTTGATACTTCAATTACTGGAGTTTAAAATATTCCAAACAGCAATGAAGCAATGGTCTTCCTGTTACTGCCTCATAAAACATGGTCACTGTCAGTACTGGAGGTGATCACTCCATTGCCGGAATATTTCAACACTTGCTTTATCCTACGAGCTGAGGTCACGCTGATTGTGATAGTACGGTCTAGCTGCGGTTAACTCTTATTATTTCAGATCGCTCCAAAATAACCAGTGACCACAAAGCGGTATAGCTAAACCTTTTAAAGAATTTTCACAAAATTTCTATGTTGTGACAAGAACTATTGCCTTATATTTGTTTAGTCTGTATTTTTTTTTGTATCTCTTTATGTGGCTTGGTGTCAAATTTTGTCTGATGGCACTCATGTGAGGCTTCTTGGGATGTTGTACAACAACAACGCCATATATTTACATAGCACCTTTAATGCACAGAAACTTCCAAGCTGCTCCAAGGAACCATTGTAAAACAAGAAAAGGGATGTAGCCACAAAAGGAAGGTTTAATCAGATAACCCAAACCTTGAGCAAAGAGATATGTTTCAAGAAGTGCTGTATCTCATGACATCAAACTGGAACAGGAAAGCATCCATTAAATCCTCCAAATCATGCTTGATTCCTCCCATCCCTATTGTCCCTGTTGTGTGCCCATTGTCAGTTGAATGCACACCAACAGTTTGCACCATCTCACTCACTGCCCCATGCCAGATCACTCAGTCCTCCACGCCTGATCATTCTCCTGATCACTCTCTTTCCCAGTCCTGATCACTCATGGCCAGACTCTGGATCAACTCCTGATCATTCCCTCTCCCCCTTATCACTCACTGCTACACTCTGGATCAACTCCTGATCACTCCATCTCCCACTCCTGATCACTCCATCTCCCACTCCTGAACACTCACTCTCTCATTCCCGAACACTCCTTGCCTCCCACTCTCTATCTGTTCCCAATGGCTTACTGTCTCATATTTCTCATTTCCCTAGACAGCTCACTGCCTCACACTCTCTGACTCCAAAGAGGAGCAGCAGGTGATGAGCAAGGTAGTGAGTGATACAAGGAGTGAGGTGACGAGTGAGACAGAGTGAGATAGTGAGTGAAGCTGATGGATGAGGAGGTGAGCTGGTGAATGAGATTGTGACTGAAGTGGTGAATGGGACAGAATGAGGCAGAGAGAGAGAGACAGAGTGAGTTGATAAGTGAGGCAGTGGATGAAGTGTTGAGGTAGTGAGTGAGAGAGAGTGAAGCAGTGAGTGAGGCAGAGAGTGAGGTGATGGATGAAGCAGTGAGTGAGGCTGTGGATGAAGCAGTGAGTGAGGTTGTGGATGAAGCAGTGAGTGAGGTTGTGGATGAAGCAGTGAGTCAGGTTGTGAATGAGGCAGTGAGTGAGGCAAATGTTACAGTGGCAACAAACAGATTTTAAGAAATATCTGAAAAGAGAAAAGCAAGGTAGCGTGGCAGAGAGGTTTCTGGGATGATTTGTAGAACTCAGGCCCATACAACTGATCACATGGCCAGGGATGTGCAAGAGGCCAGAATTAGAGGAACATAGAGGCTTCAGGGGGTTGTAGCCCTGGAGGAGATTACAGAGGGGAGCAAGTCCATTGTGGGGTTCAAAAACAAGTATGGGAATTTTGAAATCAAGGCATCATTGTTTGGGAAGCAGTGTAAGTCAGTGAGCGCTGGGAAAAGATCAGGAAATGGGACCTGACACAAGACAAGGCATGGACAGCAGAGTTTTGGATAAGTTCAAATTCACTGAGGGTTGAGTGTGTGAGAGCTGCCAGACATGTGTTGATTTTGTCCAATCTAGAGCGAACAAATGTATGGATATTACATTAAAGGTGCTGTATATATGCAAAGTGTTGTATTATCAGCAAACTCTAACATTGGGGCAGCAAACTATAATTCACCCTGTTTGAAGGAAATGGAAGATTTTCTTCTTCTTCAATATCTGTATGCCAGTGCCGTGAATAATTGTCCCCAGGTCTGTGCCAGTCCCAGCCGTCAGCACACACTTTTGGATATGCAAGAATGAGCTAATATAATAAGTTAGGATCAAAAGCAACTTGAAGTTTTAGACAAACAGATTTCTTGATTATAGTTTATTAAATGTACACTCTGAAACCACTAATGACTTTCTTGAAAGAAAATCTATAAATAGGTCAATGATCTCATTGACAGATAAGAAGACCAGATTTACAAGCAGGAAATGAGTAGCTCGAAATATTAACAATGTCCAAAGATTTTGGCACCCAGATGACTGGTCGAAATAAAACTTGCATTTCTGTAGCATCATTCATAATCTCACAACCACTGAAAGTACGTTACAGTCAAAACAACTTTTGAGGCACACAGTGACTGTTGCCATACAGGAAGTGCAGTGCTGAAAATGTGTTGCTGGAAAAGCGCAGCAGGTCAGGCAGCATCCAAGGAACAGGAGAATCAATGTTTCGGGCTGATTCCTGAAGAAGGGCTTATGCCCGAAACGTCAATTCTCCTGTCCCTTGGATGCTGCCTGACCTGCTGCGCTTTTCCAGCAACACATTTTCAGCTCTGATCTCCAGCTTCTGCAGTCCTCACTTTCTCCAGGAAGTGCAGTGACCAAGTTGCTACGAAACCAGATGTTTAATTCCAAAGTCAATGGGCAGAAGCTTGTGAAGGCAAACAAAGGTCTCAGCCATTGGCTAAAGAGTTGACCTGACCCCAGCGTTGCCTCATTTTGAGAAGGTCCACATCTTGTACCACTCAGGCACTTGAAGGTCAGCAGAGGACTTACCTCTAAGATCAAGGATCCCCTATCAGACAGCTTTTAGCATCATTCACTCTCAAATGGTTTCATTCGCTCTAAAATCAATTATTCCGAATCATTTGCACTCATTAGCACTGAAATGCAATCTTTCAGCTATCAGTTAATATCAATTGCAGCGAATAGGAATAAATTGCCATCCCAAATGGTTATCAACCGATATTATTTTCATTAACTACCACTGCATGTAATATCTTAGCTTTCAAACAGTTGCGGGTTCAACGTCACGTGAATTCCTTTACCCTCTTATCTGACTGAATAACAAACAGAGAGAAATTTTGACTAAACCCCAGCCGTGAAGAAAAGCTAACAAAGCTGCATTGCAGTCTTATGTGCAGACATTCCAAGTGACCATTCTATAGAAACATTGCCTGAGCTTAGAGGCGTCTTGAGAATTCTAGCATTGTTTTTGAATTTCTTTGTAGGTCTTTGAGTTATTAATTGCAGGTCAATAGCTTATAAAATTTTGTTTTGGTGTTTACAGTATTGAGTATAGGACAATTAAAATAGGATAACTCAAACAATGTACAGTATAGGAGTAAATTTTCAATGCAGTATCCATTTTAAAATGCTGAGATGTTCTGTGTAGCATTTAAAAAGTGATAAATTCATAATGTCATTAACACGGAAATTTGGAGAGGCAAGGACTGATTGGAGGTTGTCGGCAAAATTGGAAAATTGTGTCTCGCAAACTTAATTGAGTTTTTTGAGGAAGTAACCAAAATGACTGATGAGGGCGGAACCACAAACGTTGTCTCCATGAACTTTAGTAAAGTCTTTGACAAGGTTCCGCATGATAGACTGACTAGCAAAATTAGGTCAGATGGGATTCAGGGAGAGCTTACCAATTGGATACAAAATTGACTTGAAGGTCAGAGATGGAGGACAGTGGTGGAGGGTTGTTTTTCGGATTGGAGGCCCGTGACCAGAGATATTCTGCAGGGATCAGAGCCGTGTCCACTCTTATTGATCATTTACATAAATAAGTTGGATGAGAATTTAGCAAGCATGGTTAGTAAGTTTGTGATGACAGCAATATTGATAAGACGAACAAGGGCAGGACTTATACAGTTAATGGTAGAACCCTGGGTAGTGTTGTCGAATAGAGAGAAACCTAGGGATTCAGGTGAATACTTCTTTACTTGTGGATCCAACCAAACCTCCTCAAAATATATAGGGAAGATAGCCAACGTTTCTTATTTTTAAAGGCAAGTGTAAGACATTGTGTTCTGGTTGCAATTCACTTGGTCAAACTACCAAGGCTGAAGCAAAACACACTATATTCTTATACTATAGTTAAACTAAAAGCAAAAAAGAAGATTTAGAATAAATTAACACTTTTGGAAATCTGAACAGAATAATAGATTATTTAACTAATAAACAGCAACTGCTTCCAATATGGTAGTATCCCATAAACATACCCTTGACAAAGGCAAATTCAATTAAAAAGATTGCCTCATTTGCAATTGTCCAGTCCAGGAGGAAAGAACATCAGAGGAAACTCAGAGAGAGATAGAGAGAGAGAGTGGGGGGGGAGAGAGAGAGAGAACTCAAGCCCAGCAGGTAGAGATGTATAGCAGCTTCCAAATCCCAACAGCTACTGAAAGTTAAGCTAAAATCCTTCTTCCAAGGGAGCTTGACCCCACCCCTTCATGCTGCTTCTATTGTTCCAACTTTAAAAAAACCCCAAGGCCTCACAAGTTACCCACTATATTGGCTTAGACTAGACAGCTCAGTACCTCTGTCTCAACCTCTCTTCATTAAAAAATGCACCTCTTAAAGCTGCAGTATTGTCACACCTCCTCCCTTAAAAATTGAACCATCAATATACAAAGATGGCTTCATTAATGAATGTTTAGTCTCATGCTATTAATGATACCACAATACAAATGCATTGCATTTACTATAAGCATTCAATTTCAAGCTGTTTCTTCCACCACAGAACACCTCCATCTTCCTTCATCAAAGTCACGACAATGTGTCAGCGATTACATTCTCTCATCCTGCCATGGATATAATTTTCAAATTGAACAGCTGTAATAATAAGCTCCATCTAAATAGTCTGGGATTTATATCCTTTAAATTTTTCTAAAATCTTTGAGGGGTTATGATTAGGATACACATGTGTCTCAGACACATCACTGGCACCAGAAATGTTGAAGTAATGCAACGTGAACATTAAACACAAGGTCTTCTCCCCAATCTTGGAATATTTCTGTTGGTGAATATTCGCCTTTCTGGAAAATACCCAGTAGGTCTTTCTATCTACTCATCATTGTCTTGTATGAGTACAGCACCAACATGCATATCACTCTCATTGATAGCTACCTTAAATGGTTTTGTGTAATTATAAAGTCATAGAGCCATAGAGATGTACAGCATGAAAAAAGACCCTTCAGTCCAACCCGTCCATGCTGACCAGATTTCCCAACCTAATTTAGTCCCACCTACCAGTACCCGGCCCATATCCCTCCAAACCCTTCTTATTCATATAGCCATCCAAATGCCTCTTAAATGTTGCAATTGTACTAGCCTCCACCACTTCCTCTGGCAGCTCATTCCATACACGTACCACCCTCTGTGTGAAAATGTTGCACCTTAGGTCTCTTTTATATCTTTCCCCTCTCACCCTAAACCTATGCCCTCTAGTTCCAATCTCCCTCACCCTAGGGAAAAGACGTTGTCTATTTATCCTATCCATGCCCCTCATGATTTTGTAAACCTCTATAATGTCACCGCTCAGCCTCCAACACTCCAGGGAAAACAGCCCCAGCCTGTTCAGCTTCACCCTATAGCTCAAATCCTCCAACCCTGGCAACATCCTTGTAAATCGTTTCTGAACACTTTCAAGTTTCACAACATCCTTCCAATAGGAAGGAGACCAGAATTGCACACAATATTCCAACAGTGGCCCAACCAATGTCCTGTACAGCCGCAACATGACCTCCCAACTCCTGTACTCAATGCTCTGACCAATAAAAGAAAGCATACCAAGTGCCTTCTTCACTATCTTATCTACCTGAGACTCCACATTCAAGGAGATATGAACCTGCACTCCAAGGTCTCTTTGTTCAGCAACACTCTCTAGTACCTTACCATTAAGTGTATAAGTCCTGCTAAGATTTGCTTTCCCAAAATGCAGCACCTCGCATTTATCTGAATTAAACTCCATCTGCCACTTCTCAGCCCATTGGCCCATCTGATCAAGATCCTGTTGTGATCTGAGGTAGCCTTCTTCGCTGTCCACCACATCTCCAATTTTGGTGTCATCTGCAAACTTACTAACTGTACCTCTTATGCTCGCATCCAAATCATTTAAGTAAATGACAAAAAGTAGAGGGCCCAGCACCGATCTTTGTGGCACTTCACTGGTCACAGGCCTCCAGTCTGAAAAACAACCCTCCACCACCACCCTCTGTCTTCTACCCTTGAACCAGTTTTATATCCACATGGGTAGTTCTCCTTGTATTCCGTGAAATCTAACCTTGCTAACAGTCTCCCTTGGGAACCCTTGTCGAACACCTTACTGAAGTCCATATAGATCACATCTACCACTCTGCTCTCATCAATCCTCTTTGTTACTTCCTCAAACAACTCAATCAAGTTGGTGAGACATGATTTCCCACGCACAAAGCCATCTTGACTATCCCTAATCAGTCCTTGCCTTTCCAAATACATGTACATCCCTATCCCTCAGGATTCCCTCCAACAACTTGCCGACCACCGACATCAGTTTCACTGGTCTATAGTTCCCTGGCTTGCCCTGACTACCCTTCTTAAAGAGTGGCACCACGTTAGCCAACCACCAGTCTTCCAGCACCTCACCTGTGACTACCGATGATACAAATATCTCAGCAAGAGGCCCAGCAAACACAGCTCTAGCTTCCCTCAGAGTTCTCGGGTACACCTGATCAGGTCTTGGGGATTTATCCACCTTTATGCGTTTCAAGACATCCAGCACTTCCTCCTCTGTAATCTGGACATTTTGCAAGGTGTCACCATATATTTCACTACTTTCTATATCTTCCATATCGTTTTCCACAGTAAATACTGATGCAAAATATTTGTTTAGTATCTCCCCCATTTTCTGCGGCTCCACACAAAGGCGGCCTTGCTGATTTTCGGGGGGGCGCTATTCTCTCCCTATTTACCCTTTTGTCCTTAATATATTTGTAAAAACCCTTTGGATTCTCCTTAACCCTATTTGCCAAAGCTATTTCATGTCCCCTTTTTGCCCTCCTGATTTTCCTCTTAAGTATACTCCCACTGCCTTTACAGTCTTCTAAGGATTCACTCGATCTATCCTGTCTATACCTGACATATGCTTCTTTCTTTTTCTTAACCAAACCCTCAATTTCTTTAGTCATCCAGCATTCACTATATCTACCAGCCTTCCCTTTCACCCTGACAGGAATATACTTTCTCTGGATTCTTGTCATCTCATTTCTGAAGGCTTCCCATTCGCCAGCCATCCCTTTGCCTGCGAACATTTGTGCCCAATCAGCTTTCGAAAGTTCTTGCCTAATACCGTCAAAATTGGTCTTTCCCTAATTCAGAACTTCACCTTTTAGCTGTGGTTAACGCTGGGATGGTAGTTAACACAGCTTTCAGGCTGTCAAACGCATTCTGACATTCCTCCATTTTCTGTACTTCTTCAACTGGTCAGTTAATGGAGCAACCACATTGCTAAAATTTGGTAAGAACATCCAATAAAAACCACCCTGTCCCAAGGTTCATTATACTTCCCTTTTCATTGATGGTATGGGAAACTCACCAACAACCTTTATTTTCATATTCTATGGGGCTGTTTGTCCATGTCCAAAAATGGGACTTGGGCTTTTGGAAATTCACTCAGCCAGGTTTATCACTAAGCCTGCCTCCCGAAATTGATCGAATAATTCCGATAGATGCCTCAAGTGTTACTTCCACATGTGACTAAAAATCACCAGATTATCTACGCACTCCATTCAACCAGGTAATCCTGAAATTTCTTTATTGGCTAGTCTTTGAATTGTGGTTGGTACATTCTGCACACCAAACAGCATGACTTTAAAGTGGTACAATCATTCGGTATCATGAAAGCCAAAATTTCCTTTGCCCTTTCAGATGAAAGTAGCCTCTAAGTAAGTCTGGCTTCAAAACATAAGTAGTTTATCCCAATTTCTCGATACAGTCTTCCAAATATGGAATAAGACACGAGTCAGTTTTCTAATTGCAGTGACTTTGCAATAGTCTGTAGATAATCATTAGGTTCCATTTGGTTTTGGCACTATTACCATGAGCTCCACTTGGTGCAACTCACTTTGATTATATTGTCTTTGAGCATGCTTTCAATCTCTTTCTGAACCTGTGCCACCTTTAGAGGATTACATCTGTAAGGATGTTGCTTAATTGGAATATTATTTCCAATATCTACATCATGTGTAATTAACTTAGTACTTCCCAGCTTATTCCCACATACCTCTCCATGTGATTGCAAGAACTCTTTCAGGTTATTTTGATTTCCCTCTAGAAGGTAACTTAATAATTCTTGAGAACTTCCTCATTGTCCAATTTAATTAAAGGAATGTTCAATTTAAAATCCTCTGAACTTGGTTCTTCATTCTGTGTTGTAACCAAGTAACACATTCTCCTTTTGTATTCGTTCCCTATCAAAATGCCTTTTAAGCATTTCGCATGACACACTTTGTGAGATTTTCTTCTACCTAGTGTTCTTATCAATAATTCACTTCACTCACTTTCTTTTTGATTTGATAATGCCCACTTCAAAGATTGATCAATCACTGGTAGTAATACTAAACTTCATCTCCACTAGGAAAATTGTGAATTTTTTTTTGTTTGCTTCTTGTTTCATCACATGCTGTGCTATTTTTAAATGCTGTTTACCCAACTCACCCTCTCTATTTAACCTTTCCCTACAATTTGACATGTAGTACAAATATGCAGTCTCTGAACTCTGACTCACCAAAGTTTCATCAATTAATTTCAATAGTCCGCTCACCTTATGTCCGAAAACTAATTGAAATAGCCTGAACTTAGGTGATTCATTAGGTACATCCCTAATTGCAAAAAGTACAAATGGAACTCTTTTATCTCAATCCTCTAGATAGTCTTGACTTTAAGCCTTCAACATGGTCTTTAAAGTTTGATACCACTGTTCTAATGCTTCCTGGAATTCTAGATGGTACATAGTGGATTTGAATTGTTTTACTCCAAAGTTTATTGTGTACCTTCCTTGAATAACTTTGATGTAAAATTCGACCCTTGATCTGATTGTATTTCTGTGGGTAGTCTGTATCTATTCCAAAAAAATTGTGTAACTCTTCTACAATCTTTTTAGCCATGATACTGCGTAATAGATTTCTGGAAAGCTAATAGACACATCCGTTGTGGTCCACAAATATTGATTCCCACTTTTTTTGTTTTAGGTAAAGAGCCTACGCAATAATTTAAGACTCTTGTAAAAGATTCGTCAAATGCAGGAATTGGTATTAAGGGTGCTGGTTATTAGATTAGATTACTTACAGTGTGGAAACAGGCCCTTCGGCCCAACAAGTCCACACCGACCTGCCGAAGCGCAAACCACCCATACTTCTACATCTACCCCTTACCTAACACTACGGACAATTTAGCATGGCCAATTCACCTGGCCTGCACATCTTTGGACTGTGGGAGGAAACCGGAGCACCCGGAGGAAACCCACGCAGACACGGGGAGAATGTGCAAACTCCACACAGTCAGTCGCCTGAGGCGGGAATTGAACCCAGGTCCCTGGCGCTGTGAGGCAGCAGTGCTAACCACTGTGCCACCGTGCCGCCCATGTTGGACTTGTTGGGCCGAAGGGCCTGTTTCCACACTGTAAAGTAATCTAAAGGCTACGTTTCCTGATGTAGGGCTTATGCCCAAAACATCACTTCTCCTGCTCCTCAGCTGCTGTCTCACTTGTGGAATGAGTCATGTTCCTCTTGTTAGCTTTTGTGGGCAAGTCAGAGATTCTACAGTATATAAGGCATGTACTTTTATACTGACTTCTCAACAATGGTCACAGCTCACATCAGAACCAAAGGATGTGCAACTTTCCAAGCATCTGACAAAACGGCTTCAGGTAGAAAAGTACATTTATTTTCTTTTCTTGAAACCAGAGATTGCCAAATATTGCTTTGCCCTGGCTCATTTTCTTAGTACAGAGGAATCTCGATTCTCCGAAAGACTCGGGCGGGGAGTATTTTGATTGGTTAATCGAATTCTGAATAATCTTATGCTGGATAACATAGTTTAACCGACCATCGGGACCTTGTGATCTTGCCAGATAATCGAATGCCGGATAATCGAGGCTCTTCGTACGAGGGAATTCATTGATCAAAATAAAAATAAGTCCCTTTGCCAGCCCTGAAGAGTTGTACCCCATCAATGAATTAAATGCGATTGTGGTCAGACAAAAATCTCCCAAGTTGGAAATGTCACTAGTATAGAGTCCCATCCTAAATATCACAAATGGCATTCAAGGCTTCTTTGCGTGGTAGTGAACCTACGAAGGAGATTCTGAAATAATAAATAGGTCTCTCCTATCGGAAGGATGTCATGAAACTTGACAGGGCTCAGAACAAATTTGCAAGGATGTTGCCAGGGTTGGAGAATTTGAGCGAGAGAGAGAGAGAGAGAGGTTGAATAGGTTGGGATTTTTTTTCCCTGGAGCGTCGGAGGCTGAGGGGTGACATTACAGAGGTTTATAAAATCATGAGGGGCATGGATAGGGTAAATAGACAAGGTCTTTTCCCTAGAGTCGGGGAGTCCAGAACGAGAGGGCATAGGTTTAAGGTGAGAGAGTAAAAATGTAAAAGGGACCTAAGGGGTAACTTTTTCATGCAACAGTTGGTGTGTGTATAGAATGAGCTGCCAGAGGAAGTGGTGGAGGCTGATAGAACTACAGCATTTAAAAGGCATCCGGATGGGTATATGAATTGGAAGGGTTAGAGGGATATGGGCCGAGTGCAAATGGGACTAGATTAGGTAGTCGGCATGGATGAGTTGGACCGAAGGGTCTGTTTCCGTGCTGTACATCTCTATGACTCTATGCTACTCCAATAAAGAATGGCAGCTGCTTTATGACATATCATCCCACAGCAATGCTTTGTGCACAAACTAATGTCACAGCTGCCATCTCTGTAAATGATACAATGATTTCTGAACCTATGAAACTTGAGTGGAGATTTCAGTCCAACAAAGTGATTCCATAAGAGGCATAGAGGTGCATTGCAGGGGAAGGCAGTTCAATGAGGTGTATCAAATCACTCAGTCATTCCCTGGTTGTTCCATGCCTGAGTGCAAGGTTCACTGTTGATGATGCACTTCCTGAGACTATAAATGGGGGCACCTGCGTGGAGAAGCAGATTGTCTTCATCATTGCGATCAGAAAAACGTCCATCTGTCAGGTCAGTTTCCTTTTCCAGCCAAGGGGAATCGACTTATAGTCTAGTAAACTCATCTTCAGCATCGAATGCTGCCGCAGAAATGGCTGAGCATAACGCAGGGACACATGTTGAACAGGAGTTGTAGAGGTCATCAGCACCATGTGTCTGTCAGAGACAAGATCAAGCTTGGCACAGATTGTGCTCAAAATGAAACCTTGTGCTCCAGTTTTATGACATCTTTCCAGTCAGACACACCACATTACTAGATAATACAGCCACCCGTGGTGCCAGATGTGCTGTGATCCCGAACCAAATGTGAAGTCATTTTAGCTTAATAGAATTGCAGAAAGCTGATGCATGTCAACAGTCTTATACTGTTATCAGCGTCACTGGTGATGTTGAGCATAAGACCATGAGAAATGTGAAAGGGAGTAGACCATTTTCCCCCTCAAACCCACTCCATAGGATCATCGCTGATCTGACATTTCAATCATCCACTTTCCTGCCCTTTCCCAACAAACCTTGATTCCCCAATGACAGCGTATCTCTCTCAGCCTTAAACATTCACAGGGACTCTGCCCCTACAGTTCTCTGTAGCAAGGAGTCCCAAAGACTCACAATCCTCCGAGAGAAGAAATTCATCCTCATCTCAGTCTTAAATTGGCACCCCTTTATCCTGAGATGATGC
This sequence comes from Chiloscyllium punctatum, assembly GCF_047496795.1. NCBI lineage: Eukaryota > Metazoa > Chordata > Chondrichthyes > Orectolobiformes > Hemiscylliidae > Chiloscyllium > Chiloscyllium punctatum. The sequence continues at coordinate 103,801,324 of NC_092743.1, read as the reverse complement.
CCTCTGATCCTAGACTCACCCATGAGGGGAAACATCCTCCCAGCATCCTTTAAGAATCCTATATGGCTCAATGAAATCACCTCTCATTCTTCTAACTTCCAGTGAGTAGAGTCTCAACATATTTAACCTTTGCTCAGAAGACAATCCCTGCACCAGGGGTCATCCTAGTGAATCTTCCATGAACTGCCTCCAATGAAATTATATCTTTCTTTAAGTAAGTGGACCAAAGCTGTTTGCAGTACTTCAGATGTCATCTCACCAGCAACAGTTGCAGTTTAAGACTTCTCTATCCTTAAACAGAAATAAGGGCCCTTTTGAAACAAGGACCAACATTCCATTAGCTTTCCTGGTTACCTGCTGCACCTTAAGAACACAAGACCATAAGAAATAGGAACAGGATTAGGCCATTTGGCCCCTCTAGCCTGCTCTGCCATTCAGTAGAATCCTGGCTGGTCTGACATTCGTCACATCCACTTTCCTGCCCTTTCCCGTTGATTTCCCCAACTGGTCAAGAGTCCACCTATCTCAGTCTTAAATGTACACAAGGACTCTGCCCCACAGCTCTCTGTGGTGAGGTCTTCCAAAGATTCACAACCTTCTGAAAGAAGAAATTGTTCTTCACCTCAGTCGTAAATTGGTTCGCTTTTATTCTGAGACTATGGCCTCTGCTCCTAAACTCCCCCCTGAGAGAAAGATCCTCTCAGCATTTACCCTGTGAGGCCCCTATGAACTTCAATGAGGTCAAATCTCATTCTTCTAAATTCCAATGAGTAGATCCTAACCTGCTTTGTCTTTGTCCATAAGAAAATCCCTTCATACCAGGGATTATCCTGGTTGAAAGGAAAGGCCACTGGACCAGAAATATTAACTCCGATTTCTCACCACTGATGCTGTCAGACTTGCTGAGCTGTTTCAGCAATTTCTGTTTTTGTTTTTGATTTCCAGTTCTGTCAGTTTTTATTATTCTAGTGAATCTTCTTTGAATTTTCTCCAATGAAATGATATCATTCCTTAAAGGGCCCTCAGTACTTTAGATGTGGTCTCACCAGCACCCTTGCAGTGACAGTAAGACTTCCCTACTCTTATACTCCAACCCCCTTGAAACAAGGGTCACCATTCCATTAACTTTTCTGATTAGCTGCTGTATCTGTGCTAACTTTCTGTGTTTCATTTACAAGTACGCCCAAGTCCTTTTGTATTGCAGCTTTCTGTGTTTTTTCTCCATTTAAATAATATTCTGTTCCTTTCTTTCCTCCAAAATGAACAACTTCACATTTCCTCACATTATAATCCATTTGCCAACTTTTTGCCCACTTACTTAATCTTTCAATATCTCTCTTTGCATTCCTTTCACAACCTGCCTTTCCACCTATTTTGTGTCATCTGCAAATCTTGCTACAGGACATTTACTTTCTTCCTCCAAGTCTTTCATATATATTGTGAACAGGTTTGGTCTCAGCACTGAACACCATGGAACCTCACTGATCACAGATCACCAACCTGAAAAAGAACACATCCTCACTCATTGTCCCCTGCTCACAAGCCTATTCTTTATCCATGCCAATACCCTAGGCTCTTATCTTATGACAACATTTTTTGAGGTACTTTGTTGAATACGTTATGAAAGTCCAAATACAACACATTTTGGGTCCCCTCTATTCATCATAGTTGGATTTCTTCACAAAACTCAAAGATATTAATCATACATGATTTCTTTTTGAGCATGAAACCATGCAGAATCTGTTTGATTAGATTTTCTAAATGTTCTGCTATTACTTCCTGAATAATTACATCCAGCATTTTTCCAACAATAGATGACAGGCTAATTAGTCTGTAGTTACTCCTATTTTGCCTCCTTGCCCTTTTTGAAGAGGGGAGTCACATAGACATTTTTCAAATTCTCAGATACCTCTTTAGAATCCAAAGATTTTTGAGAAATTATAACCCATGCATCCATTATCTCTGTAGCCATTTCTTTTCGGATCCTAGGACACAAACAGGCCAAGGGATATATGTGCTTTTAACTCCATTACTTTGTCTAATACCACTTCTCTAGTCCCAGTGATGGTACTTAATTCCTGTTCCATATTCTTTAGTATTAATGGGATGCTCAAAGTATCTTCCATCATAAAAAAACTGATGCAAAATATCTGTTTAATTCCTCTGCCATTTCCTTGTTTCCCATAACTATCTCACCAGAATCATTTTCTAAGGGGCCTATGTTCACTTGGACCATCTCTTCTTTTTTACATTTAAAGATGCCCTTACTTGTCAATTTTAATATTCCTCAACAGTTTGCCTTTGTAGGTTGCTTTCTCCCTCTTTACTATCATTTAGTCTTCCTCTGCTGGATTCTGAATCTATCCCAGTTTTCAGGACGATCATTGACTTTTGACTCCTTATATACTTTTTCTTCCAACGTTGTACTCTCCTTAACTTCCTTGTTTAGCCATCATTAATTTATCGCTCTCTTAGAATCTTTCCTCCCTATTGGATATATTTTTGCTGAAAGTCATGAATTACCTCCTTAAATGTCTGCCTCTGCTGCTTGCTGTCTTTCATGTTGATCTATCAGCCCAGTCCATTTTAACTAATTCTATCCTCATTTCATTGTAATTCCCTTCACTTATGTTAAACACAGTGGTTCTTGACCCAAATTCCTCACTGTCAAAATAAATATTGAATTCTGTCATGATTAATATTTCCTCGGGAATCTTTTATTTGGAGGTCATTTATTAAACCTGCCTCATTATCCATTAGCACATCCAGGATAACCTGTTCCCTTGCTGACCATGGATCATCACCTCTGAAAATATTAAACTTGAATGACAATATATGTTTATTTTTAAATGGACATACAGTTTTAATCAGCACCTGTAATTCAGTGGCCACTTGGAGAGAGAGAGAGACTCTGGAATGTCACACCTGATGAATTTTAAAGGAAGTTTCAAAGTGATAAATGGACTGGAATCCCCACTGACTGTAGCAAAAAAGACAGCTTTTTGACAACAGACATATTTACATTTTCACCATCTTCAGAATTAAACACAAGCTGCTCTGGGTGAGTTAGTGGTGAAAATGTATGGACTCGTGTAGTTTGCGGGTCACAGCCTTGAGAACAGCCATCTAAACACCCCTGCTGTACAGGCAGAGCAAAGGGAATCGCTTTCTCTCACTGTGAATGCTGTCAGTCAGTCATTGCCAAAAGGAATCAGGACAAAAGAGTTTCAATCAATAATGAAGCTGAGAAACCTGAAATTGAATGATAAACTACCGATGATAATACTACTGGGTAACATTTCTTCGCGGTTGGATGTGCAGTGACTCTGATGGCAATTGGCATCAGTTTGCCAATGATGGCTTTGACTTTGGGTTCCAGAATCACTGCTTTGCGTGGGCTTTGGAGGCTTGTGGAACCATAAGAAAATTAGAGGGAACTCTGCTAGTGGGCCATGATGTGGAGGTGCCAATGTTGGACTGGGGTGGACAAAGTTAAAAATCGCAACAAGTTATAGTCCGACAGGTTTATTTGGAGGCACTATCTTTCAAAGCTCTGCTTCTTCATCAGGTGGTTGTGAAATAGGATCATATGATCCTGGTGTTGTGTGATCCTTAACTGCTACTGGGAACATTCACTGCAACGGCCACAGCATTTGACAATCTCCTCTTTGTGAACAGTCAGAGACTGAGCCATATTCCTGTGTTTTTTTTGTAACTTTAATTCTTTCATACTCACCTCTCATTTATAATGTGTGTGTTGCATTCCCGTTGCTTCTCGTGTTTATTTATTAATAAATTCACTCTTTTTGTTAATTCAGGAAAGCCTTGATATCTCCTTGTAAACCACAAACTCATTTGTGTCTGGGGGATAAAGGCATCACAAGGGAAGGGATCCTTTTAAATTCATCATGTTGCCACCGCCCCAGGAGATGGGTGAATAACATAGGGGAGCCAGTTCACCACTCCTCACTGAGGAGCTTTCGGTTTGAAGGATCCCATCTAGAACCATAACAAATTGGCAATGCTGCCTGAGATCTGGCCGTAGCAGTTATTACTGTCTTTTGTTTCAAATTTTGAAATGGGCAAGGGAGCCTGACTACAATGCCTTGAGAGTATCCACCAATCTGGAAGTCAAAGGTGCATCATTAGTGTAATCCATTCCTAAAATCACAAGCCATAAAGAATATGATTCGGGTGCCTTTGAGCAATAGGTTCAATCCCATTTCAGTCAGCAGCCCAGCGCCCAGCAGCCTTTGTTGTGAGGAGTCATCATTGTTGCCAAATCATGTCATTGCATTCTGTAATTTGATCAGCATGTCACTGGCAGTCAGTTCACCTGGCAAAATCAAAGACAAGTCTGCAGTCATAGGGGTGCTTAGTACATTAGGATCTCAATCATCTTCTTGGTGTTATTTCAGTAAGGTTTCAGGTCTCCCTTCACCTAATATCACCTGTGGGCCAACCAGCATCAGATAACAAGGGTGGCAACCTGAGCATGAAGTCCCTTACACTTCTTGGAGATTCACCATCTTATTGCTTGCGGCACAGCAGAAAATGGATCCACACGTCCAAAACATTGCTAATAGAAACCTCTTTGAGGTTCCCTTTGAGCCTAACTGGACCAGTTAAGGTAATTAACGTCAACATGATGAGTACCAAACAAGGCTTAATTTTAGCTAGAAATTGGAAGAGTCCAACATTTAATGATGAGTTTTCACTGGTTTTTCAACCTTTTACCTTTTTAGAGAACTCCAAGGGGGAGAAATTTGCAGTCCTTTTTATTGCCCTTGAATTTTGGGATACACTGAGGCCACACCCTTGTTATGCTGAGAGATGCCGCCCAATCAAAAAGCAGTAGCTCACTGTGCTCCACAACTCCTGTCAGGCAGCAATGGCTGCTGCTGGAACTGTACCCATCAGATGGCAGAGAGCCCCATGTCAATGTGAGCGATGGTTGCAGGGGTGTTGCATGGTGTTGGAAAGATGGAGTTCCACAGCAAGGGCAGGGAGTTGGTTCTTAGCAAGCTCCCCCACCCTTTGATTCCTGTTCCTTCACTTGACCCACCACAGGGAAGAATCTTCCCAGCTTTTCCAAGGTGCTGCATTCCCTTAGTACTGTACTGGAATGTTAGTTGTGCTGAGGGGCTAAATGTTTCATGGAGGCGTGGAGCCGACAGCAACTTCCCTCCCCAGTGTAGGAGCCCAGGACAGGATATCTGCATTTGGTGGTCTCAACCCCCTACTTAGATATTTACTGACTGACGCATCTGCATGTGGCTTGAGTCAGGATTTCCGTTTCCCATCAGGGGAAGTCTGAAAGCTCCCTGCCAATTAATTGACTCACAAGAAGTGGCCTTTGCTGGGACAGCTGGCAGTTCTGAAGGTGAGACATTGATGGACTCCAAGGTATCAGCTATTGATTGGGTCTCATTTGGCAGGATCCGATGAGGAATGTAGGGCCAAGGATTGATGAGGTGAGGGGCAAAAATGCAGGGGTTGTGAGGGAATACCTCAGGAGGCCTCCAGCTTGCCCCAACAGGAGGCACATTCACAGCCTGACCACAAAATTGCCAGCCTAATGTTTTGGGCATAGGATCCTGTGCCATATTGCAGTATTGCAGTGAGAGGAGACCCTGGTACCTCCTTTAATTGGGCAAAGAAGACTCTCAATTGGCCCACAGGCAAGTGAACTGTCTGACACTTGCCCCACTCCTGGTGAAATACACATGTCTGCCACCAGAACATCAGATGTTAGGGCTCTCCCACCTTCCATCCTATTCCCTTGAAAGATGTAAAATATCGCCTCATTTCCCTGAGGCTTAAACCCAGAACCTGCTAACACCAAAGTAAGCACACCACCCACTGAACGATATCCAGCGCTGGTTTGAGTAATCAAATTATGATCTTGACAATTGTCTTTGCCCCCTCTCATGTTGACTTTTTTTGACTGCAGTACAGAACAAGAACTGTTGACTTATTTGTTTATTGAAAAAATCATCATGGTAGTGGCTGCCGAATTATGATAGTGCAACAAAAAAATTAATTATAATTCATAATGTAGTTACTGACAACATATGAAACAAAAATAAATTATTAAAAAATAAAAGGATTGCATGATTATGAAAATGTTAATTTGCAACACAAAATGCAAGCCTCCTTATTTTACAGAATTACATGGAAGGTCTATTACTTAATATCAATAAAGAGGGTGTGCCAGGAAGCGTTCATTAAATTGTTGAGCACTTGCATACAGTTATGAGTTTTCTAAAGTAAGAGATTAGGACATCTCATAGCCTCCTAGTTTTATATGTAATGCGCAGAATTTTGACTTTTCACCTTAATTCCATTGCACCTTTACATTCAAGATAGTAGCAATGGTAAGTGTAATATGGTATTATATGCAGGTATGGGTAATATAACATTTGCCTATGCAGCGTATCTACTTTCAGGTGTGTATGAAGAGTTACTTCACATATATTGACAATTTCTAAGTGAATGCAGCACCAGTCATTGGCTTTTATACTTTACATAGGTGGATTGGATACTGTAATTATTCCATTTTCAATATTGTAATGTATTGCAGCCATCTCTGTAATATAATCCAGGAATGTCTCTTACAATAAATGGGCTATTAGGCACGATCAAAAATTGTTGACTTGTTCTTCATGTTTTAAAGACCATGAAAGGAATAGACATATGCTAGAATTCTTGAGACATCTCTGCGCCCAGCCTACAGACAATAGAAAATATAAAGCTTGCATATCAAGTTCCAGGGGACTTAGTCAAATTCTCTCATGACAGAGACTTCGTCAAGTTTTGTCATTTCAGTCAACTAAAAGCACTGTAGAAAATCAAATGCTAGTTACTGACAGTGCTGTCAGTTGATAACTATATGGGATGTCATTTCATAGCTCTTCAGTGAATTGATAGCAACTGATATCTGAAAGATTGCATTTCAGTGCTAATGAGAATGAATTATATCAAAGGATATCAAACATTTCTGGTAGGGTTGGCATTCAAGAGTTTCGAGCAAACTCCAAACAGATCTCTGTCCAACTTTCAACAAAGATTAGTTATAACGGGAACATGGATATGAATGTATAGTGTGGCCCTGGAAGTCAGCCCTCTGAGTGACACAGGTACTTCACAGCTAACAGCCTAACAGTTTACCCAAAAACAAATGTTCTTTGTCCAGACATCTTTGTAAGCTCTTATTTCAATACTTTTTTTAGCATTTTTGTTTAGTAACAATTCCAATTTAACTTTTACAAACAAATATTTTTCATTATGCAGAGTGGATTCTGTCATAGCTCCAGGTGCAATACAATTAAATTATCCTTAGTCTGTTAATAATGTGCCTATTTCAAGAACGATTAGAGTTAAAGAGTTATAGAGATGTACAGAACAGAAACAGACCCTTCAGTCCAACTCGTCCACACCGAACAGATATTCCAACCTAATCCATTCCCACTTGCCAGCACCCAGCCCATATCCCTCCAAATCCTTCCTATTCATATACCCATCCAGATGCCTTTTGAATGTTGCAATTGTACCAGCCTCCACCACTTCCTCTGGCAGCTCATTCCATACATGTACCACCCTCTGCGTGAAAATGTTGCCTCTTAGGTCATTTTAACTCTTTCTCTTACCACCCTAAACCTATACCCTCTAGTTCTGGACTCTCACACCCCAGGGAAAAGACTGTGTCTATTTATCCTATCCATGTCCTTGGTGATTTTATAAACTGCTATAAGGTCATCCCTCAGCCTCCAATGCTCCAGGGAAAACAGCCCCAATTTATTCAGCCTCTCCCTATATTTCAAATCCTCCAGCCCTGGCAACATCTTTGTAAATCTTTTCAAGTTTCACAAATCCTTCCGATTGGAAGGAGACCAGGATTGCATGCAATATTCCAACAGTGACCTAACCAATGTCCTGTAAAGCAGCAACATGACCTCCCAACTCTTATACTCAATACTCTGACCAATAAAGGAAAGTATACCAAACACCTTCTTCACTATCCTGTCTACCTGTGACTCTACTTTCAAGGCGCTATGAACCTGCACTCCAAGGTCTCTTTGTTCAGCAACACTCCCTAGGACTTTACCATTAAGTGGATAAGTCCTGTTAAGATTTGCTTTCCCACAATGCATTACCTCACATTCATTGAAATTAAACTCCATCTGCCACTCCTCAGCCCATTGGCCTATCTGATGAAGATACCACTGTAATCTGAGGTAACTTTCTTCACTGTCCACTACATCTCCAATTTTGGTGTCATTTGCAAACTTACTAACTATACCTCCTTTGTTTACATCCAAATCATTTATATAAATGACAAAACGTAGTGGACCCAGCATCTTGTTGCACAACACTGGTCACAGGCCTCCAGTCTGAAAAACAACCCTCCACCACCACCCTCTGTCTTCTATCTTCGAACCAGTTCTGCATCCAAATGGATGGTTCTCCCTGTAATTCATGAGATCTAACCTTACTAAACAGTCTCCCATGGGGAATCTTGTTGAACACCTTACTGAAGTCCATACAGATTACGTCTACCGCTCTGCCTCACCGATCATCTTTGTTACTTCTTCAAACAGTTGTACTCATAACTGAAACAACTTTTATATTGCAACTTTAACATAATAAAAAGCCACAAAGTTCTTCACCAAGCATTGGCAGACAAAATTGGATACAAATGAAGAAGACTTGCATTTGGATACTATCTCTCGTTGCCTCAGGACATCTGAATTAAACTCCATCTGCCACTCCTCAGCCCATTGGCCTATCTAATGAAGATACCGCTGTAATCTGAGGTACCTTTCTTCACTGTCCAGTACATCTCCAATTTTGGTGTCATTTGCAAACTTACTAACTATACCTCCTTTGTTTACAACCCATGTCATACTTTTGAAGTATAGGGGCTGTTGTAATGTAGGAGAAGTGATTGACAGTAAGTAAGAAATACAGCTGACAAACTTGGATTAATTTTGGGCGGCACGGTGGCACAGTGGTTAGCACTGCTGCCTCACAGTCCCAGAGACCCGGGTTCAATTCCCGCCTCAGGCGACTGACTGTGTGGAGTTTGCATGTTCTCCCCATGTCTGTGTGGGTTTCCTCCAGGTGCTCCAGTTTCCTCGCACAGTCCAAAGATTTGCAGGTCAGGTGAATTGGCTATGTTAAATTGCCCGTAGTGTTAGGTAAATGTAGGGGTATGGGTGGGTTGCGGGTCGGTGTGGACTTGTTGGGCCGAAGGGCCTGTTTCCACACTTTAATGTAATCTAATTCTGAAAACGTCTTCCATTTAAAAAACTGGAATTCTTTGAAAGTCCTTTGTTTCATCATCTCTGTCATCCAGAGTAATTTACTTTTCTCCTGGACAAATATCATGGTTTCCTCCAAGAAAGTAATGCTGAGCTGAGAAACATAACTGGAGAGCTAAATAGAAAAGCCAGCAGATTTGGTGATGGTGGAAGAAGCCACTAAATGCCCTAATGTGCATCATCAAGTCCTTTTCATCCCTAGTTCGCCAACCTACATTGATTCCAAGTCAAGCAATACTTTTATTTTTAATTTTTGTCATCAAATACTTCTATGTTTCAACTATTTTTTATCATCGCAATCTCCTCCAGCCTTATAACCCTGTAAGATATCTGCTGTTCTCTAACTCTGGTCTCTTGTGTAACCCTGACTTCCTCTGTCCTATCACTGGTTAATTTGCTTCCAGCTACTTAACCCTAAACTCTGGAATCCTCTCCCTGAAGTCTCTGCATTGATCATTTTTTCCTTCTTCAGATAAACATCTTTGACCAAACTATCCTAACATCTTTTGTTCTGGTTTGGGCTAAATAAACTTGGGAGATTTAAGGTACTACATAATGCATGTTAGCTGTTTTTGACTCTAATGAAGATGTGAACACACATCAATAAATACCAATGGATGGGATAAACAGACTTTCAGCCAGAATGGTGGGCTACAGTTCACTGATCTTGTCGTTGGAGGCTCATTATCAATCAGGCTGTAACATCAGGCCTGATTCCAGTGCTGGATTTAATCCCCCTCCATAGCCTGTTTTCTATCTCAGCTCTTTGAGGACCAAATGTAAAGTCAAATTGTTTGCAAGCATTACCAGCTTTTTAACTCCACTCATTTAAAACTTTGTGAAGTTTCCTGAGTAACTTACGTTTAACATGGTTGTCACCATTGTCATTCAATTAGGGACGGAACTGGAGAGTTTCTGAGCTCATAAAAGTCCTGAGGGCAGCAGGGGATTGTGGCAGTACTGTACAGTCAGTGGAGGATCATCACAGAATAAAAATTGTCTGTATAATATCCCACGCAGTTAAGTACAGGTGAGATAATTGACAGGGGACAATACCACAGTCATCCCATTCTACCTGGTTCTTAGAGTTACTATATCTACCACTTTTGCATTTCAGCAAATATGTCTTTTTGTTGTGAATCTGCTATTCACCCTGGTAATTCTCAGTTCCTGAACTATATGGAATTAATTGCAAAATGCTGCCTGCATAAACATCACACAGATGGAAATGGCAAGACATTGAACAAATACTTCGATTTGAAGTCACGGCCAATTTAAAAACTTCTAACAGAAGTTTCTTTCTTAGGAACACTAGATGTGTTTCTACTTACTTCATTTAAAAAGTAAAGGTCACTGCATCTTTTTTTTCTCCCCTGAGCATTATGTCTGTGTTCTTCAAAAAACATTACTGCTCCTGTGGTTGTAATTATTGCAGATCTGTTAGCTCACTTCAAAAGATAATGTGACTTGGTTGCCGTACACAATGAAGATTGGCTTTGTACCCTCTACAGTCATCTCTGACTGGAACAGTATGTTCATTGCTGCCACCATATCCTTTTAAAGTTGGACCACAGGAAAGCCATTGAAATTCCCTAGACTCAATTTAGTTTTGACAAGATTTCAAATCCTTTGTGAGGACTTCTGACTTGTACCAACAAGAGTTAAAAAGTTGTTTTCTTCGAAAATTATGATACTTGAAAACTAATCAAATGTATTATGTTCCTTAGGAACAGGTCCTTTGGGAATAAGGATTTTGATCTTGCTACCGTATTTTGGAAGTTCGATCCTGACTTGTTTCAGGAACAGACTGAGCTTGGTTATAATTCTGCTTGGTTATAATTCCAGTGATTACTTGAGGATCCTGTTATATAGCAGCATCTATAATTGCATCGATATGGGGGTCAGAGGCTGGATATCTAAGTAGCATTTATCCTGTGATCTCTGTAAGAAAGCTTAGCCTCCCACAAAAGGTTCTCGAGTTCAGTTCAATCCCTGTCAGAGGTGCAGACCACAATCCCAGGCTGGACTCATACATTCTGCCATTGACAAAAGGCAGAATTGTGCTTCCTTCTCATCATTCTTCTGAACAATCCACTTGCAGCTCGAAGAATGTTCGAGGCACTCAACAGCATCCAGAGAAAAGTAATCCAGTGGATTACCACTCCATCCACCACCTTCAACCTTCACCTCCTCCAGTGTTGATGCTCGGTATCTATAGTGTGTACGGTATAGGACTGCAGATGCTGGAAACTAGAGTCTAGAATAGAGTGGTGCTGGAAAAGCATAGCAGGTCAGGCAGCATCCAAGGAGCAGGAAAATCAACGTTTCGGGCAAAAGGCTCATAGTGTGTACAGTGTACAGTAATTCACCAAGGCACCTGAGGCATTATGTTACAAACCAATGCTCTCTTCCATCCAAAGGGATAAGGGCAGCAGATACAGAGGAACTCTACTACCTGCAAGATCCCCTCCAAACCACTCACCATCTATGGTGGAATGTGGAATTATATTGCTGTTTCTTCATTGCTGCTTGGTCCAAATACTGGAACTCTGTTGCCTACAATATTTTAGTTGTTCCTATATCACAAGATGGTCACTGAAATAACAACACAGAGGCCAGTATCCCATCATCAAATGACATGGGGAGAGTTCTTGACACTGATTCAACTTCCTCAGAGCCAGCTCTCAGAGTGAACAGGGTGTCTGACACTTCTGTTTATATCTGTCAGCCAGGGCTCCCCAATTGGACCAGTTTTAGAGCCCAAATCAAGGAACTCGTATTCTATGAGGTCCACCTGGCTGACCTCATTACAATCATCACGGTCGCTATAATCAGAAGAGTTACAGTGCATCACAGAATCACAGAAAATCACACAATTCTTACATTTCAGAAAGAATCCATATGGCCCATCACACCTGATTGTCACTCCCAGGAACTTGTCACTCCCAACTATCTCCACCTCAGCATCATTGATGCAGACTGGGGCGTGCCTTCTACTCTGCTCTCTGAAGGCAATGACCAGCTCCTTTATTTTGCTGATGTTGATGGAGAGATTGTTATCGTTACATCAAGCTGCTAAATATTTTATCTCCTTCCTGTATTTCGTCTCGTCGTTGTTTGAGATCCGAACTACAATGGTGGTGTCGTCAGCAGACTTGTAAGTTCAGTTATAAGACCATAAGAAATAGAAGTGGAAGTAAGGCCATTCGGCCCATTGAGTCCACTCTGCCATTTAATCATGGCTGAAGAGCATTTCAACACCACTTACCCGCACTCTCACCGTCTCCCTTAATTCCTTGCGAGATTAAGAAGTTATCTATCGCTGCTTTGAAGACATTTAACATCCCGGCCTCCACTGTGATCCATGGCAGCGAATTTCACAGGCCCACCACTCTCTGGCTGAAGAAATGTCTCCTCATTTCCATTCTAAATTGACCCCCTCTAATTCTAAGGCTGTGCCCACCGGTCCTAGTCTCCCCATCTGATGGAAACAATTTCCCCGAGTCCACCCTTTCTAAGCCATGCATTATCTTGTAAGTTTCTATTAGATCTCCCTTCAACCTTCTGAATTCTACCGAATACAATCCCAGGATCCTCAGCCGTTCATCGTATGTTAGGCCTACCATTCCAGGGATCATCCATATGGATCTCTGCTGGACACACTCCAGTGCCAGTATGTCCTTCCTGAGATGTGGGGCCCAAAATTGGATACAGTATTCTAAATGGCACCTAACCAGAGCTTTATGCAGTCTTAGTAGCACCTCACTGTTTTTATATTCCAACTCTCTTGAAGTAAATGACAACATTACATTTGCTTTCTAAACCACAGACTCAACCTGCAAGTCAACCTTTAGAGAATCCTGTACTAGCACTCCAAGATCCCTTTGTACTTTGGAATTTTCTCACCATTTATAAAATAGTCCTTACCTATGTTCTTTTTTTCCAAAGTGCAAGACCTGGCATTTGCTCACATTGAATTTCATCAGCCATTTCTTGGACCATTCTCCTAAACTCTCTAAATCTTTCTGCAGCCTCCACACTTTCTCAGAACTACCTGCATGTCTACCTAACTTTGTATCATCAGCAAACTTCGCCAGAATATCCCAATCTCTTCATCTAGTTCATTTATACACAAACTGAACAGCTGGGGCCCCAACACTGAAACCTGCAGGACACTGCTTGTCACCAGCTGCCATTCTGAAAAAGAACCTTTTATCCCAAATCTATACCTTCTGTCAAACAGCCAATCCTCAATCCATGCCAGTAGCTCACCTCGAACACCATGGGCCCTCACCTTACTCAGCAGCCTCCCATGAGGCACCTTATCAAAAGCCTTTTGGAAGTCTTTGTAGATAACATCCACTGGTTTCCCTGGTCTAAACAATTTGCTACATTTTCAAAGAAATCTTACAGGATTGTCAGGCCTGACCTCCCCTTACTAAATTCATGCTGACTTGTTCTAATTCGACCCTGCACTTCCAAGAATTTAAAAATCTCTAAACAATGGATTCTAGAATTTTACCTACAACCGAGGTTAGGCTAATCGGCCTATAATTTTCCATTTTTGTCTTGATCCTTTCTTGAACAAGAGGGTTACAACAGTGATTTCCCAATCATCTGGGACTTTCCCTGATTCCAGTGATTTTTAAAAGATTACAACCAACGCATCTGCTATTTCTTCAGCCACTTCCCTCAGAACTCTAGGATGCAGCCAATCTGAGCCAGGAAATTTATCAGTTTTTAGACCTTTTAGCATACCAAGTACTTTCTCCTTTGTGATGGCCACTATACTCAACTCTGCCCCTTGATTCTCCATAATTGTTGGAATATTACTCATGCCTTCCACTGTGAAGACTGACACAAAGTATTTATTAAGTTCTTCAGCTATTTCCTTATCTCCCATCACTAGCCTTCCAGCATCAATTTGGAGCAGCACAATCTCTACTTTTACCTCTCGTTTGTTTCTTATGTATTGAAATAAAATTTTACTATCATTTCTAATATTACTGGCTAACTTACCTTCACATTTGATCCTCTCCTTCCTTATTTCTCTCTTTGTTACCCTCTGTTTGCTTTTGGGGTCTTCCCAATCTTCTGATTTCCCAGTACTCTTGGCCACTTTATAGGCTCTCTCTTTCTCTGTGATATATTTCCTGAGTTCCTTCGTCAGCCATGGTTTTCTAATTCCCCTCCCAGATAATCTTTCTTTTCTTTGGGATGTACCCCTGTATTGTGTTCTCAATTACATCCAGAAACTCCTACCATTGTTGCTCTACTGTCTTCTCCACTAGGCTCTGCTTCCAGTCGATTTTCATCAGTTCCTCTCTCATGCTCCTGTAATTACCTTTATTTAACTGTAACACCATTACATCCAATTTTGCCTTCTCTCTTTCAAACTGCAGACTGAACTCTACCATATTATGATTGTTGCCTTCTAACTGTTCCCTTACTTTAAGATCTTTTATAAAGCCTAGCTCTTTACATAGCCATAAGTCCAGAATAGCTTGCTCCCTTGTGAGCTCCATCACAAGCTGTTCCAAATGCCATCCTGTAATCATTCCATGAATTCCCTTTCTTTGGATCAACCAGCAACATTATTCACCCAGTCCATTTGCATATTGAAGTCCCCCATGATGACTGTGACCTTGCCTTTCTGACATGCCCAATTTCCTGGTACATCTTGGTGGGCGGCACGGTGGCACAGTGGTTAGCACTGCTGCCTCACAGCGCCAGAGACCCGGGTTCAATTCCCGCCTCAGGTGACTGACTGTGTGGAGTTTGCACATTCTCCCCGTGTCTGCGTGGGTTTCCTCCCACAGTCACAAAGATGTGCAGGTCAGGTGAATTGGCCATGCTAAATTGCCCGTAGTGTTAGGTAAGGGGTAGATGTAGGGGTATGGGTGGGTTGCGCTTCGGCGGGGCGGTGTGGACTTGTTGGGCCGAAGGGCCTGTTTCCACACTGTAAGTAATCTAATCTAATCTTACATTCCTGGTCCTGACCACTGCTGGGAAGTCTGTACATAACTCCCATTATAGTTTTTTTGCCTTTGTAGTTCCTCAACTCCACCCACACAGACTCCACATCATCTGGCCCTGTATCATTTAAATCCATAGAATTAATTTCATTCTTAATTAACAGGGCAACCCCGCCCCCTTTGCCCACCTCCCTGTCTTTTCAATATGTCATAAATCCTTGAATGTTTAACTGCCAGTCCTGACCCCCTGCAACCACATCTCTGTGATGCCAACCACATCATAATCATTTACGGTGATTTGTGCTGTTAATTCATCTACTTTGTTTCAAATGCTTTGAGCATTCAGGTAAAGCACCTTAATGCTTTTTTTTTTATCCTCCTGATTTCCATCACCTCTACCTAAGTTATCCTTCCTTTTTGCTTCATTCATACTCTGCCTTGAACTTAAACCCTGCACATATGCTAACCTGTTGCTTACCTTTCTACTTGACTCCATATTCCCTGTTGCTTTCCCTTTCCCTTATCCCGACTCACAAGTTTAAAGTCCGAGTGAGCACCCTATTTATCCTTTTTGCCAGAACACTAGATCCAGATTGGTTCAGGTGGAGACCGTCCCATTGATAAAGATCTCCCCATTTCCAATAGTCATGCCAATCTCCCATGAAATGGAAACCCTCTTTCTCACAACAATCTCTTAGCTACTTGTTTAGTTCCCTAATTTTCTTATCCCTATGCCAATCGACACATGGCTCAGGCAGTAATCCAGAGTTTATGACCCTTGAGGACCTGTTCTTCAATTTCCTTCCTAGTGCTTGGTACTCCCCAAGCAGGTCCTCCTTCCTAGCCTTACCTATGTTGTTAGTGCCAATGAGGACCACAACAACTGGATCCTCCCCCTCCCGCTCCAATATCCTTTCAAGCCGTTCGGAGAGCTGCTGCAGAATTTTGCCACACAGTTATGTGTGTGTGTGTGTAAGATGTATAGCAGGCAGCTGAACACACAGCCTTGGGGGCACCTGTGTTGGGGATTATTTGGGGGAGGGAGGGGGAAATGCTATTATTTATCTTTGGTCAAAAGTGAGGACTGCAGATGCTGGAAACCAGAGTTTAGATCAGAGTGGTGCTGGAAAAGCACAGCAGGTCAGGCAGCACCCGAGGAGCAGGAAAATTGACATTTCAGGCAAAAGCGCTTTTGCCCAAAACGCCGATTTTCCTGCTCCTCGGATGCTGCCTGACCTGCTGTGCTTTTCCAGCACCACTCTGATCTAAAAACTATTGCCGATCCTTATTGACTGAGGCCTGTTGGTCAGGAAGTCAAGAATCTAGATACAGAGGAGGAAAGCAGAGACCTTGTCCTGGACTTTGGAAATGAGTTTGTTTGGAAATATGGTGTTGCAGTCAATAAGTAGAAGCCTGACATACATAAATTTGTTGTCCAGATGTTCCAGGGATGAATGTAGGGGCAGGGAGATAGTGTCTGCATGGACCTGTGGTATCGCTTGGCCAAACTTCAAGGGATCAAGAGGGTCTGGGAAGGCTGGAGTTAATGTGAGCCATGACTAACCTCTCAAAGCACTTTATAATTATGGAGGTTGGAGCCACTGAGTATAGTCATTGAGGGATGCTACATGATTTTTCTTTGGCATTGGGATGATTGTGGTCTTCTTGAAGCAGGCGGAGAGTTGTAGTAAGTAATAAGTAGTAAGAGATCGTAGTAAGGAGAGGTTGAAGATGTCTGGGAATACTCCCTATAGCTTGTCTGCAGAGGATCTGAGTGCAAGGCCAGGGACTCCATCCAGCTCAGTCACATTATGTGGATTCACCCTTAAGTAGGCCGATCTAGCATCTGCGGTGGTGAGCGAGGGTACAGGTGCATCAGAGGCTGATGGGATAGGTGACATTGTTTCACTGCCCTTCTGTTCAAAGCGAGAGTAGAATGCATTGAGCTCATTGAGTAGGAATGTACTGCTGGCCACAATTCTGCTCGACTTCACTTTGTAGCCCATCACATTGTATAAGCCTTGTCACAAATGACGAGTCTGCATGTGGTTAGTCTGGATTTCACATTTAGTTTAGTATTGCCTTTTAGCATTCCTGTTGGCCTTACAAAGGTCATGCCCAAATTTCCTGTACAGGTCAGGGTCACCCGACATGAACGCTTCAGACCTGGACTACAGTAGAGAGTGGATCTCCCAGTTCATCTATGGTTTCCAGCTGGGGACCATTTGGATTAACTTCACCATCTTTTGATATTTACTAATGAAGTCTGTTATGGCAGTGACATAACCATGTAGGTTGGCTGCTGGGTTCTTGTGACCTCCGCCACAAATTCATCTGCACCTCCACACACATCATTTACTGCTTCCGCTGCACCTGATGTGGCCTCCTCTATATTGGGGAGACAGGCCGCCTACTTGCGAAACGTTTCAGAGAACACCTCTGGGACACCTGGACCAACCAACTCAACCACCCTTCAACTCAACACTTCAACTCCACCTCCCACTCCACCAAGGACATGCAGGTCCTTGGACTCCTCCATCACCAGACCATAGCAACATGGTGGCTGGAGGAAGAGTGCTTCATCTTCCGCCTAGGAATCCTCCAACCACAAGGGATGAACTCAGATTTCTCCAGTTTCCTCATTTCCCCTCCCCCCACCTTGTCTCAGTCCCAACCCTCGAACTCAGCACCGCCTTCCTAACCTGCAATCTTCTTCCTGACCTCTCCGCCCCCCACCCCCACTCCAGCCTATCACCCTCACCTTAACCTCCTGCCACCTATTGCATTTCCAATGCTCCTCCCCCAAGGCCCTCCTCCCTACCTTTTATCTTAGCCTGCTTGGCACACCCTCCTCATTCCTGAAGAAGGGCTCATTCTCCTGCTCCTTGGATGCTGCCTAACCTGCTGCACTTTTCCAGCAACACATTTTCAGTTCTTGAATGCAGACCAGTCCACTGACTTTAAGCAGTCCCTTGGATGCCCAATTGTTTTCTCAGACCAACCCCGCACTAGTTTCTGTGCTGGGTCTTCACAAATTTGCATGCTGAAATTTCACTGCCATTATAAAATAAACACACTAATTTTTAGTTTTGCATTGTCCTACAATGTTAGAAAGTGTGATTTTCTTCAAAACAACCAATAACTCCACTGCCATTTATCTCTCATTCAGACGTTAACAAGTTTAGACTCACTCTAGTGAGTAAGTTTGCTATTTTGAATGGGACTGAGTCATTCATGCTAGGAGGATCCCTCCTTCTGTCTTGGTCTTTGCCATGTTAACTGATCTCATGAAGGGCAGGATGTTTTATTTATGAAGTTTTAATTCAAATATGTTATTTTGCTAAAGGAAATTAGGAGAAACTATTTCCACCGATGGAAAGATCAGCATGACCAGACTAAGGCAATTGTCAAGAGAATCAGAAGGGAGGTGAGAGTTTTTTTGTGTGTTGTGATCTGCGATGTGCGGTCTTAAAAGGATGGTGGAAAAAGATTCAATAGATTCTTGAAAATATATATTTTCAGGGCGATGGAGAAAGACCAGGGAGGAATGGGATTAATGTCTTCAAAGAGCAGGCACAGATTGGATGGAGAGATAGCCTCTTTTGGTGCTGTGCGATTCAGTGGAATTGGGTGGTAGGGAAGAGAAATATTCCTTACCCGTGATCTTCAGTAACAGATGCTGCAAATGACAGTGAGCCAGTGTCCAATTCTCAGATCCCCACAACTGACCATTTTGCTGGCATCATGTCCAGATATATAGAGTATATACAAGGATGAAGTACAGGTTTCCAGGTCTTTATGCAAACATTAAAAGGAAAAATTGAGTAGGTAACAAATATTCCTTTAGGAAAGAAAGATCGAGCAGTGAGGTATAATTTTCTTGATTCATTAGTATCAGATGGGAGAAAAGATTGGCAAGAGTAGAGAGCAATTTGATGTGCACCACAATGGCCATACACAGTTGACACATTGAAATGATTCAGGGTGATTTACATCATTGCCTCACTGTTTAGGAGAGAAACACAGATTGCCCAACACTTTTTAAACCAGAGAGGTGG
Organism: Chiloscyllium punctatum; assembly: GCF_047496795.1. Classification (NCBI taxonomy): domain Eukaryota; kingdom Metazoa; phylum Chordata; class Chondrichthyes; order Orectolobiformes; family Hemiscylliidae; genus Chiloscyllium; species Chiloscyllium punctatum. Next base: position 103,781,968 of record NC_092743.1, on the reverse strand, counting down.
CAGGCTTTGAACAAACTGCTTACAATTTCTTTCCCTCTCAGCAGCTACTAACACTGAAAAACAAAGGGGACTTTGCAACCTTCATTTACAAAGGTTGGCAGATTTATGCATTGTAAGAAAAGCAATGACCGGGCTTCCCTGTTAACTAAAGTGACGGATCACTATCCTGCTCAAGAATTCAAAGCTGCAAGGTCCTCCCTCAGTCACTACTCTGTAATGAATCAACTGGCCAGGGCTATGAGAGCAGTTGGAGCACTGGAACTAGCCAGGTTACTCCATAGTGATAGAAATGGAGGAAAAATAAAAGCAGCCATGGTTCCTGCCTCCTGCTGGGTGGTGTTTATGTGTGAGGTCAGGAATCAGGGATCAGAGGTCAGCTGTGATGCCCTCCCCAGTCATATACCTTTTCAGCACTCTGTCATGAAGCTGGGAGTAACGTTAGCTGAGGCCCCTTAGAATGGTGCTGTCTGGTATGTCTGATGATCAGAGCTGGGGGGCCTAGAGCATATCCAAATCCCTCAGCATTGCTCAAAATGAGAGTGGGTAACTGTGCTCGTTAGGTATAAATTGTCCCCTCTCTAAGGTCATGTGGACACTCCAATATGTCAACAACAACAGTATGTGATGGATGGCAGTGATAGAAAGAGGGGAAAGTCTCAGATACAGTCACATAGTTTGGTTAACTCCAGTAAAGGTAAGAGAGGTAGGCAGCTAGTGCAGGAGTCTTTTTTGGCTATACACATTTCAAACAAGTATACTGTTTTGTAAAATGTAGGGGGGTTGGATTCTCAGGGGACTGTAGCACAAACAGCCATGTTTCTGGTAATGAGACTGGCTCTAATGCAACTAGAGGTACGTGGGTTCCAAGAGATCAATTGTGTTAGGGGATTCTCTAGTCCAAAGTACAGACAGACATTTCTGTGGTCAGCAGTGAAAAACCAGAATGGTGTGTTGTTTCCCTGGTGCCAGGATCAAGGATGTCTCAGAGAGGGTGCAGAATGTTCTTACAGGGGGAGAGGGGCCAGCAAGAGGTCATTGTCCTCATTGGAACCAACGACATAGGAAGGGAAAAGGTTGAGATTCTGAAGGGAGATTACAGAGTTAGGCATGAATTTAAAAAGGAGGCCTGCGAGAGTAGTAATATCTGGATTACTCCCGGTGCTACAAGCTAGTGACGGCAAGAATAGGAAGATAGAGCAGATGAATGCATGGCTGAGGAGCTGGTGAAGGGGAGAAGGATTCACATTTTTGGATCATTGGAAGCTGTTTTGGGGTAGAAGTGACCTGTACAAGAAGGACAGATTGTACCTAAATTGGAAGGGGACTAGTATACTGGCAGGAAAATTTGCTGGAGCTGCTCGGGAGGATTTAAACGAGTAAGGTGGAGGGGTGGGACCCAGGGAGATAGTGAGGAAAGAGGTCAATCTGAGACTGGTACAATTGAGAATAGAAGCGAGTCAAACAGTCTGGGCAAGCAGGGACAAGATAGGACTAATCAATTAAACTGCAGTTATTTCAATGCAAGGGGCCTAACAGGGAAGGCAGATGAGCTCAGGGCATGGTTAGGAACATGGGACTGGGATATCATAGCAATTACAGAAACATGGCTCAGAGATGGGCAGGACTGGCAGCTTAATGTTCCAGGATACAAATGCTACAGGAAGGATAGAAAGGGAGGCAAGAGAGGAGGGGGAGTGGCATTTTTGATAAGGGATAGCATTACAGCTGTGCTGAGGGAGGATATTCCTGGAAATACATCCCAGGAAGTTATTTGGGTGGAACTGAGAAATAAGAAAGAGATTATCACCCTATTGGGATTGTATTATAGACTTCCCAGTAGTCAGAGGGAAATAGAGAAACAAACTTCTAAGGAGATCTCAGCTACCTGTAAGAATAATAGGGTGGTTATGGTAGGGGATTTTAACTTTCCAAACATAGACTGGGACTGACGTCGTGCTAAGGGTTTAGATGGAGAGGAATTTGTTAAGTGTGTACAAGAAAATTTTCTGATCCAGTATGTGGATGTACCTAGTAGAGAAGGTGCAAAACTTGACCTACTCTTGGGAAATAAGGCAGGGCAGGTGACTGTGTCAGTGGGGGAGCACTTTGGGACCAGCAACCATAATCCTATTAGATTTAAAATAGTGATAGAAAAGGATAGACCAGATCTAAAAGTTGAAGTTCTAAATTGGAGAAAGGCCAATTTTGACGGTATTAGGCAAGAACTTTCGAAAGCTGATTGGAGGCAGATGTTCGCTGGTAAAGGGACGGCTGGAAAATGGGAAGCCTTCAGAAATGAGATAACAAGAATCCAGAGAAAATATATTCCTGTTAGAGTGAAAGGAAAGGCTGGCAGGTGTAGGGAATGCTGGATGACTAAAGAAATTGAGGATTTGTATAAGAAAAAGAAGGAAGCATCTGTAAGGTATAGACAGGATAGATCGAGTGAATCCCTAGAAGAGTATAAAGGCAGTAGGAGTAAACTTAAGAGGGAAATCGGGAGGGCAAAAAGGGGACATGAGATAGCTTTGGCAAATACATTTCAGGAGAATCCAAAGGGTTTTTACAAATACATTAAGGACAAAAGGATAACTAGGGAGAAAATAGGGCCCCTCAAAGATCAGCAAGGCAGCCTTTTTGAGGAACCGCAGAAAATGGGGGAGATATTAATTAAGTATTTTGCATCAGTATTTACTGTGGAAAAGGATATGGAAGATATTGACTGTAGGGAAATAAATGGTGACACCTTGCAAAATGTCCAAATTACAGAGGAGGAAGTGCTGGATGTCTTGAAATGGTTAAAGGGGATAAATCCCCAGGACCTGACCAGGTGTACCCTAGAAATCTGTGGAAAGCTAGAGAAGTGATTGCTGGGCCTTTTGCTGAGATATTTGTATCAGGTCACAGGTGAGGTGCCGGAAGACTGGAGGTTGGCTAATGTGGTGCCACTGTTTAAGAAGGGTGCTATTGACAAACCAGAGAACTATAGACCAGTGAGCCTGACGTCGGTGGTGGGCAAGTTGTTGGAGGGAATCCTGAGGGACAGGATGTACATGTATTTGGAAAGGCAAGGACTGATTAGGGATAGTCAACATGGCTTTGTGCTTGGGAAATCATGTCTCACAAACTTGATTGAGTTTTTTGAGGAAGTAACAAAGAGCGGTAGATGTGATCTATATGGACTTCAGTAAGGTGTTCAATAAGGTTCCCCATGGGAGATTGATAAACAAGGTTAGATCTCATGGAATACAGGAAGAACTAACCATTTGGATACAGAACCAGTTCAAAGGTAGAAGACAGAGGGTAGTGGTGGAGGGTTGTTGTTCAGACTGGAGGCCTGTGACCAGTGGGGTGCCACAAGGATCAGTGCTGGGTACTCTACTTTTTGTCATTTACATAAATGATTTGGATGAGAGCATAAGAGGTACAGTTCGTAAGTTTGCAGGTGACACCAAAATTGGAGGTGTAGTGGACAGCGAAGAGGGTTACCTCAGATTACAACAGGATCTTGATTAGATGGGCCAATGGGCTGAGAAGTGGCAGACGGCATTTAATTCAGATAAGTACAAAGTGCTGCATTTTGAGAAAGCAAATCTTAGCAGGACTTATACATTTAATGGTAAGGTCATAGGGAGTGTTGCTGAACAAAGAGACCTTGGACTACAGGTTCATAGCTCATTGAAAGTGGAGTCGCAGGCAGATAGAATAGTGAAGAAGGTATTTGGTATGCTTTCCTTTATTGGTCAGAATATTGAGTACAGGTGTTGGGAGGTCATGTTGCAGCTGTACAGGACATTGGTTAGGCCACTGTTGGAATATTGCCTGCAATTCTGGTCTCCTTCCTATCGGAAGAATGTTGTGAAACTTGAAAGCGTTCAGAAAAGATTTACAAGGATGTTGCCAGGGTTGGAGAACTTGAGCTATAGGGAGAGGCTGAACAGGCTGGGGTTGTTTTCCCTGGAGCGTCGGAGGCTGAGGGGTGACCTTATTGGGGTTTACAAAATTATATGGGGCATGGATAGGATAAATAGGCAAAGTCTTTTCCCTGGTGTTACAGAGTTCAGAACTAGAGGGCATAGTTTTCGGGTGAGAGGGGAAAGATGAAAAAGAGACCTAAGGGGCAACTTTTTCACGCAGAGGATGATACATGTATGGAATGAGCTGCCAGAGGAAGTGGTGGAGGCTGGTACAATTGCAACATTTAACAGGCATTTGGATGGGTATATGAATCGGAAGGGTTTGGAGGGATATGGGCTGGGTGCTGGCAGGTGGGACTAGATTGGGTTGGGATATCTGGTCAGCATGGACGGGTTGGACTGAAGGATCTGTTTCCATGCTGTACGTCTCTATGGCTCTATGTCGCATTTTATTGGTCCAGCCACAACCACTGTAACAGCTCCTCTTCCCATTCCCCACACAATTACTTTTGACCTTTCATCTACATTCTGATGCTTGATGATGTCATCAAAATACATGACTTCAGTTTCCACATCTGTGCTGACAATCGCCAGCTCGACCCCATCAACCCCGCTCTTGACCCCAAATGCTTTCTATTACAAGGACTGCATACTTGCATCTTGATAACATTGTCCATCTCCACCCTGCCTCATCTTGTCAGCTATCAAAATCCTCACATATGCTTTGATCATTCCCTCATCCTTCACCCGCTCCATTACTGGCATGGCTGGATGTGCTCTCACATCCCACACTCCATAAATTTTAGCTCATCCAAACTCTGCTGCCTTTATAACTCTCACCAAATCTCATTAATCTAACATCCACTGTGTTCACTGACATACATTGGCTACCAGTCTACCAGTGTTTTTGTTTTCAAATTCTTGTCCTTGTTTTCATATCATTCCCTGGCTTTGCACCTTCAATCCCATAGCCCTGCAAGATCTCTGTGCTTCTACAGTTCCAGCCTGTTGTGCATTCTCAATTTTCTTGATTTTGTATGAGGCTGTACGCTTTGAAATTCCTTCTTTAGATTCTCCACCTCTCTCATTTTCCGGCAATTCTTATGTCTAGTGCCTGGTGTTATTCCTTTTATGGTACTCTGTTTCGTGATGGTAGGGTGCCACGGTAGATATTAATAGCTCAGAGGGTTTATGTATAAAATGCATAATGACATCTTTACAAATATGGTGCAGTCACTTATGTGTTTATGAAATGAAACTGCGAAATTACACTGTTTACTATAGGAGCAGAATTTCACATGAGCTCAGGCTCGTAAAATTGCTTTCTGCATTTTCTTTGCTGAGACCTTAGCATGATTTATTTGCTCTATGTTTCTGTTTTTAATGTCCACCCACAAGACAGCAGGCAGTTCTGATTTCAACTCAAGCAGTCTTTTTTAATTTGTTCTTGGGATGTCAGTGTCTCTGGCAAGGTCACCATTTGTCACTCATCCATAATGACCCTGGAGAAATTAATGGTGAAATGGCTTCTTGCACTGCTGCAGTTCTCCTGATGTAGGAACACCCACAGTACAGTTAGGAAGGGCTTACAGGATTTTTTTACTCAGTGAAAACAGTAAAGGAATAGTGATATAGTTTCATGTCAGACTAGCATGTGTGTTGGAGGGAAACGTGCGGATGGTCATGTTTCCCTACAAACGCGGAAGAGAGTTGTGTGCTTGGAGGATGCAGTTGAAGATGTTTGTAGGTGAATGGAGTGCCAGTCAATTCAGTTACAATGTCATTGTCTTGAATGTTTCCAAGCCTCCCTGGTGTGCTTTCCTTATGGGGTGAACTTCTACCTTACCATGATGATAGAGTGAAAAAAAAAGTCACCCTGTTCAAGAAGAGGAGACATTCAGCATGGCCCAATTATTGATGTCTCCTGCAGGCCACTCAGGAAATAATAGACCCAGGGCCCCCATGAAATCTTTGCAGTTTTGGCAATCTCTGTGCACCATCTTCAAATCAAAAGTAATAAAAGTTTTATTATTGAAGGAAACACATAACACAGGATAAATGAAACTTTCTGATTCCCTCCATAAACCTCCCTCCATTTACACGTCTCCCTCATCCTCTCGAATGCTCCCTACCATGCTTTTGATCACCAATCCAAATGTCCTGTCATGTGGCTACTTTTCTTTGCTAAAGGTCGCATGAAGCACCTTAAGATGCTTTACAAAATTAAAGGTGGCAATTAAATGCAAGTTGTTGTTGTGAAAAATAACACAATCCTGTTGTCCAACATTAGACTAACAGGTGTTTGCTGAATTGCTTCATGACGGGAGTGGTCACTGATTTGGAAAATATACACTAACGATTCTGTTGGGTCATTTGTTTGCAAGACAGAGAATGTAAAATACTGAATTTGGAAATATGAGCAAAGGGGGAGACTTTCATCTTACTGAAAACTATCTGTCCAAACAAAAAGTGAGCAAAATCATATCCCTTCCATCAGAAATCTGTGAAAATGACTGCTTAATCTTTAGGACTCTGTCCAATATTTTGATAAGTTATGAAGAACCCCTGAAACTAACGTGATTCTATTACTTAGCTGGAAATCCTCTGAAATTTCATATGTACAACAAACCTGGGTCACATAGAATCATCACAGAATCATAGATTCCCTACGGAGTGGACAAAGGCCCTTCAGCCCAACAAGTCCACACCAACCCTCCGAAGAGTAGCCCACCCAGGCCCATTCCCCAACCCCATTATCATATATTTACCCCTGACTAATGCACCTAACCTACACATCCCTAGACACTCTGGGCAATTTAGCATGGCAATTCACCTAACCTGCACATCTTTCGATTGTGGGAGGAAACTGGAGCACCAGGACAAAACCCTTTGTGAAAATTGAGCCTTTACTTCACTTAACGTTTTTAAGACAACAGCCATATAGCAACACACTGCACTAACCCCATTACCTCTGCTGTATGAAGACTGAGCTGTGTTCTTGATAATGTTAATAAAATATCTTGCAATAGAAGCAGGAAGATGATTAGGATACAGGATTGCAATTAGAAGATGAGTTTATTTTAATCTTGGATTTTACCATCCCCCTGCGTTCTGTTCTTCCCCTTATGGTGAATACATTGTGGTCAATTCTGAAATGCTAACTGCCCATCCCTCACCTAAAACTGGGACGATGATACTTAATCAGCAGACATTCGCCTATGTACATGCATCTCATTTTTTAACCTATTTTAACGATTCTCATATTCAGTGTACATCCATCTATTGACTGGTAACCCCCAAAATTTAGAATTTTGTGTAATTCTGCACTGAACAGCACTTGTCACCCTGTTTAATTTGCTAATCTGTTCCTTTCAATCTCTGGTATTAACACATGACGTTGCTATCTCTTCATCAGCAAACAGTCCAACAATTGGCTTTTTTTCTACCAAAACCACTTCTTGACATTTTGTGGCTGAGGGATTTCAGTCACAATGTTGATTTGGAGAATTTCAGCTTCTTCCCCTTGGAGCGAGAGATTGAGGGAAGTATCACACACGTGTACAAGATTGTAGCAGGATTAGAAGGGTATGAAAAATATTGGAGGAATGGTTGCTTCAGAATGTTAAAGTGGATAGGAAGAGCACACAGATTTTGTTGTAGCTTCTCTGTCCTTTCTCCGTGTAAACTTGTGTAATTAAACTAAGATTAATTTGATCACATTAACACCCACAGAAAAATGGACAAAACTGCATTCTGGTGATCAATTCCTCTGAATACCCCCTTTGTTCGCTATAACCACTATTGAATCATAGCATGCTTCATGTTGCACATTTTGCAGTTTGTTGTATATGTTAGAGCAATCACAGAACTTCTACACTCATGCCAATTGCTGTATTGCTTCTAGGTCATTCTGTAAATACTTTAATCCTCAATCTGTTCCCAGGTTTATCAATTCAAGCATAGCGGGAATAGATCAGTTACCATTCAGTCATAGAGATGTACAGCACAGGACCAAACCCTTCAGTCTAACTCACCCATGTCGACTAGATATCCCTATATTAATCTTGTCACATTTGTCAACATTTGGCCCATCTCCCTCCAAGCCCCTCTTATTCATATACCCATCCAGATGCCTTTTAAATGTTATAACTATAGTAGCCTCCACCACTCCTCTGGCAGTTCATTCCATACACGCACAACCCTCTGTGTGAAAAAATTGTCCCTTTAGTCCCTTTTAAGTCTTTCCTTCTCACCTTAAACCTATGCCCTCTAGTTTTGGATTCCTCTACACTGGGAAAAAGACCTTTACTATTCACCCTATTCATCCCCCTCGGGATTTTATAAACCTCCAGAAGGTCAACACTCAGCCTCCAAACTCCAGGGAAAATAGACGCAGCCTCTCCATGGAGCTCAAAACCTGCAACCCTGGCAACACCCTTATAAGCCTTTTCTGAACCCATTCAAGTTTCACAACAACCTTCCCATAGCAGGGAGACCAGAACTGAATACAGGCCTAACTAATGTCCTGTATAGCACAACATGACCTCCCAACCCCTATACTCAGTGCACCAACCAATAAAGGAAAGCATACCAAATGCTTTCTTCACTATCCAATATACCTGCGACTCCACTTTCAAGACTCTATGATCCTGTACCCCAAGGACTCTTTGTTCAACATCACTCCCCAGCACCTTACCATTAAGTATATAATGATTTGCCCAACCAAAATACAGCATCTCACATTTATCTCAATTAAACTCCATCTGCCACTCCTCAGCCCGTTTGCCCATCTGATCAAGGTTCCATTGTACTCTGAGGTAACCTTTTTCGCTGTCCACTAAACCTCCAATTTTGGTGTCATCTACAAACTTACTAATCATACCTCTCATGTTAACATCCAAATCATTTATATAAATGACAATAAACAGTGTACCCAGCACCAATCCTTGTGGAACACCACTGGTCACAAGCCTTCAATCTTTAAAGCACCTACCCACCACCACCCTCTGTCTCCTACCTTCAAGCTATCCAAATGGCTAGTTCTCTCTGTATTCCATGTGATCTAACCTTGTTAACCAATCTACCATGTGGAACCTTGCTGAACACCTTACTGAAGTCCATTTGGACAACAACCACTGCTCTGCCTTCATCAATCTTCTTCGTCACTTCTTCAAAAAACTCCACCAAGTTAGTGGCATAAGAATTCCCATGCACAAAGCCATGTAGAGTGTCCCTAATTAGCCCCTGTCTCTTCAAATATATGTAAATCCTGTCCGTCAAGATCACCTCCAAGAACCTACACACCACTGATGACAAGCTCCCTGGCTTTTCCTTACTGCCATTGTTGAAAATTGACATCATATTAGCCAACAGCTAGTCTTCCGGCACCTCACCCGCGGCTATGGATGATACAAATATCTCAGCAAGGGACCCAGCAATCACTTCCCTCGCTTTCTGCAGAGTTCTGGATTACACCTGATCACATCCCAGGGATTAATCCACATTTCTGCATTTACAGACGTCCAGCACCTCCTCTTCCTCTATTTATTTCCCCAGTTCTCTGACTTCCATGTCCTTCTCCACAATAAACACTGATGAGAAATATTCCTATAGTATCTTCCCATCTCCTGTGGTTCCATACACTGGCAGATCTGCTGATCTTTAAAGGGCCTATCTTTCACCAGTTGCTCTTTTGTCCTTCATGTATTTGTAGAATCCCCTTGGATTCTCCTTGACCCTATTTGCCAAAGCGTCTCATGCCCCCTTTTTGCCCTCCTGATTTCCCTCTTAAGTATACTTCTACTGCCTTTATGCTCTTCTGGGGATTCAGTAGTGAATCTGTTAAAACCCAGAGATGCACTGGACACCAGAAGTTGAGAAGCACAGATATTTCAGAATGTTACAGACTTGGAGAAGATTACAGAGATAGGGTGGTTAAGGCCATGGAAGGATTTAAACCATAAATGAAGATTTTATAATCATGGACTAATGGCCAACGCAAGTCCAAGAGCACAGGATATGATATAATCAGGACATGGGACACGGGCAACAGAATTTTAAGTTTAAAGTAAAATACTGCTGATGCTACAAATCCAAACTAAAACCAGAAAATACTGGAGAAACTCAGCAAATCTGGCAGCACCTACAGAGAGATCTCTCCCCACAGATGTTGCCAGATCTGCTGGATTTCTCCAGCAATTTCTGGTTTTGATTCAGAGTTTCGCGCTAATTCAAGTTTATGGTGCATTGGAATAATCAAGTCTGTCCAGAATCAAAAAGCTATTGAATTCTTGGATGTACTAGGGTGATTTATTCCTGATGAAGGGCTTATGCCCAAAATATTGATACTCCTGCTTCTCAGCTGCTGCCCGACCTGCTGTGCTTTTCCTGCTCCACCCATTTCAACTCTGATTCTCCAACATTTGCAATCCTCACAACCTCCGAGGATGATTCATTGCTTGAAACTTTCCAGTCCCCAACATAACAACTCAGAAAATAGCTCTGCAGATACAAAAAAGTTGGGTTGAGAGAGAGAGTATCTCTGATGAAGAGTCATCTGGACTCAAAATGTTAGCTTTCTCTCTCTCCATGGATGTTACCTGATCCACTGTGATCTGCAGCATTTGTTGTTTGCAGACTAACAAAGATTTGATGATTTGGAGATGTTGGTGTTGGACTGGGGTGTACAAAGTTAAAAATCACACAACACCAGGTTATAGTCCAACAGATTTAATTGGAAGCACACTAGCTTTCGGAGTGCCACTTTACAATTGTGTCCTCCACAACCACCTGATGAAGGAGCGTCGCTCCGAAAGCTAGTGTGCTTCCAATTAAACCTGTTGGACTATAACCTGGTGTTGTGTGATTTTTAAGCATTTGATGAATTGCTCCAAGATGGGAGTAGTCATTTATTTGGAAAATATACCGTTACTTATTTGCAAGACAGAGAATGTAAAATACTGAATTGGAAATATGAGAAAGGAAGGAGGCATTCATATTACTGAAAGATTCTAGTAATTGTCCAACAATAACAAATAAAATGAGTCAAATCATACCCCTTCCATCAGCGATCTGTGAAAATGACTGCTTAATCTTTAAAGATTCTGTCCAATAATTCTACAAGTTTTAAAGTGCCCAGCAGCTAACATGATTCTACTAGTTAGCTGGAAACAGGAAGCACTCTGAAATTTCACAGGTACAATAAATCTGGGTCATATCATTGTGAAAACTCAGCTTTTACTTTACATTGTGTTTAGGAAACAACAGTCATATAGCAACTAGCCCCGTTATCACAGCTGTATGAAGACTGAACAGTGTTCTTGATAATGTTAATGAAATATCTTGCAATAGGAACAGGAAAATGATTAGGAAAAAAGACTGCAATTTAAAGATGAGTTTATTTTAATCTCGGATTTTACCATCCCCCTGCTTTCTCTTCTTCTCCTTATGGTGAATACCTTGTGTCAATTCTGAAATGTTAACTGTCCATCCCTCACCTGAAGATGGGAAGATAATACGTGACCAGCAGACATTCACCTATATACATGCATCTCTATTCCTCTTCTGTGTTAATGCTTCTCATAGTCAGAGTACATCCATCTATTGACTGTCTAGCTCTCAAAATTTAGCATTTTGTGAAATTCTGCATTGAACAGCACTTGTCACCCTGTTTAATTTGCTAATCTGTTCCTTTCAATCTCTGGTATTAACACATGACGTTGCTATCTCTTTATCAGCGAACAGTCCAACAATTGGCTTTTTTTGCACCAAAACCACTTCTTGACATTTTGTGGCTGAGGGATTTCAGTCACAATGTTGGTTTGGAGAATTTCAGCTTCTTCCCCTTGGAGCAAGCAATTGAGAGAAGATTTCACAGAGGTGTACAACATTATAGCAGATAGATATGAAAAATACTGGAGGGAATACTTCAGAATGCTAAAGTGGGTTGGTGAAACGCATGAAGTTTGGGTCATAGCTTCTCAGATGGATTTAACTCTATGTGTGTGTTTGTAAATTTGTGCAGTTAAACTAAGACTCATTTGGTCACATTATCACTCACAGGAAAACAAACAAAACTGCATTCTGGTGAGCAATTCCTCTGAATTCCCTCTTTGTTCGCTATAACCACTATTGAATCATAGCATGCTTCATATTGCACACTCAACAGTTTGTTGTACAGGGTATATGTATTGGAGCAATCACAGAACTTCTACACTCATGCTTATTGCTGTATTGATTCTAGGTCATTCTGTATATACTTTAATCCTAAATCCATTCCAAGATTTATTCATTCATGCATAGTGGGCATAAATTAGTTACTGCTGTGTCATAGAGTTATATAGCACTGAAACAGACCCTTTGGTCTAACTCGTCCATGCTGACCAGATCTCCTAAATTAATCTAGCCCCATTTGACAGCATTTGGCCCACCTTCCTCTAAACCCTTCCTATTCACAAAACCATCCAGATGCCTTTTAAATGTTGTAAGTGTACCAGCCACCACACTTCCTCTGGCAGCTAATTCCATACATACACAACCCTCTGTGGGCAAACCTTGATCCTTAGTTCTCTTTTAAATCTTTCCTGTCTCATCTTAAACCTATCCTGTCTAGTTTTGGACTTCCCTACTCTGAAAAAGACCTTGGCTATTCACCCTATCCATACCCCTCATGATTTTATAAACCTCCATAAGTTTACTTTCAGCATTCAACACTCTGTGGAAACTAACCCCAGCCTACCCAACATCTCTCTATAGCTCAAACCCTCCCAACCCTGGCAACATCCTTGTAAATCTTTTCTGAACCTTTTCAAGTTTACCAACATCTATCCTACAGCATCGAGACCAGACTAATAATAAATGAACACAGAACAGTTGAGCCATTGAATACTCTACCCACGGCATACATGGAGGCTATTTAACCTATTGGGTGCCAGCTGGCTCTTTGCAAGAGAAGATTCACTGGTTCTACTTTCCCACCTTGCCTGGAATTCTTTTCCCCTCGGGTGCTTATTCAATTCAGGTTTGAAAGCCATGATTAAATCTGCTTCCATGACACTTGCAGGCAATGTCTTCCAAATCCTAACCACATGTTTTGTTTTGTTCCTAAAGCCACTGGGTTGTTTTATCATTCACCTTAGACCTGATTCCCCAGGTGCTTGATCCTTCCACGAATGGAAGCATTTCCTCCTTTTTGCTTATGATTTTGAACGTCTCTTAAATCTCCATGCAATCTGCTCTTTTTTTAAGGAGAACAACTAATCCAAACTACATCGCAAAGTGTAGTGAGTCTGTATAGTGTGTGTTAGATGCAGTAACTGACAAGGTGATATAGTTTTAATAAGAGATGATCCAACATCAGTACAATGCACACCTTTCATTATCACTGATTGTAAATGACACTTATAGCGTCTGATTATCATCTATGTCTAACCTTTATCACAAACGTCAGACTACCTAATGATCATTTCATCGACAACACTCTTAAAGCTAGGGACTTCGATCTTCTTTCTCTGAAGCTCCAATACCATAAGAGGAGGTATAGTTAGTAAGGCTGCAGATGAGACCAAATTTGGAGGTGTGGTGGACAGCGAAGAAGGTTACCTCGGAGTACAACAGGACCTTGATCAGATGGGCCAATGGGCTGGTTTAGATAAATGTGAGATGCTGCACTTTGGAAAGGCAAATCAGGACAGGACGCATACAATTAATGGTAAGGTCCTGGGGAGTGTTGCTGAACAAAGACACCTCAGAAGAAGATATTTGGTATGCTTTCCTTTATTGGTCAGCGCATTGAGTATAGGTGTTGGGAGGTCATATTGTGGCTGTACAGGACATTGGTTAGGCCACTTTTGGAATATTAGTATAGATTAGATTTCCTAAAGCATGGAAACAGGCCCTTCAGCCCAACAAGTCCACACTGACCCTCCAAAGAGCAACCCACCCAAACCTATTCCCCTACATTTACCCCTGACTAATGTAACTAAAACTAAGGGGAATTTAGCAAGACTAATTCACCTATACTGCACATCTTTGGATTGTGGGAGGAAACCAGAGCACCTGGAGGAAACCCACGCAGACACAGACTGAATGTGCAAACTTCACACAGACAGTCACTCGAGGTGGGACTTGAGCCCGGGTCCCTGGTGCTATGAGGCAGCAGTGCTAACCACTGAGCCACCATGCCACACCATATTGTGTGCAATTCTGGTCTCCTTCCTATCGGGAAGATGTGAAACCTGAAATACTTCAGAAAAGATTTACAAGGATGTTGCCAGGGTTGGAGAGCTTGAGCTATAGGAAAAGGCTGAATAAGCTGATGCTGTTTTCCCTGTAGTGTCGGAGACTGAGGGCAGATGTTATAGCAGTTTATAAAATCATGAGGGGCATGGATAGAAGAAGTAAAGAAAGTCTTTTCCCTGGGATGGGGGAGTCCAGAACTAGAGGGCATAGGTTTAGGGTGAGAGGGGAAAGATAAAAAAAAGACGTAAGGGGCAATTTTTTCATACAGAGAGAGGTGTATGTATGGAATGAGCTGCCAGAGGAAGTGGTGAGGCTAGTAAAATTACAACATTTAAGAGGCATCTATGAAGAGTTCAGAGGGATATGAGCCAAGTGCTGGTGAATGGGACTGAATTAATTTAGGATATCTGGTCAGCAGGGACAAGTTGAACTGAATGGTCTGCTTAAAAATGTGTTGCTGGAAAAACGCAGCAGGTCAGGCAGCATCAAAGGAACAAGAGAATCGACGTCTTGGGCATAAGCCCTTCATAAGCCCTTTTCCCTCCTGAATGGTCTGTTTCCCTGCTTTCCATTTCTATGACTCTAAGACGATAAGAAATAGGAATGGGAGTAGGCCATTCAGCCCCACAAGCATGCTCCATCAATCAATAGGATCATGGCTGATCAGACATCCTCATGTCCACTTTCCTGCTTTTTCCATAACCCTTGATTCCCCGACTGATCAACAATCTATCTCTCTCAGCCTTAAATTTACACAAGGATTCTATCCCCAAAGCTCTCAGTGGCAAGAACATTCAAAAACTCTCAACTCTCTGAGAGAAAATATCCCCCTTACCTCAATCTTAAACTTGCGCCTCTTTATTGTAATGTTATGCCTACTGGTCCTTGACTCTACCACGAGTGGGAACATCGTCTCAACATTTACCCTGTCAAGTCTCTTAAGAATCCTACATATTTCAGTAAAATCCACTTCAAAGTGATTGCCATCATTTAAGTTCCAATGAGTAGATTCCCAACCTGTTTAATCTTTGACCATGCCAAGGATCATCCTGGTGAACCCTTTCTGAAGTTCCTGCAAAGAAATAAAATCTTTCCTTAAATAAGTGGACCGAAAACTGCTCACAATACTCCAGATGTGGTCTCACCAGCACCTTGTACAGCTGCAGTAAGACTTCCCTTCTCTTATACCCCAAAGCCCTTGGGTGGCACGGTGGCACAGTGGTTGGCACTGCTGCCTCATAGCGTCAGAGACCTGGGTTCAATTCCCACCTCAGGCAACTGTCTGTGTGGAGTTTGCACATTCTTCCCATGTCTGTGTGGGCTTCCTCCGAGTGCTCCGGTTTCCTCCCACAGTCCAAAAATGTGCGTGTTAGGTGAATTGGCCATGCTAAATTGCCCATAGTGTTAGGTGAAGGGGTAAATGTAGGGAAATGGGTCTGGGGGGGTTGCTGTTTAGAGGGTCAGTGTGGACTTGTTGGGCCGAAGGGCCTGTTTCCAAACTGTAAGTAATCTAATTTAATATAATTGAGGGCCACCATTCCATTAACCTTCCCAATTACCTGCGCATCTGTGCGCTAGCTTTCTGTGTTTCAAGTACAAGTAGTCCCAAATTCTTCTGAGCGCAGTTTTTCTCCATTGACATAATATGCTTTTTTTGTGGTACATGTACTTGTGATATACATTACAGAACATTTTGTCTGATTGCCATATCTCATAATTCAAGCGCAGTTGCAACATGCTCAAGTTAATCACTTCCAATGAAGTTGTAGATGTTGCCAACAGTGAGGTTACAATTTCTCACAATAATTATCAAAGACTGTGACATCATACAATTATGCAGCACCTTTTACATAATAAAACATTCCAAGGTGCTTCACAGGGGCACTGTAAAACAAAATATGACACCAAGCTACCTAAGGAGATATCGGGACAGCTGACCAAAGGCTTAGTTTTAAGGAGTGTTGTAATTGAGAAAAACGAATTAGGGATGATTTGTGATTTACAGAGGGAATTCCAGAGCTAAGATTCAGACAACTGAAGGCATGGCCATCATCGGTGAAAACAACTAAAACCCAGAGATGCACAAGAGACCAAAATTAAAGAAACATAAATATTTCAGAATATTATGGACCTGGAGGAGATTACAGGGTTTGGGGGAGGGGGCAGCATTGGGGGTTGGGGTCAAGGCCACGGAAGGACTTAAAACAACAATGTAGATTTTATAATCATGGACAAAGAGCCACTGTAGTTCCAGGAACACGGGATATCATATGAGTCAACACATGTGCGACAGAATTTTTACTTAAAAATAAAATACTGCTGATGTTACAAATCCAAACTAAAACCAGAAAATGCTGCAGAAACCCAACAAGTCTAGTAGCACCTACAGAGAGATCTCTCTCCACAGATGCTGCCAGTCCTGCTGGATTTCTCCAGCAGTTTCTTGCTTTGTTTCAGAGTTTTGTGTTAATTTAAGTTTATTGTGGTTAGAATAGGAGGTTAGCCTTCTACTGGAATTATCAGGTCTGTCCAGAATCACACAGCTATTGAATTGTTGGCAGTACTAAAGTGATTGATTGTTTGCTTGAAACCTTACAGTTCCTGACGCAACAGCTCAGAAAATAATCCCACAGATATAAAAAGGTTGGATTGAGAGCGAGAGACAGCACCTCTCCCAGTGAGCACAGGATAGTGATGTGTGGAAACTTTCTGTGGGTGTCTCTGTACAATTTTTTTCTCACAGTGCAATACAGATTGGAAACCTCCTGAGATAGGCAGGAGGCAGCCAGACTGGCATCATTACAAGGATTCCCAGAACAGGAACCTAGTGATGACAGGCCGAGATAACACAGCAAAAGGCTAAAAATACAAGGGCATTTGTTGGCTTTAAATTCATTCACCTGTGAAATTCAAGACCAAACACATCTCGCTTTACTGTGGATTAAAACGCATTAAATTAATGCTGTTAATATACTTCATTGTGAATATTGATTCTCAGGAATCTAGCATCTGATATATTAGTGTGTATCATGGTATTAGTGCAGTTGGAAATCCCAGCCATTGTTATCACTACTGGAAGATGATAGAAGCTGCTGCATCAACAGAGATAACAGTGACTGATGTATGGAACTTCAAGCACTCAACTGTTGGGTGATACAGTCGAGGCAGACTTGAAAAATATCCAACTACACCACCAACACAAATATGAGGTGATAATTTCCATCCTTCCTGAGCACTTGAACAAAAGCACTTCTGTTTGAGTAAGACTTACGTCAAATAATGATTTGAAATCACTAATTCCAATTTTAACAGATCATACTTTGTGGATCACTATCTTTAACAAAACTCTATGAAGGGTTTTGAAAGAGTAAAGAAGGAGAAGCTAGTTTCACTGGAGGATAATCATCAGAGCTCATCAGAGGGATTCTGGGTAATCCAAGATGAAGAACGGGAAAAGTTTCTGGCTGTAACAGCTGCTCCTTTTTTGAGGTATTTTAGGGGCTGGAGGTGATTTCCTCGAATTCCAGGAGCAGCAATTACTGTTTTACATGCTGTTGCATTGTTTTGGAACGTTGAAAAACAAAGTCAAAACAACAGCTGTTTTAAAAGGGAGAAGAACGGACAAAGGAAGCACATGGTGAGGTCAGTGCAGGAGAGAGAGAGAAAACCTGCGCATTTACTGCCTTTGCTGTTTGAATTCATGTATCGCTGGACATCAGAGTGCATCTGGGAAAGTTGACAAACAGTGAAATTCACAACTGATCTTGGAGGAACTGTTGGGTGAAGTTCACAGCACAGAATCAGATAAGTTAATTGTTGTTTTTAAGTGTGGCCTACAGAGAATCCGCAGTAGTGAGTAGAGTGGGTTCTTTTTTGATTATATGTTTATGGAGATATGTCTCTTGATTAAACTTAAAATGTAAGCCATAACTATTAATTTAACTTGGGGCAGTGTTTGTAGGGGAATAGGATGGTGTTATTTTCTGAGTCTGTAGATTATGAAGGAGGAAAAATGGCCTTTAACAGAGTAATAGTTCTTCTTGTCAGATGTGGGAGTTTAAAGAGAATTTAAGGGTTACTGCAGATTATATCTGCCATAAATGCTGTTGGCTGCAAATCTTATCAGATCGAGTGGATCAGTTCGAGAGACAGTTAGAAGCGATGAGGAATTTGCAACAGCAACAGTATGTGATGGAGCAGAATGGTGTGTTGTTTCCCTGCTGCTAGAATCAAGGATGTCTCAGAGAGGGTGCAGAATATTCTCACGGGGAAGAGAGGCCAGCAAAAGGTCATTGTCCACATTGGAACCAACAACACAGGAAGGGAAAAGGTTGAGATTCTGAAGGGAGATTACAGAGAGTTAGGCAGGAATTTAAAAAGGAAGTCCTTGAGCGTAGTAATATTGGGATTACTCCTGGTGCTATGAGCTAGTGATGGCAGGAATAGGAGGATAGAGCAGATGAATGCACAGCTGAGGAGCTGGTGTATGGGAGAAGGATTCACATTTTTGGATCATTGGAAGCTCTTTTGGGATAGAAGTGACCAGTACATGAAGGACGGATTGTACCTAAATTGGAAAGGGATTAATATACTGGCAGGAAAAATTGCTAGGACTGCTCAGGAGGATTTAATCTAGTAAGGTGGGGGGGGGGGGAACCCAGGGATATAGTGAGGAAAGATGTCAATCTGAGACTGGTACAGTCAATAGAAGTGAGTCAAACAGTAAGGGCAGGCAGAGACAAGGTAGGACTAATAAATTAAACTGAATTTATTTCAATTCAAGGGGCTTAACAGGGAAGGCAGATGAACTCAGGGCATGGTTAGGAACATGGGACTGGGATATCATAGCAATTACAGAGACATGGCTCAGGGATGGGCAGGACTGGCAGCTTAATGTTCCAGGATAAAATGCCACAGGAAGGATAGAAAAGGAGGCAAGAGAGGAGGGGTAGTGGCATTTTTGATAAGGGATAGCATTACAGCTGTGCTGAGGGAGCATATTCCCGGAATTACATCCAGGGAAGTTATTTGGGTGGAACTGAGAAATAAGAAAGGGATGATCACCTTATTGGGATTGTATTATAGACCCCCCAATAGTCAGAGGGAAATTGAGAAATAAATTTGTAAGGAGATCTCAGCTATCTGTAATAATAATAGAGTGGTTATGGTAGGGGATTTTAACTTTCCAAACATAGACTGGGACTGCCATAGTGTTAAGGATTTAGATGGAGAGGAATTTGTTAAGTGTGTACAAGAAAATTTTCTGATTCAGTATGTGGATGTACCTACTAGAGAAGGTGCAAAACTTGACCTACTCCTGGGAAATAAGGCAGGGCAGGTGACTGAGGCGTCAGTAGGGGAACACGTTGGGGCCAGTGACCATAATTCAATTATATTTAAAATAGTGATAGAAAAGGATAGACCAGATCTAAAAGTTGAAGTTCTAAATTGGAGCAAAACCAATTTTGATGGTATTAGGCAAGAACTTTCAAAAGCTGATTGGAGGCAGATGTTCGCAAGTAAAGTGGGAAGCCTTCAGAAATGAGATAACAAAAATCCAGAAAAAGTATATTCCTGTTAGGGTGAAAGGAAAGGCTGGTAGGTATAGGGAATGCTGGATGACTAAAGAAATTAAGAAAAAGAAGGTAGCATATGTCAGATATAGACAGGATAGATCAAGTGAATCCTTAGAAGAGTATAAAGGCAGTAGGAGTATACTTAAGAGGGAAATCAGGAGGGCAAAAAGGGGAAGCTAGAGAAGTGATTTCTGGGCCTCTTGCTGAGATATTTGTATCATCGATAGTCACAGGTGACGTGCCAGAAGACTGGAGGTTGGCTAACATGGTGCCACACTTTAAGAAAGGTAGTCAGGACAAGCCAGTGAACTATAGACCGGTGAGCCTGACCTCGGTGGTGGGCAAGTTGTTGGAGGGAATCCTGAGGGACAAGATGTACATGCATTTGGAAAGGCAAGGACTGATTAGGGAATGTCAACATAGCTTTGTGCGTGGGAAATCATGTCTCACAAACTTGATTGAGTTTTTTGAGGAAGTAACAAAGAGGATTGACAATGGCAGAGTGGTAGATGTGATCTATATGGATTTCAGTAAGGCGTTTGACAAGGTTCCCCATGGAGACTGATTAGCAAGGTTAGATCTCATGGAATACAGGGAAAAGAGGGTTACGTCAGATTACGACAGGATCTTGACCAGATGGGCCAATGGGCTGAGGAGTGGCAAATGGAGTTTAATTCAGATGAATGCGAGGTGCTGCATTTTGGGAAAGCAAATCTTAGCAAGACTTATACACTCTATGGTAAGGTCCTAGGGAGTGTTGCTGAACAAAGAGACCTTGGACTATAGGTCCATAGCTCATTGAAAGTGGAATCGCAGGTAGATAGGATAGTGAAGAAGGCGTTTGGTATGCTTTCCTTTATTGGTCAGAGTATTGAGTACAGGAGTTGGGAGGTCATGTTGCGGCTGTACAGGACATTGGTTAGGCCACTGTTGGAAAATTGCATGTAATTCTGGTCTCCTTCCTATCAGAAGAATGTTATGAAACTTGAAAGGGTTCCATAAAGATTTTCAAGGATGTTGCCAGGGTTGGAGGATTTGAGCTATAGGGAGAGGCTGAACAGGCTGAGGTTGTTTTCCCTGGAGCATCGGAGGCTAGGGGTGACCTTATTGAGGTTTACAAAATTATGAGGGGCATAGATAGGGTAAATAAGCAAAGATTTTTCCCTGGGGTCGGGGAGTCCAGATCCAGAGGGCATAGATTTAGGGTGAGAGAGGAAAGGTATAAAAGAGACCTAAGGGGAAACTTTTTCACACAGATAGTGGTACGTGTATGGAATGAGCTGTCGGGGGAAGTGGTGGAGGCTGGTACAATTGCAACATTAAAGAGGCATTTGGATGGGTATATGAATAGGAAGGGTTTGGAGGGATATGGGCTGGGTGTGGGCAGGTGGGACTAGATTGGGTTGGGATATCTGGTCCGCATGGACGGGTTGGACCGTAGGGTCTGTTTGCATGCTGTACATCTCTATGACTCTATGACTCATCAAAAAAAATCTCAAGGTAATTAAGGAATCAGAGAGGATATGAGCATACTTGCTTTTACACCATGACTTTGTTGTGTTCTGAATGCATTGCTGAAAGGGTGGTGGAAACAGATTCAACAGTAATTTTGCCGATGGGGCATGATCCCATGAGTGTTGGTCATTCCTCAGTGGACGCGCATCAAAAATATAACTGTCAGCAACCTATTGAGTCATGGAAAGCAACACAGCCAGGCCATATCCTGCTTCCACCCAACTTTCATAAGCATGGACTTTCCAATTTGAGTCATGGATCGAGATTAAATGCAATAAAGTCGTCTGATTGACCTTTATATTCCTGAATTATGAAGGCTGTAATAAGTTAGAAATCGTCATATTCATTCACAAAGAAACAATGGTGCATTTTCAAGTAGTTAATGTCTTTTTGAATTTATGCTTGCTAGCTCTCAGCTGGAGCATTGTGTCCAGTTCTGGGCATCACACTTTAGGAAGGATGTGCGCAGTAGCAATAATGTAGTGAAGATTCACAAGATTGGTTCCAAGGATGAGGGTCTTCAGCTCCATGAAAGGATGGGGGAAAATGTTGCTCATATTTTCTTGAAAGAAGAGTTGGATAAGAGATTTAATCAAGGGATTCATAACGACAAGAAGTATAAATACAGTAATCAAGGAAAAACAACATTAGCATTGGCAGAAAAATAAAAATAAAATCTGGAATTAAGAGTCTAATAATGACCATGAAACCATTATCGATTGTCTGATTCATTAATGTCCTTCAGGGAAGGGAGCTGTCATCCTTACCTGGTCTGACCAACATGTGACTCCTGACCCACCGCAATAACTCTTCGTTGTTCTCTCGGCAATTAAGGATGGGTAAAAAATGCTGGCCCAGCCAGTGACACCCACATCCCGTGAATGAATATAATAATGGATCAAGTGCCAGAATGCACAGTCTTAAGGTGATTGACAAAGAAGCCAAAGGCGAACTCAGTGATTGGTTCATATCCGAAATATACTGTCTGAGAGTGTGGTGGAAGCAGATTAATTTGTGGCTTTCAAAAGAAAAATGGGTAAATTTCTGAAGAGACAGAATTTCTGAGCTACAGGAATAGGGTGGGGGGACGAGACTAGCTGAGCTGCTCTTACAGAGAGTCAGTACGCACACATGGATAGCTACATTAGCTTCTGCACTGCAATTATTGTATGAGTTAATATGATGTGGAGAAATGAATGGATTAGTTTATTGACTTGGCCATTAGCATGAGCAAGATGATAGTGAAGCTGCTCATCTCTCTTTATGGAAACATGCTTTAAATTGAATTGTGCCAATAAGACACAATCTCAGAACTGGCCAGAGCTGACATATCAACTTATATGTGAGTAATAGGAAGTTATTCAAGCATTTTAAAACATTCGCTCTCATTCTTCTCAGAGCTACTGACAGCTAGCTTTGTTTACTTTTACTTTTAAGTTCACACCCAAGCACAGTAAGCATCAATAGTAAACAGACACATGGAATGAAACACAGAACTACTGAACACTACATCTTTTGCTCCTTGTGAAATTGAGTTCTATTTAGCCTAAACCACAAACATATGTTCATCAAGACATTTCTTAAGAGTTCAGCTTTCAGTCTTCTCCTAGTATGGAAACAGTCCTCAATATTGCAGCTTACTTCATGGTCATTAATATTGTCTCTGCTACCGGTAAACTAAGCATTTTAGTGAGTCAGTCTCATGAGTCCACAAGATACTCAATCTTGAAGTTGATGAAAATGATCCGACCATCTGTACACTCGTCTGGTTGATGACCAGACCCTGATGCACCTAATCATGCAGTCAGCAGTTGGTGGTCATTGTCGAATACAGGCATTCTATGATAGGCATACGTGCCAATATGCACAAGTGCAGGCTGGTTTTCCCCACTCTGCAGGAGAGTATTTGTGTTCAGTTTCGGACAACGAATGTGACACATAAGTGATTGCTTATTCTCTTCCTTCAATATAATATGTGAGTGCAGCTCTAAACACATTTCCTGATGCATCTGTTGTGGGTTGAAATGGGGGATAACTTGGCAGAGAAGCTGTCTTTCCCTTTACCATGTAAAAAGCTGTTTGCCATGTGATTCCGCATTCCCATTTGCCACGGGAGCTTTTGGAGAGTTTCTGTGCACATAAGAATGAACTTGTGATGAAGTTGGTAGTACTGAGGAACAATGGTTCTCTCATGCCCGCCAGTGTTGGCGGGGCAAGAATTTGTCTGCTTTACTCCAGCTATTGTGACACTGTATCATTGAAAGTCAATCTTGAATGCTGTGAATATACTTTTGTCCTTGTTGAGTGTCAAATAGCATTAAGCCAGTCAAGTATTCAGCACTGATAAGCACTGATTGGCATAGAAGTAAGTGAGGACGGCAGATGCTGGAGGTCAGAGTCAAAAAGTGTGGCGCTGGAAAAGCACAGCCATTCAGGCAGCATCTGAGGAGCAGGAGAGTCGACATTTTGGGCATAAACTCTTCATCATGGATTATGTCTGAAGTGTCGACTCTCCTGCTCCTCAGACGCTGCCCGAATGCTGTGCTTTCCCAGTGCCACAATGATTGTCATAGCGTTATAGAGTCATACAGCATGGAAACCGACCCTTCTGTCCAGCAGTCCATGCTGACCATAATCCCAAACTAAACTAGTCCCACCTGCCTGCTCCTGCCCCACATCTCTCCAAACCTTTCCTATTCATGTATTTATCCAAATGTCTTTTAAATGTTGCAATTGTGCCACATCCATCACTTCCTCAGGAAGGTCATTCCACACTGAACCATCTTCTGTGTAAACAATTTGCCTCTCGTGCCTTTTTTAAATCTCTCTCCTCTCACCTTAAAAATGTGATCCTCATCTAGAACTCCCCCATCCTCGGGAAATGACACTTACCATGAACCCTATGTATAACCCTCATGATTTTATAAACTTCTATAAGGTCGCCTCTCAACCTCTTACAGTTCCGTGAAAAAAGTCTCAGCCTTTCTTTATAACTCAAACTGTCCATACTCGGCAACATCCTGGTAGATCTCCTCTGAACCCTGTCCAGCCTAATAATATGCTTCCTATAACTGGGTGACCAAAAATGGACACAGTGCTCAGGAAAATTTTCTTCAACTTTGGGAGAAAGTGATTTTATGAAATGCACTAGTTACTGAACAAGGTGTTGAATGGAGCATTCTGTGGTACAGAATATATCTCCCTGAGTAACAACAGCTGTATAATATATATTTTGCTCTACTTGTAATATCTGAAAACAGCTGCACTTCACTGGGAGCATCATTAGCACTGTTGGGCCATGAAATTATGTTGATAGTTCTTGTTTTCTAGGAAATGCATTCCCTTCTGGAATAAAAAAACTGAAAGAACTGCAGATGTGGGAAATCAAAAACAAAAACAGAAATTGCTGGAAAATCTCAGCAGGTCTGGTAGCACTTGTGGAGGGAAATCAGAGTTGATGTTCTGAGGAAGAGTCATTGGATCTAAAAGGTTAACTCTGATTTCTCTCCACAACCGCTGCTGAGATTTTTCCAGCAATTTCTGTATTAGTACTTTTCTGGAATGACGGCCTTGTTGACAACAAGGTTCAGTTTGCTACTATCGCATTGTGTCGTGACTGAATTTGAGATCCATGGCAATTAATTGATTCACTCTATGATACAGTTGCATTGTGTCATTTAATCTCCTATGAAACGATTGCTTAATGGCAAAGGGCCACCTAGCCTTCTCATACTGACACTGTTCAATTCCAGACACAATGTCATGCCATTTATATGGTGCAGTGCGATTAATATAGCCATGGTCTCTTGTGGGCACTGGTAGATGTAAAATTCAACAGAATGCTCAGTGGAAATGTTACCCTGATTTGATACTTACTCCAATATGGGGTCCATGACTGATGATATATTCTAGTAGCATTGGTAACTTTAAACAAAGGTGAGGGAGAAGGGAACAGAAAAATGGCCTTACCTTTATACTGTATAATTCTAGATCTGCGGTTTGGCCTCTCCTAATCTATCCTCTGTAAATCTGATCTCATCCAAAATTCTGCTGCCCGTGTCGTTATTTACACCAAAGCCCATTCACCCATCACCCATGTCCTCATTGGCCTGCATTAACTTTTTGTCAAAGGATAGCTGTATTTCAAACTTTTTATGCCTTTTATTTTCAGATCTCTCCAAATCCTAGCCATTCACTATCACTACAAACTTGCTTCAACACCACAACCTTTTGATATCTCTGTACTCCTCCAATTCTGGCTTCTTAAGGACTTCTGGTTTTAATCGTTACCCATGCTATCGGCTGTCTTGGTCCTAAACTCTGGAATTCCCTTCTTAAACCTCTCTACCCTCCTTATGGACACATTTTAATTCTACTTCTTTGACTAAATATCTCCTCATGGATCAGTACTAAATTTTGTTTTATAATGCACTTGCATAGTGACTTTGAATGCATATCACATTAAGGGCGTTATAAAAATGCAAACTGTTGATAGGATGGGATGAAGAGGAGCAGGAGGAGGCTCCTGGAGTCAAACAACCTGTTTCTGTGCTGAATGTTCTCTGTGTCTTGATGTAAGTAAATGGTTTTCCAGCAGCAATTGTAAATCATCATGTATTTATGTGGCCCCTCTGGAGTTCAGACCCTGCTCTGGGTGGAGTGAGATAGCTTGTCACAGATGGCATTTCGCTGAGTAAACACTGCCACCACTGACAGCCTGCCATCCCCACCCCCCGCCCCCACCCCCCCACCCCCCCACCCCCATCTACATCTGTGTCTGTTTTTAATCTTTGACAGCACTGAGAGTGACTCTGCCTAGTTTTCCTGTACATCCAAAGAAGGTTCTTGTAGAGGCTTGACTTCCTCTCCGTCAAAACAGGATTTTTGTTCACATCAGGGATATCACCCAAAATAATCTGTGCTGCAAATGACGTGAGCATCATAAGTGGGCTTGCTGAACATTTCAATAAAGTTATAGAGTTGCACAACACAGAAACAGACCCTTTGGTACAACTCCACCGCACCAACAAGATATCCTAATCTGACCTAGTTCCATTTGCCATATTTGACCCACACCCCTTTGAACCCTTCCTATTCATACATCCATCCAGGTGCCTTTTAAATCTTGTAATTGTACCAGCTTCCACCACTTCCTCTGGCAGCTCATTCCATGCATGTACCATCCTCTGCATGAGAAAGTTGTCCCTCGGGTCCCTGTTAAACCTTCCCTAAGACCTTAAACCTATACCCTCTAGTTTTGTACTCCTCTACCAAGGAGGAAAAGACCATGACTATTCACCCTATCCAAGCTTCTGAAGATTTTATAAACCTCTATAAAGTCACCCATCAATGTCCGATGCGCCAGGGAAACCAGCCCCAGCCTATTTGGCCTCTCCCTACAGTTCAAAACCTCCAATCCTGTCAACATCCCTGTAAAACTTTTCTGAACCCTTTTCAGTTTACCAACATCCTTCCTATAGTAGGGACACCAGAGTGGACACAGTATTCTAAAAGTGGCCTCACCAATGTCCTGTACAGCCATAACATAATGTCCCAACTCCTGTACTCGATGTTCTGACCATTGAAGGAAAACATGTCATATGCCTTCTTCACCACCCTGTCTACCTGCGACTCACTTTCAAGGAACTATGCACCAGCACCCCTCGGTCTTTTTGTACAGCAACATTCCCCAAGGTCCTACCATTAATTTTATAAGTCCAGCCCTGATTTGCCCTACCTCACATTTATCTAAATTGAACTCCATCTGCCACTCCTCGGCCCATCTGATCAAGGTCCTATTGTACCCTGAGGTAACCTTCTTCACTGTTCATTACACCTCCAATTTTGGTGTCATCTGCAAACTTACTAACTATTGTTCTGGTCCTCATATTTCAGGAAGGATGTGGAAGCATTGGAAAAGGTGCAGAGGAGATTTACCAGGATGTTGCCTGGTCTGGAGGGAAGGTCTTATGAGGAAAGGCTGAGAGACATGGGTCTGTTCTCATTGGAAAGAAGAAGGCTAAGAGGGGATTTGATAGAGACATACAAGATGATCAGAGGATTAGATAGGGTAGACAGTGAAAGTCTTTTTCCTAGGATGATGATGTCAGCTTGTACGAAAGGGCATAACTACAAATTGAGGAGTGATAGATTTAAGACAGATGTCAGAGGCAGGTTCTTTATGCAGAGAGCGATAAGGGTGTGGAATGCCCTACCTGCTAATGTGGTCAGCTCAGCCACATTAGGGAGATTTAAACAATCCTTAGATAAGCACATGGATGATTTTGGGATAGTGTAGGGGGATGAGCTGAGAATAGTTTACAGGTCGGCACAACGTCGAGGGCCGAAGGGCCTGTTCTGTGCTGTATTGTTCTATGTTCTATGTTCTATACCTCCTACGCTCACATCCAGATCATTTATACAAACGACAAAATGTCTTTGCAGTATACCGCTGGTCACAAATCTCCAGTCTGAAAAGTAACCCTGTACCCACCAACCTCTGTCTCCTACCTCGGCAACACAATAAGAATTTTTCAAATGCAACTGGAAAGCTTGGAAGCAACTCTGGTTTCCAGTGGAAAAGTGTTGAACATAGGAACTCAGGAGTGACTAAAGCAACACTTTCAAGTAATGCTTCTTTGGGAGGGATGAAGATGTCTCATCACAAGACACCAGCGAAACCATAAATAACTTCAGTTGTGACAGGGACCATGCAACACCAAACTGAGTCCTAACCAGTTGTAAAGATAAGCATTGCTTTTATATTGTCAAAGTGTTTCTTTTGTTTTTGGGAGTGTTTAATTGTGAGGTTCAGGGGATAAGCAAATGAGCCATGATGGGAGTCTAAGCAATGTGAGCAATGACCAGATTTGTAATGGCAGAATCGGTCAAGACAACTGACACTGCCCTTGTTAATGTTTGGGGAACCTCACTCCATCTTTAATGCTCTTGCCAAGTGGTAGAGTGAGATTCTCACTAAGCAGCACAAAGTTCTCAATTAACTGGGATTACAACTAGGAAAAAGTGAGGACAGCAGATGCTGCAGAGACAGAGTTGAAAGGGGTGGCACTGGAAAGCTCAAGAAGCCAGGCAGCATCTGAGCAACAGGAGAGTCAATGTTTCGGGCATAAACTCTTCATCAGAGCTATTCTCCTGCTCCTCGGACGCTGTGCTTTTCCAGCGTCACCCTTTTCGACTAGGATTATTGCTGGTTCAACACCTCATTAATGAACAACTTCATTATTAAGAATTCTCAACTTGGAGTTGGAGTGGGTACCTGGTAACCTCAGCTCGCTACTGGCTGTGAGCAGTTTCCGTATTGATTGGCACCAAACATTATCTCAACGTCTGATCCACAAGCACCAGCAACGTACACCCCTCATCAACAAACGTCCAATACTTACCATCATGAATCCCCTCCAAACACTTGTAGGATGCAAAGGAAGCACCGACCAATATTGCAGGCCCATTGGCAACTGGCATTGGAAGGCTGCTGCAAGGACACTTTACACTCAGGGACAGCTATCCAGCTCACACACTGGACCAGGCTGCATGTCAGGGCTGCTTGCTTGTTCTCTTAAGGACTCACTCCTTTACTGCCTATCTGTATGCTCACAGCATTTTCGCTGTCTATGCCTTGCTATTGTTATCCCTTACCTTGTCGTGTTGTGCCATGCCTGTTAGCATTTGGCTCTGGCTGAAGAGCCAATGTGCTCTCAGCATTGCTGCTATGATGTGCTGTTTTGTGCAGACACACAGGTTGCTTTGTGCTTGTCCGTCGGAATCTGTCCAGGCTGGGGCAATAACATCATGATGTGAGTTATTCAACTAAATGGCATGTCAGAAATTGGGTATGGTCTAGTCCCTAGTCCAGTCAAGTGGAGGCTGGTGTCAGTCAGGGAGTCTCAGTACTCACAGTCGGGGGCACAGTCCATACACAGTCCAAGGGTCAGTCAGCAGCTTGGGTGGCTCACATTCAGCAGATTTGTCCGACTGCAGTCCAGGGATTTGGTAATGGTCAATACCTCATCAGTCAGGGAGCTGCAAAGACAGCAGTCAGAGTCTGATCAGTCATGTCTTGGAGCTGCTTTTCAAGGTTATTTGGAGGTCTGGGGCAAATACGGTCCTGTGGGGGTTCGTCTGTGGATTGTTAAGGAAGGTGCTGTGGGGGTCCGTCTGTGGATTGTTAAGGAGGGTGCTGTAGGGGAAATGGCAGAGTCAGGGTTAGGTGAGGGTGTGAAGATGCAAAGGCATTTATGCAGATGGTAACAAGAATATGATGGGGCAATCTCAAGGTGTATGCAGGATTTGCAGAGCAGCCTCACAGGCATGGTAGGCTATGAGCAGGAGGGGCTGGGGTTTGTAGGAACCATCATAGACGGAGCATGGAGCAGCAGGGTGGCTATCATTTTGGGACTTGGAGATGGGTGGAGGAGGGAGCAATTGGAGGCAAAGTTCAATGTCATGCGTTTCTATATTGGGGGTTAGATAGAAATGGGTTGTTTTGGTAGAACAAGGTAAAAAGGGAGAGAGAGTATCTGGGGTTGATGGGTATCTGGCAACCAGGCAGATCCCAGTGCTTATGGTGCTCAGCATTCTCTACCATCACTTGCTGTTCTCTTGTTGTGAAATGTAACAGAGAAGTGACTGGGACTGCATCCAGGATGGTCAGAGTCTGTGTCAATTTGATGGGCAAAAGCACAGGATCCACATCTGCTCGGCATTAAAATCTTGAAGGGCTAAACACATGAAGCATGTGTTTGCAAACTCCAGTTACATTTAATTTGCAAACATACCTTTACACAAATGCAAAGTATGCAGAGCGAACATGTTTAGATGACAAAAGATAAATAGCACCATACATCAAGGCTAGGCAAACAAATATCATCATCTCAGTAGTTCAGGAAAGGGCGGCAATAATTTAAAAGGAGGTGAATGCTGGCCCATCAGTGGTGGAATCTCCAAGGATGCTGGGGGGCCAAGGGAACATCTCAGTTATTTCCCAGTTTATGTAGCTGACTTCCATGTTCCCCATCTGGGACGTGACTAATAATGTGGAATACGCAGATTGGCTTCCTGTAAGGAATGTTGCCCCGGCTGCTTGTCTTTCAGGATCTGGCAGCTCCGTGTGACATTGTCATCAGTGGAGCAATACTTGTACAGCAGGAGCTAAAAATTCAAAGCCAGCACCAAAGCATCTGAAACTATTCTGGAGGTTCCCCAATGGAGAAGATTTGCTGCTGACATCTCTCATCCATGCTTTTGTAACTTCCAGACTCGAAAGCCCCAATGCTTTCTCAGCCTCCCATCTTCTGTTCTCCATAAACTTCAACACATCTCCAACAGAATGTGCTCATAAACACAGCAGGTCAGGCAACACCTGTGGAGAGAGAAACAGAGTTAACATTGTGAGCCTGATATGACTCTTTTTCAGAACTGAAACGGGTCGGAAAATGGTGATCTTTATGCTTTTGCCAGGAAGGGAGGAGGAGAGATTGTGAAGAGTGCCGACAGCAAATGGTGGGGAAGGAGAGATAGAAATGTAAAATAGGTGTAAATGGAGATCTGAAAATGAAAAACTAGGTCTGCCATTCTAAGTGGAAAGTCAACAAGACACAAACAAGGTATGGCCTAGTGGAGAGGGGATGTGAGCAAATTGGAAGATCATGTTATGAAAGTTATGGAATTCAACAGTGAGTCCTAAAGGCTGTCAGATGCTGAAGTAGAAAATGAGGTGCTGGTCCTTCAGTTTGCATTATGCTTTATTGGAACACTGTAGCAGGTCAAAGATAGACATGTTAGCATGGGAGTATGGTGGTTTATTGAAATGGCATGTAACTGGAAAGTCAGGATCATATCTATAGACAGAAAGGAGGTAGTCACCAGAAATCAATGACCAAATTGAACAAAGCACGATTAAAATGCTGCTTTGCCTGGAAAGTGTGTTTGGGGCGTTGGACAGTGAGGAAGGAGGAGGTGAATGAGCAAGTGTGTTTGTATGGTGCTATGGACCAGGCCAGACCCCCTCAAAATATTTTAAGAAGGTAGTCTAGACCTCAAGTTTTTCTTATTTTAACGGCAGATGTGGAGTGGATATTCCAGGTGTGATGCAGCTGGTCAAACCACTTGGCTTTAAGCAAAACAGAATTTATTTAAACACTACAGTTGAAACAAAAACAAAAGAAAATGGAATTTAGAATAACAACAATTGGAAAACACAGGGTAAAAACAATGACTGCAGATGCTGAAAACCAAATACTGGATTAGTGGTGCTGGAAGAGCACAGCAGTTCAGGCAGCATCCAATGAGCAGTGAAATCGACGTTTCGGGCTGATGAAGGGCTTTTGCCCGAAACGTCGATTTCGCTGCTCGTTGGATGCTGCCTGAACTGCTGTGCTTTTCCAGCACCACTAATCCAGTAATTGGAAAACACAACCAACCCAATACAGCAACTTAACTAAGGAACTGTTCCAATGCCTGTAACATCCCGTAAACACTTTGGCAAAAAGGCAAATTGAAACACAGATTCTTACAGGCAGGAGGAAACAACATCCAAAGAGATTTCAGAGAGAAAGTCAGGCAGGAATCATTTGCTGAAGCTTGCAACTTTCCTGGACTCTAGCATCTTGAGGCTGCCACAGCTAAACCAAATTAGAAAGAAACCTGAACTGGGAGAACTGGTCACCTCCTTGCCATTGTTAAACTAGGCTCTTCTTAGACTCCTCAGCAACTCTGCCTTTAGAATCCCTCTTAAAAAAACCCCAAGCACAAAATAACCTTGTTAAAGTGATAGCATCATCACAATGGGAAGGTGCTTTGGGGAGTGAGAAAGTGTTAGAAGTGATGCAGGAGTGAACCACGATTTCATGACATAAGCTTCTGTAACTTTAAATGTTCAGTGTGAATGTTAGTTAATGGATGAATAAGTGAATGGACAGGTGACATAACTCCATAAGATGACAGTGGGTGAGGTGTGGAGAGTGCCAAATGGCTAGGGTTGCAGGGGTTAGGTTGGTAGAGTGGAATGTGTGTGAAGTGGATAGAGGACTCACTGATTCAGTAGTCAGGCAGTTAGTCGGTTCAGGTCACGTGATATCTTGTTGGGACTAGCTGAGTGGTTGGTGTACAACATGGTCAGGACGGGTAGACGGGTAGTCAGGTTTGATCGCAGAGATATTCGGGGAATCGGAGGGGTTGATAAGGAGTGAGTCAGTTCGTCTGCATACCTGGGAGTCAGGTCTGTAGTTACCAAGAGTTCAGAGTAAGGTGTTTCTGTCTAAAAGTAACAATCGAGCAATGTAAATTGGAACGATCTAAAGTCTCTGACTTTAGCTCCGACTCGGAGATCCTTTCAGACGGTTCCAGGGAGCAGGGGAATTGTCTATCAGATCTGGGCCATTTATCACATGTTTATGGGCACTAAAGGGAAAGGAGAGAGTCTGTCAAGGCTCATTTCACTTCAACCTCTTGCAGTCAGCAGACAGAAGAGAACCTTAACCTCATCTATGATCTCTCAATACTGGTCACTATTTATGAAGTCAACAGGAAAGGCCAATATTTTTCAAGCTAATGATTGGTACCAAATGAGAGATTGCCTCAAGATTTAAAGCAAAATGCAGAAGCTGATGTCATGTTTTCCAAGCTCAAAGTCAATTTTTACGCTTCTCATTATGTGAAATTAGTTGGATTTATGTGCAATGAATTAACCTTTGTACCTTGATCTTGTTTGATTCTCTCTCTGTTAAGACTGTTGGAACATTTAAAGTAGAAAGTCTGTGCCCACACCCTCATCTGGGACTAAATCCTGGGCTTGGTTTCCCTTGCTTCCCTCACTCTGTCCTGCCCTTTCTACAATGCCTTCATTACAGCAGTGAGATTTAGGAATCCAGTACCTTCTTGTGGGTAAGTGACTCTTAGGGGAGTTTTGGAAAGATGGAGATTGGAGAAAGGGTTCTCTGCTGTCACAATGACAACCTGCTGACATCGTAGCCCTGAATTCTTAGGCCCCTACTTATGCCATTGAGGTTCAAGAATTGTGAGAGCTGATCCCCGTTGGTGCTTCCCCCCCCCTCAACATGATGAAGTGCATTTCATAGAACATACAACATAGAACATAGGAAGTACAGCACAGGAATGGATGCTTCAGCCCAGGAGGTTGTGCTGAACATGACACCAAATTAAACTAATCCCTTCTGCCTGCCCATGACCCTCCATTCTGTGCATATTCATGTGCTTATCATAAGTCCCTTAAATGCCCCTATTCTATCTGCCTCTTTAAGTTGCCTTAGCTTTTAAGATCTTTAGTGGGACTCGGGCCAGGAGTAGACAGGTGGGACTAGTTTAGTTTGGGATAATGGTTGGCTGTTTTGATCGAAGGATCTATTTCCATGCTTTTTGACTCTATGGCTCAAGTTACACCACACCTCCTCCACATGTTTATCTGTCACTTATCAAATCAAATTAGTTCTAAACAGGAGATGGAATTGGCAGCAAAGACAAATGGAACAGAATTAGAGAAGAGTTACAACACAGAAGCAAGCCATTCAGCCCATCATGTCCTTACTAGCTCTGGTTCTTTTGTAACCACCTTAAATCAGAGTCCTCTAGCTCTCAACATCTCCTCTAATAGGATTAGCTTTTCCTATCTATTCTGCTCAGACACTTGTGATCGTGAACACATCTACCAAATCTCCTCTCAACCCTCTCCTCTCTAACTGGAGCAATTTCTTGTCAAATATCTTTTGCACACTCTCTAATGCCTTCACTCCTGCCTTGATTTTCAGAACTGGTGCACAGCCAAAGCTAATGGCTTTGGTTTTCCCAGTTTGTAGCTGAAGAAAATTATCGTTCATTCAAGTCAAGTGATTCTGACAAATATTTGTCAATATCATTGCCGAGGTTAAGCACTGGAGATACATCATTAGCAGCGTCTTCACAAGATCCTCCAGATTCGCTGGTAAAAGAAGAGATTGCAATTGTGGCAAATTCTCCCAAAATAACTTGTTCAGCATCAAGGCAATAATCACTCAATAATCACCAGCCCTCTGGGAAACGAGGGCATGTCTGTTGTGTACCTGACACCGGACTTCTGAAGCAACTGTTTTACTCAGTACCCAACTTCATCAGGACAGTGGAGGATAGAAATTTTAAGTTTGTAATGTGCTGAAAAGTTGTGGAAAGCGGGCAGGAAAGTGTAGTTCACACCAAGATGAGATTAGCCATATTCTTATCATATGACAGAGCAGCAGGAAGGGGCTGAATTGCCTCCTCCTGCTCCTAGTTCTCAGATTCTCATGTTCGTATGTCATAAAGTCATAGAGTCATAGGGATGTACAGTAAGGAAATAGACACCTTGGTCCAACCCATCCACGCTGACCACATATCTCAACCCAATCTAGTCCCACCTGTCAGCACCCATCCCATATCTCTCTAAACCCTTCCTATTTATATACCCATCCAGATGTCTGTTAAATGTTGCAATTGTACCAGCCTCCACCACTTCATCTGGTAGCCCATTCCACACACACACACCACCATCTGTGTGCAAAAGTTACCTCTTATGTCTCTTTTACACCTTTCCCCTCTCACCCTAAACCGATGCCCCCTAGTTCTGGACTCCCCCACCTCAGGGAAAAGACTTTGTCTATTTATCCTATCCATGCTCCTCATAATTTTATAAACCTCTGTTAGAACACCCCTCAGCATCCGACTGTCCAGGGAAAACAGCCCCAGCCTGTTCAGCCTCCCCATATACCTCAAATCCTCCAACCCTGGCAACATCCTTGTAAATTTCTTCTGAACCCTTTCAAGTTTCACAACATCTTTCCGACAGGAAGGAGACCAGAATTGTGTGCAATATTCCAAAAGTGGCCTAACCAATGTCCTGTACAGCCACAACATGACCTGCCAACTCCTGTACTCAATACTCTAACCAATAAAGGAAAGCATATCAAACGCCTTCTTCACTATCCTATCTACCTGCAACTCCATTTTCAAGGAGCTATGAACCTGCACTCCAAGGTCTCTTTGTTCAGCAACACTCCTGCTAAGATTGGCTTGCAGTTTGGGAAAGCAAATCTTAGCAGGATTTATACACATAATGGTAAAGTCCTAGGGCATGTTGCTGAACAACCCTTTAGGGGTTGAAGAGATCAAACATCCCAGTCGATTCATGGGAGCCCTTAACCTGCGATTAACCAAAAGAGAAGAGCTTCATCCTAAAAGTCACTGATCATATCCAGAGACTGTGTTAGGAATGTACTGAGGCAAATTTGAGAAATTGGAGAGCATGTACAAACCTCAAATCAACTCATCCCAATCCTCCATTGCCAACAGCCACCAATGTGACAAATTTTGCAGATCATGTGTCAAATGTATCTGCTATTTCAGAACCTGTCAGACAGAAGTGGAAGCAAGTCAACTTTGATTCCAGAGTTTGTCACATTACAGGTGATCACCATTGCACTACACACACACACAGATATTCCTACACACACACACTCTCACATACACACGGACACAGGTACACACACACCCTTACAGACACACACACTCCCACACTCACACATGCACTCCCTCACAGACTTAAGACGCTCTGCACTCACTATACACACACTTTCTCACACTCACAACCCCCACCCCAGACCGACACATACACACACAGACAGACAAAGACCCACGTGCACACATATATTTTGTGGGGTGAATTTGTACTTGCAGAGTTACATTGCACTTTGCTCAAAAACTGCATACATTCATGTAGAACTCTGAGCACAAAAACTGCATGAATTTATGTAAAACTGTTATCTCACTTTTTAGTTTAGAATCAATCTAAACATCATGGGATAGACAGAGAACACAGGGGGCTAACACCTTCAACATATTGTCTAGCTATCGCCATTGTTAGCAGCTAACCCGAGAATGCAACTTTTAAAAAAAGGTTTTGTGATTTACGCATGAAAGAAGTGAAACTATCACTGTATTCTAACAGATGAAAGGCTTAACAATCAATTTTTCAATGTATAATTTCAGTTACATCACACTGTAAATTTTTGCTATAAATTCTGTGTTACGATTGAGCTCTCCACTATCACCTGATGAAGGAGCGTCGCTCCGAAAGCTAGTGTGCTTCCAATTAAATCTGTTGGACTATAACCTGGTGTTGTGTGATTCCAGAGGACTGCCTCAGATAATGAAGGAGGTGAAGAGAACCAGCAGGGGTTCTGGAACCGATTGTAAGGTGATCCTATATTGACAATATTGCATTCATATAGCACGTGGGATATCATCAGGACATTCCAGAGTGCATTGCAACAATTGAAGTATTTTTGAAGTGTCCTCATTCTCATAATTTAGGAATTTCAGTGCCCAATTAACACACAGCAAACTCCCATAAGGAACAATGTAATGATAAAAGATTATCTGCCTTTGCAAAATTATATTGACTGCAGCTAGTGCTGGATAAATGGAATGCTGTCTTGCTGTCTGAGAGAGCAGATGAATTTTGGACTGGATACCTCACAGCATGCTTTAGGATAGTCTGAGGTTGGGTGCTATAGAAATGTCCTTCCTTTCTTAATTGAAACAAATGTTGGCAACGTCTCATCAGGGTAGAAGCAATCAATATATTTTACTTTCTGATGCATGGTTTGAAGCATAAAGCAAAGCAACTTTAATTAATACTATTTCTCTTGTTTAATGTGTGATTATACATTAATCTACATGGGAGGTTGCAGCTTTATGCTGAAAATTAATCCATGGAGAGAAAGTTAAAAAAAACGGCAGAAGAATAAATAGTGGGTGAGTGAGTTTCCCAGGAAACTCACTTTCAATTCTAGTCTCCCTGCTATCGGAAGGATTTGTGAAACTTGAGAGAGTTCAGAAAAGATTTACAAGGATGTTGCCAGGGTTGGAGGGTTTGAGCTATAGGGAAAGGCTGAACAGGCTGGGGCTGTTTTCCCTGGAACGTCGGAGGCTGAGGGGTGAGCTTACAGAGGCTTATAAAGTCATGAGGGGCATGGATAGGATAAATAGACAAGGTCTTTTCCCTGGAGTGGGAGAGTCTGGAACTGGAGGGCATAGGTTTAAGACGGGAAAAATTTAACAGGGACATAAGGGGGCAATGTTTTCATTCTGAGGATGGTGCTTGTATGGAACGAATTGCCAGAGGAAGTGGTGGAGGCTGGTACAATTACAACATATAAAAGGCATCTGGATGGTATATGAATAGGAAGGGTTAAGAGGGATATGTGCCATATGCTGTTAAATAGAACTGACTAATTTTGGATATCGGGTCTGCATGGATAAGTTGGACAGAAGATTCTGTTTCAATGTTGTACATTTCTATGATTTCCTATGAACACACAAACTGATGACGATCTTTTTCAGTGTCAGAGAGTAAGAGCTCAATTAGGCATCTAAGAAAAACTTATCTGCTCTGTATTTGTGGAAAGTTACTGCAGGAGTATTTAAGAATTACAGTTAAATAGTTGGTGCTATGTTAACAGAGTGTTTAGAGTATAGAAGGAGGCCATTCAGTCCATTCTATTTATGCTGAGTCCCTGAATAAACAATGCTTCCAGTGCCTTCCTCACCCCCACCCTCTCCCAGAAGCCTTGCAGATTCTTCCTTTCTAGATAATAATCTAATTCCTCTTTAAATGCCTTGGTTAAACCTACCTCCAACACACGCTCAGGCAATGCATTCCAGATTCTAATCACTCACTTCATGAAAATGTTTTGCTATTGCATCTCTAATTCATTACCTTAAACATGTGCTCTCTCACACTCGATCCATGCACCAACAGGAAGAATTTGTCTTCAGCTACTTTGTCCAGATCTCCGACTGATGCCTTTAATACTAACAACAACGTGAACTCTTCATCAGAAATGTTTGGAGTGATATGGGCCAATTGCAGGCAGGTGGGACTATTTTCTGTTAAATTATTGTTGGCATGGACTGGTTGGACCGAAGGGTCTGTTTCTGTG
This sequence comes from Chiloscyllium punctatum, assembly GCF_047496795.1. NCBI lineage: Eukaryota > Metazoa > Chordata > Chondrichthyes > Orectolobiformes > Hemiscylliidae > Chiloscyllium > Chiloscyllium punctatum. Next base: position 103,743,736 of record NC_092743.1, on the reverse strand, counting down.
CTGTACGGCTCTATGAATCTATGATTCTCTGGCTAACCAGGCTGTAACCTTAAACTGAAATCTGGAGTAGAGTCTCATTGTGCAATGGGTGTTTCCTAGCACCGTCCAACAACTCCAGTAGCCTATTAGGCCTGGGGAATTTAACTTTCTCTTTGACACCATGTTACCAGGTGGAGAGGCAGATTCAGAAGCTAGGCAAAGTGATAAACTCTGATGAAAAAAAAACAAAAGGGATCTTTGGCATGTGAAATTGTAAGAGGGTGGAGGCCAACTGTCCAGGTAGAAGCAGGCTGCCAGGAGGAGAATACAATGCCAACAGATGAGAATTCAGGATCTTTCCAACAGCGTAGCAGAGGCTCACGAGCTGTCTCTAAATCACCGTGTTAACAATGTAAAACAAAGAGCAGCCTGGCAACAAACACTCCAGGACATGGGACAAACATCAGTCATGGGCCGTTCCTGGAACACCCGTGTGGGTTAGTCACTCTGATCTGGTCCATCTGAAAACATGCCTGGGCCATGCAGCGAACAAAGAGAGGGGAAGTTCTGAAGAAGACTCCAAACTCCAAACATTAGACTCTAAACATCAACTCTGTTTTTCTCCCTACAGATGCTGCCAGATCTGCTGCATTTCTCCAGTACATTCTGTTTTTATTTAAGATTTCCAGCAACCACAGCATGTTGCCTTTATTAAGGAAAGGGGGAAATTGCCTCATCCCCATCAGATTGGATTCACAACATGCCCATCATTCTGGATAGATGGGATGATGCTGATAACAGCAACAAGCAGTGACTACTGTATCAAACATGTCCAGCCATCCTTCCTAGTCATCAGTGCAGAGGGAGATGCTGCATATGTTCAACAGTCTCTTCTTTTATTGGGGGCTATTGAGTTTCTGACTGGATAAACTAGACTTCCCCTTTAATTGAGAGGTATTGCATTAACTCCTTGGTAGGTTCAAGCATTAATTGAAGCTGTCCATTGTGCCCAGCTACTTGAAAAGATCAACAGCTCCTGCTCACTGAACTATAACATACAGCACTTTAGTGTAAAGAAAACAGCCCTAAAGATCTTTCACTTGAGACAATACAACAGTTCTGTTGTATCTTGGCAAGAGATTAGAACATGTCAGCCTATGGTATATCTGAGGGTTAATTACAAGATGTGTTATCTATAAGTGAATTGCAATTCCCCTCAATCCATCACCCTGACATTCTGTTTGTTATCCTGCTATTCACAAGTTCAGAAATAAAGCTGATAGCAAAGGCTGTGACTCTTTGATGTGCCTGTGAGCTTGTTTGTTTCCGGTCTATATATCAAGATGTGACAAACTACAGCCCCCCACTCCACCCCATTGATTGTCATTTGGAAAGTGAGCACTCAAAGTTTAAAACCCAATCTGAGAATTAAGTGTGGAAGAATGTTGAGGTCTCACCTGCACTGGAATCAATCTTAAAAATCACACAACACCAGGTTATAGTCCAGTAGGTTTATTTGGAAGCATTAGCTTTCGAAGCACTGCTTCTTAACAACCACCTGATGTAGGACCAGCGTTTCGAAAGCTAGTGATTCCAAATAAACCTGCTGGACTATAACCTGGTGTTGTGTGATTTGTCCATCCCAGTCCAACACCAGCTCCTCCAAATCATGGAATCCATCTGCAAAGGTAAAGCATGAATCATAATCTCCAAACCTGTTTCCAGGAGCTTTCAAATTTAATTCCCCCTACCCAGTTGTTGATTTAATTGCTCCAGGTGGGATCTTGCTGTGTGTTGTGGTTCCCTGTGACCTGAAGTGTTGTCTGTGAGAAACTTTGGGATACCCTGTGGTCATGAAAGATGCATTACCACTAGTAATGCTAGTCCTTCCTCCTTGTCTATCAGCAACCCTGTGTGTAAGTCATTTGCAGGGTAAACAAACATTCAACACTTTCAATCTGTCTGAGAGAAGCAAAGAAAATGACCCAGCAAAAAGAGAAGCTTATCTTAGTAAATGTTGCTTGAAAACTTCTTCCAGCTCAGTAACAATCCACAAACAGCTTTAAGAAAAGCTATTTTTGTGCTTTATCAAGTTTTAGCAAATCACTAACACTAGCCTTAATTTTTTTCAAAGAACAGCCGACTGAACTTGCATTCAGTCTCCAGTCCCTCCCTATAACTGAATGACCTCACAAGCAATGCTGCTAAGAAAATGTTGCTCATGCATCACTGTCATGGTTAACTGCTCAATGTGCCCCAGTTGAATCTTCCTAATAACTGAATGACTGGTTCCCTACAGTCTTCAGGCTCCCTGACTGAGAAACCGATCAAAATCTGACCAGGCTCAATTTAGCACTTTGTTGCCAAGTTGCAGTAACAAGGGTGTGACAACAATTTAATAACCCTACAGCCACAGAGGAACTACAATTTCTTGCAATGTTACTAAATGGCCCTATTACTAAATGGCCATATTATTAGTGTGGTTACAAAACCTGTCATGGGATAACAGGAAGGTCAACAGCATTGTTATGTGGCTGTTAAATGTGATACCATTGTCACTTGTGCAGTAATGGCATTGCATTGTAATTGCATTGCTTGTTCATGTCCATTTCAAGTGAAGCATTATAAAGTCTGATTGCCCTGGTAATGTTCTATTGTTTCCCCAGACATTCTGACATCTCCAATGGGCAAATCAACTGATTCTGTCTGGAATATAGATGAACCGGTGATAAAACTAAGTATAAATGTTAGAGAAAGATTTTAAATAGTTTACAACAATTGGTGTAAATAAAGTGTGCATCATTGAAAGGGTTACAAATGCTTGACTTTGTGTTTATGGGGCACATTGATTTGACTTCTCTAATATGTATAGTGTCAGCAATGGTTATATTCTTCTCACTGTTTGTTTTTATTTTATTTATAAAATTAGTAAAAGTAAGTTCTAAATCATTCCAAATTTGATATTACAAGATTCAAGTTGTCTCCATAATACAGCATGTTCCACATTGAGATACCTCAATAGAATTTCATAACTTGTGACATTTACTATCCCCATTCTATGTCAAAATTAAAAATCACACAACACCAGGTTTATTTGGAAGCACTAGCTTTCGGAGCGCCACTCATTCATCAGGTGGTTGTGGGGGTTAAGATCACACTCACAGAATTTATAAACCAAAGGAGTTCAGTGTCATGGAGATGTGATACAGTAAACAATCTTAAATTAAAACTTGCATCTTTTATAATGGGATATGCTGGTTTCTGTTTTTTGACATGGTATAAGGTTGGGAGATATGCTCCAGATGGTGTGCAGGGGAAGGACGAGACATAAATGATACATGAAGATGGAGCCCAGCGAGACAGAACAACAGTTGGGCAGAAACAGGAATGGGTAATGTTAGCCAGGCTGATCTTTCATTAATTTTTTAAAGGGCTGGTCACTCTGGCTATGCCCAGTATCCTGGTCAATAATTATCTGACTATTGCGCATTGTTGTTTGGAGAACATTTGTTGTGTGTGAATTAGATCTTATGTCTCATTTTTAATAAAAGTTATTACACGACAAAGATATTTCACTATCTAAGACACTTCAGCACCTTGATACATCCAGTAGGTGTTGTGAGAAATACAAGGCTTTTTTTACATATGGAGGTGTTTTTGTTTGGAGGTTAAAATTAGAAGGGTAGACCCCAAGTTACAGAAAACCACAGCGATCCTGTGTTCTGGAGAAAAATGCTGGTGGTTGCCAGTGTCAACAGAGAACAGGATATAGAAATCATTCTCCCACACCCAGGATCACTCAAGTTACCTGGGCAGTATAGTATTTGCTAGCAAGAAGAGCTAATGATTTACCAAAACATCCAGTTGGCAAATGCACTGTTTGATAAAAAAAACTAAGTTGTAGAATTAACAGCTCCCATGGCCTCTGTCCCGAGACGCTGTGTGCTCACTAACCTACAGTGAGCCCAGTTGAGCAACACCTCAACTTCAGAAGTCTCTTTCTTGTTTTTCAATCCACACCTTCCCTATTTCTGTAACCTCCACGAACAATTCTCCAATTGAGCTTCCTGAGCATCTGTAATTCTCATTAATTCTCGCATGAATTCTCTAATTCTCCATTGTTGCCATGGGTATTTCAGCTCGGCAAAAATGAGGACTGTAGACGCTGGAAACCAGAGTTTAGATCAGAATGGTGCTGGAAAAGCACAGCAGGTCAGGCAACATCCGAGTAGCAGGAAAATTGATGTTTCGGGCAAAAGCCCTTCATCAGGAATTTGTATTTCAGCTGCCTGGGCCCTAAGCTCTGGAATTATTTACCTAAACTTCACCAGCTTTTTACTTCTCTCCTCCTTTAAGATATTTCTTAAAACCACACTACTTTATGAAGCTTTTGGTCACCTTACTTACTGGACAGTGGGGCCACATATTTGTCTGATACTCCCAGAATGCTTTTATTATGTTAAAAGCATTATATAAGTAAAGTTGTTCCTTTCTGCAACATGTTATTTAAACATCAACTTTCATTTATATAGAGCCTTTAAGAAAGTAAAATATCTCAGGAAGCATGAAAAATTAGGAGAGAGGCGATAAGCTTGAGGGAGACAATTTCAGAGTTTTGATTACAAGCAGCTCAAGGTCATCAACGCTGGAGCAATTAAAATTTCAACAAGGTGCAAGAAACAGGAATTAGAATATTACATATATCGCAGAGGATTGTGGGACTGCAAAAGGTTAAGAGTTAGAGAGGGCTGAGGCTTCCAGGTTCTTGGTTCAAACATGGACAAAAGAGCTGAAAGAGGTGAGAGTTACTACCCTTGACTAATATGGCATTAGGAAGCCCTAGCAAAACTGAAATCAATGGGAATCTGGGAGAAGACTCTCCCTGATTGGAGCCATCGCTGGCACATAGGAAGATGGTTGTGACTGTTGGAGGCCAGTCATCTCTGCTCCAGGACATCTCCTGAAGAAGGGCTTATGCCCGAAACGTCGATTCTCCTGCTCCTTGGATGCTGCCTGACCTGCTGCGCTTTTCCAACAACACATTTTTCAGCTCTGATCTCCAGCATCTGCAGTCCTCACTTTTTCCAGAACATCTCTGCCAGAATTTCTCAGAGTAATGCCCTCAGCCCAACCATCTTTAGCTGTTTCATCATAGAGTCATAGAGATGTACAGCACAGAAACAGACCCTTTGGTCCAACCTGTCCATACCGCACAGATATCCCAACCCAATCCAGTCCCAACTGCCGGCACCCGACTCATATTCCTCCAAACCCTTCCTATTCATATACCCATCCAGATGCCTCTTAAATGTTGCAATTGTACCAACCTCCAACACTTCCCCTGGCAGCTCATTCCATACACATACCACCATCTGTGTGAAAAAGTTGCCCTGTAGATCACTTTTATATCTTGCCCCTCACACCCTAAACCTATATCCCCAAGTTCTGAACTCCCCGATCCCAGGGAAAACTTATCTATTTATCCTATCCATGCCCCTCATAATTTTGTAAACCTCTATAAGATCACCCCTCAGCCTCCGACGCTCCAGGGAAAACAGCCCTAGCCTGTTCAGCCTCTCCATGTAGCTCAAATCCTCCAACCCTGGCAACATCCTTGTAAATCTTTTTTGAACCCTTTCAAGTTTCACAACATCTTCCTGATAGAAAGGAGAATTCCAACATTAGTCTAACCAATGTCCTGTACAGCCGCAACACGACCTCCCAACTCCTGTACTCAATACTCTGACCAATAAAGGAAAGCATACCAAACACCTTTCAAGGAGCTATGAACCTGCACTCCAAGATCTCTTCATTCAACAACACTCCCTAGGACCTTACCATTAAGTGTATAAATCCTGCTACGATTTGCTTTCCCAAAATGTAGCACCTTGCAGTTATCTGAATTAAACTCAATCTGCCACTTCTCTGCCCACTGGCCCATCTGGTCAAGATCCTGTTGTAATCTGAGGTAACCTTCTTCATTGTCCACTACACCTCCAATTTTGGTGTTATTTGAAAACTTACTAACTATACCTCTTATGCTCACATCCAAATCATTTATGTAAATAATGAAAAATAGTGGACCCAGCACCAATCCTTGTGGCACTCCACTGGTCACAGGCCTCAGTCTGAAAAACAGCCCTCCACCACCACCCTTTGTCATCTACTTTGAACCAGTTCTGTATCCAAATGGTTAGTTCTTCCTGTAATCAGTGAGATCTAACCTTGCTCACTAGTCTCCCATGGGGAACCTTGTCGAACGCCTTACTGAAGTCCATATAGATCACGTCTACCACTCTGCCCTCATCAATCCTCTTTATTACTTCTTCAAAAAAACTCAATCATGTTTGTGAGACATGATTTCCCAAGCACAAAGCCATGTTGACTATCCCTAATCAATCCTTGCCTTTCCAAATACATGTACCTCTTGTCCCTCAGGATTCCCGCGACAACTTGCCCACCACCGAGGTCAGGCTCACTGGTCTATAGTTCCCTGGCTTGTCCTTACCACCCTTCTTAAACAGTGGCACCACGTGAGTGAACCTCCAGTCTTCCAGCACCTCACCCATAACTATCGATGAAACAAATATCTCAGCAAGAGGCCTAGCAATCACTCCCTCGTTTCCCACAGAGTTCGAGGGTACACCTGATCAGGTCCTGGGGATTTATCCACCTTCATGCATTTTAAAAAATCCAGCACTTCCTCCTCTGTAATTTGGACAATGACCTTCCATCCATCATAAGGTCAGAAGTGGGGACATTCATTCATGATTGCACAATGTTCAGCATCACTTGTGACTGCTGCAATACTGAGGCAGTCCATGTCCAAATACAGCAAGCATTGCTGGATCAAAAGTCTGGAACTCTCTCTCTAACAACATTTTGGGTCTACCTACACTACATGGATTGAAGTGGTTAAAGAAGGCAGCTGAGTATCATCTTCTCAATGACAACTTGGAACAAGCAATAGCTGATGGCCCGGCCAGTGATGGCCATGTCTCATAAATAAATTTTAAAAATCTCAAAATCAAGGCATTGCTGCATTTTTAACATGTTTCAATGGGATGTATGTGTTGCTGACTGAGGAAACATTTATTGTCCATTCCTGATTACCATTCTTGAACTGTGACCGTCCTTGGAGTGTAGATGTCTCCATAATACTGTTAGAAAGAAAGCTTCAAGAATTTGGCTCAATAACAATAAAGAGATGGCAAGTCAGGAATGGCTTTGAGGTAAATCAGAGATGGTTTCCATACATCGGTTGCTCCTCCCCTTCTAGTGTGCAGTGGTCACAGGTTTGGAAGGTGCTGTCTAATGAGACTTTGTGAGTTACTGCATTGCATCTTGTAGATGGTGCATACAGCTGTCAATGAGTATCAGCCATAGAGAGAGTAAACATTGAAGGTGGTGGATGGGATTTTTATTCACATTGTGGGCTAGGCCACCACTTATTACCTGGCCTAGTTGCCCTTGAGAAAGCGGTGGTGACCTGCCTTCTTGAAATTCTACAGTCCATGTTCTGTAGCTTCTCCACATTACTGTCAGGGAGAAACTTCCAGTGTTGTAATCTAACAATACTAAAGGAACAGTCATATGGTTCTAAGTCAGGATGGAGAGTGGTTTGGAGGCGAACTTAGTGTTCTCATGTATCCTCTGTCCTAGTCTTTCTAGTTGTAAGTGGTTGTGGAATTGAAAAGTCCTGTCTAAAGAGTGTTGGTGAATTTCAGCAGTGCATCTTGTCGATGGTGCGCACTGCTGCTAATGAATATTGGTGGTGGATTACCTGAATGTTTGTGGATATGTGCCAGTCTAGTAGTCTGCTTTGTCCTTGATACTGTTCAGCTTCTTGAACATTGTCGGAGCTGCACTCACCCAGGCAAGTTGGGAAATCTTCATCACAATGCTGACATGTACCTTCTAGATGATGGACAGGGGATATGGGGAGTCAGGAGCCTAGCCTCTGACCTCCTGTTGTAGCCACTGTATTTATATGGTTAGTCCAATTCAGCTTCTGGTAATGGTAACATCAGTGTGTGGATGGTGGGGGATTCAGAGATCGCAATGCCATTGGACACCAAGAAGAGACGGCTAAATTCTCTGTTGCTGGAGTTGGCATTGATCTGGAACATTTGTGGTGTTAAAGTTACTTGTCAATTGTCAGCTCAAGCCAGGATATTGTCCCTGTCTCACTGTATTTGGACATGGACAGCTTCAATATTTGCAGAGTCATGAACGGTACTGATTATTGTACAATCATCAGTGAACATCCTCACTTCTAACCTTATGACTGAGGGAAGTTCATTGATGAAGCAGAGTCGAGTGTGATGCTGGAAAAGCACAGCAGGTCAGGCAGTTTCCGAGGAGCAGGAGAATCGCTGTTTCAGGCATAATCCCTTCATCAGGAATGAGGCTTGTGGGCCGGGGGGCTGAGAGATAAATGGGGAATGTGGTGGGGCTGGGGTGAGTGTAGCTGGTAATGTGATAGGTAGACGAAGGTGCGGGTGGAAGTGATAGGTTGGAGGGGAGGGTGGAGCAGATGGGTGGTAAGGATGGAAGATGGACAGGTAGGACCAGTCAAGGGAGAGGTGCTGAGTTGGAGGCTTGGGATTGGGATAAGTGGGGGAAGGGGAAATGAGGAAACTGGTGAAATCCACTTTGATCCCTTGTGGTTGCACAGTCCCAAGGCAGAAGATGAGGCGTTCTTCCTCCAGGCGTCAGGTGGTAAGGCTTCATTGATGAAGCAGCTTGGAGTTGGTTAAACCTAGGACACTAACCTGAGGGACTCCTGAAGTGGTATCCTGGGATTGAGATGATTGATGTGCAACAAGTAGAACCATCTTCCTTTGTGCTAGATTTTACTCCAACCAGCAGAAAGATTTCCCCGGATTACCACTGACTCCAGTTTGCTGGTCCTCACTGAAGCCACATTCGATCGAATGTTGCCTTGAGGTCCAGGGCAATCACTTCACTTTGTCACTGGAATTGTACTCATTTGCCCAGATTTGGACCAAGGTTGTAATGCATTCAGGAGATGTTTGACCCTGATGGAACCCAAACTGAGCATCAGACACTATAGTATTGTTGAGTAAATTGACTTGATAGCACTATTGATGATCCCTTCTATCACATTACTGATGATTGAGAGTATACTGATGGGGCAGCATTTGGTCAGGACACTGAGTGGGGATCTTATAGAAGTATATGAGATCATGAGCGATGTGGATAGGGTGAATGCACTCAGTCTTTTATCCCCTTTCTAAGTGAGATTCTCAGTGCTGTGGAGCCTCCTGTGAAGGGCTGCTGTACTGTGTCAGTTGGAATTTGCTTGGTTTCATTCCTGCTGCTTCTGGTTGTCAGTTCCATTTGTTTGTTACAGTGGCAGGTATATTGGGTCTCGGTCAATGTATTTATTAATGGAGTCTGTGGATGAGGGCCAAGCTTCTCGTAATTTCTGGCTGTCCCCTGTTTGACTTGTCCTATTATTGTTGTGTTTTCCCAGTCAAATTTGTGGCCCGTGTCATCTGCATGTATGGCTACTAGGAACAGCTGGTCATGGCATTTAGTGGCTAGTTGGTGTTCATGGATGCAGATTGCTAGTTGTCTGCCTGTTTATTCTATATATTGTTTCGTGCAGTCTTTGCATGGAATCGTATATGCCATGTTTGACCTGCACATGATGGGTACTGGATCTTTGGTATCTGGTTCAGATATGTGGATGACACTTTTGGAATAATTAAAAGGAGAGCTCGAGAGCACACACTGGATTATCAACACCATGCTGACAGGGATCAAATTTACGAGAGAGGAGGAAACCAACAACCAACTCCCATTCCTGGATGTGATGTTAGAAAGAACATTGAACAGTAAATGACAACAAAAGTATACAGAAAAAACACACATGGACCAGATCCTCAACTACAACAGCAACCACCCAAACACACACAAGAGAAGCTTCATTAGGACCGTGTGACAACACAGTGCGGCACTCCTGACCTGCAAAGAGAGGAAGAACACCTCTACAGAGTCTTCACCAAGAACGGACAGCCCCGCAACTTCATCCACAGGTGCCTGGCAGACAAACAAATGTGACGAGTTCATGCTATGACCCAACACATTCACCACTCTACCACTCTACCTTGTATGAAAATCCCCTCAGAACTGGCAGCCAGACTACTTCGTCCACTCAGATTCGTGATGGCCCACAAACAGACAGCCACACTCAGACAGAAACTCACCAGAATAAAAGACCCTATACCCATCATGTGCAGGACAAACATGGTCTACAAGATTCCAGCGACTGCATGGAACACTATATAAGACAAACAGGCAACCGGCAATTCGCATTCATGAACACCAACTAGCCACTGAACGCCACAACCAGCTGTCCCTAATAGCTGTACACACAGACAACAAGAACCACAAATTCGACTGGGACAACACAACAATAATAGGAAAAGCCAAACAGAGGACAGTCATGGAATTCCTAGAAGCTTGGCACTCTTCCATGGGCACCTTTAATTAACACATTGACCTAGACCCAATAACCTAACACTGTAATGAACAAACAGAACCAGTAACCAGAAGTAGCAGGAACAAATTCGAATAAATTCCAACCGACACAGTACAGCAGCACGTCACAGGAAGCTCCACAGCACTGAGGATGTCACCTCGACAGGGGACTAGATGTCTGCAAACCAACCTCCCAGCTTGGTGAATATACCCACAACAACTGAGGGTCAGTGTGGACTTGTTGGGCCGAAGGGCCTGTTTCCACACTGTAGGGAATCTAATCTAAAAAACTGCAACCAGCACCCAAGCTACAAATCTTTACACAAACCTTGAAGATAGGTACAATATCTTTGTACATTATGATAACTCTTTGGCACACGTATGATACGATTGAATCTAGCCCTTGTATAATTGTCATGACCTGACTCTGCAGCTTCACTCTGCTATACAGTCAGTGATTATGGATGGATGTGGATTTTACTTTCCCGCCATCTGGTCATTGTCTGGTATAATACTTCAGAATTATCATTTTGTAAGGCATAGAGTTGGTCACAAACAACTTGAATGCGTCACCAACTTGAATAAGAGCCCTTTATCCTGTTCCCACTCCATGAGACAATTCTATATCCATGCCAATATACTACCTCCAACACCATGGGCTCTTATCTTATGAGTTAACCTTTTGTGAGGTATCTTGTTGAATGCTTTCCAAGGGTTCAAAATGCAACACACCTACTGGTTGAAAGATCCTCAAAAAACTTTTAATATATAATTGGTTTTGTAGAATTCAGTCATGGGAGATGGGCATCACTGGTTGGAGCAACATTTATTGCCTGTTCCACAGTGCCCTAGAGAAGGTAGTGGTTAGCTGCCTTCTTGAACCACTGCACTTCGCTGATGTAGATAGTATCTGAACGTTGTTAGGGAGCTATCCCAGGATTTTGACAAAGTGACAGTGAAGGAATTATGATGGTATTTCAAAGTCAGCATGGTGAGTAGAGGAGACTTTGCAAGTAGTGGTGTTTCCATGTAGCTGCTACTATTGATTTTCTAGATGGAAATGATCATGGGTTTGAAAGGTCTATCTGAAGATCAAAGCTAATAGATGGATTTATGTGCCAATCTCCTACATTTTCTGTGTCCATATGACCTATGTGTGTATGTTCAAACTTATCTTGACGTTTGAAAACTATATGCCTAGAGAATACAAATTCATCCCTGAATGACCAGAAAGATTGTGGCTGTCCGTAGACTTGTTGCAAGTGGTCAGACCATCTTTGAACAATTTTTAACCAACCTGTTCAGGAATGTTATAACACACTTCTGGAGCAGGTGGGATTCGAACCTGAGCCTCCTGGCTCAGAGATAGGGAAACTACCAATGTATCACGGGAGCCCTGGACACTCGGTGATGATGATCTTTTTGAGCTGTTGCTGGTGGGCATCAGCAAACTTTGCTGAGTGAATCTGCATCGCTCAGCTATGACCAAAATAACTGTGAGTGATGTGGGGACTAACTTGGATTCAATAATATCCACATTTAGTGGGGTTGGGAAGTCAGAAAGGAGCATCAGGAATAGTTATCTGTGAGCCTGGCTTGCATCGTGCTGTTGAATTACATCCTTGAATCTTCATAAATAGATGTCGTATCCATGAACATGCACTGTGAGAGGTTTTAGAAAGATAATTTCCAATGGTTTGAGATCAGTGTGAACGATGCAAGCTGACTGCGTAGATACGGGTGGAACATTTGTATTCTGAAAACAAAAGTGGAAGTTTCCCTTTCTATGTTGCAGTAATTTGCCTGAGCTATAAGTACTCTGGAACTGAATATAATAGGCTTTTATCCTGTAATAGATAAACACTGAAACTTTTCTAGAATGCATCCACTTCCAACACAGTAAATTTGAAGAGATCATAATATCGAAGAATTTACTTACTGGTCAACAATACTTAAGATATTGAAAAAGACATTGGTGATTTTCAGGTCTCTTGTATGATGTATCTTTCTGGAGCAAATCTCAAAGAGGAGATACTTTAGCTGCAAAATTCAGGACTTGAAAAACTGAAGAAACCATGATATCTTTGTAAGTCACCTTCATCTTGTTTTGTAAGTATCTTCTTTATGTCTCCTACTCCAGTGGGACCAGGTCCCTTTTGAAGACTGGATGAACCTGGAGAGGGTGATTTAGCTCATATTGATTTGACATATTTTTTATTGTAAATGCGACGATGCTTTCTTGCAGCTGCCATGAGCTGATGGAGATATGTGTTGTGTTCATGTTTAGTTTTCCTTAGAACTTCAATGTCATCTGCAAGCACAGAGTCAAATTGGTAAATTTGCAATGATCTGATCCACACATTTTCAGAAGTTATCCTGGCTAATGGATGTCCAAAGGGTAATCTAAGAAAACAGTGTCTTCTGAAAGGACTTCCAAAAGTTGCTAGTTCCTGAAACTCTGAGGAAAGATGTGTGGATTAATATCCATTCTTGGAAACAAGCTTTGAAAAATGCTTCACACCAGAAAGCTTGGAATTGAATTCTTCTAGGGTAGGAACCTTGCATGGACATCTCTTCAGTGCAATGTTTAATTAAACTGGATCTAAACATAGTCAACCTTTCTTAAAAACACAAGTAATGAAATTGCAACAATCTGTGCAAAGCCCCAACTTCATTGATGAAGTTATTTCGAACCACAGAATCCAACTCCAAGTTGAGCTTATCCTGAATGTGAACAGTACACTAGTGAGGAACATCAATGATGGGTTGGACATCACTTTTCAGATGTAATACTACATTGCCATGAGGACTGACTCTTAACTGTCTTCTGGGCAATTAGGAATGGGCAATAAATGTTGGCCTTGCCAGTGTCACTCCCATTCTGTGAATGAATAAAATAATTTTAAAACTGTCCCTTTCACCGAAATCATTTTTTTTTACATGAGACAGTCCATATCTTGTACAAGATTTAAATGGCTGGCCTTGTTGATGGCTACCACAACTGTTACAGAGTCAACAACCTGAAGATATTGCTCACTAGTTTCACTTTCTTGAAACATAACTTTCTCCTCTAGCAGTGTATCAATAGTATATTCTTTACATTTGTCCAGAAATGCTTTTGTAATTGATTTAATGGGTGTCGAGGCATTGACCTTTCAGCTAAGTTAAATTTAGTGAAATTATATTCTGTACCTTTGCTGTCTACGTATTAGTCAATATTTTCACTTGGTCATTGTCATATGACATGAAGTCAAGCTTGCATATCCCAAAGTGACTCAGATCATTGTTGGATCTTGAAATAATTAGAAACTTTTGTCCAGATTCTTGCAGTTATCAGTAGAAATACCAAAGGATTTGATCCTTCTTAATCCCTAATTTCCAAAGTCTGAGTGCTTGTCTTTCTTCATCAGTTAACTGTTGATCCATAGAGTAAAGATTAATTCTATTTTGAATAACTGAAATTCTGACAGATTGTCACTGCATTGCCAGTCCATGTTTAGAAGTTTGTTTTTGATCCCTATTGTGTTTTTAAAAATGGCAGTGTGCAATGGCTCTGATTGCAGTATGCTGCTTCTCTTATTTTGTCCCTTCTCTTGTTTCTTTCCTTGTTGTTGCTTTAGAGGTTACTGCTTCCTTTTATTAGCTTTCTTTTAAAGAAAAGGCAGGCACTGCCTCTACGTGGCATTCTCATCTAAAAGGATCAGAGTGATGTCCTGCTTTCCTTCTGTTTTCATGTCATTTCCAAAGATTTCAAAGGTATCAACCAGTGACTGTGAACAGGTAAAGCTTATTAATATGAAAAGTACTTTTTTTGTAATTTTCAAGCTGCATTTCATTTGGGATTTTTTTTTGAGGTGGAACTGTCTTTGGCCTTTTTCAAGATGCTGTTTTTGTTTCAATTAGACACACCATGGCCTGCTTTTTCTCAAGAGACAGATAGTTCCCACAAATGTTCCTCCATTTTGGTTGCCATTCATCAGTACAGTTCTAGACTTCACTCTTTTACCTTAAAGGTGGCGGTACACAGATTTATGATAGACAATTGAATCAAAGGTAGATGTGAATAAAAAAAATCCTCAACACACACATGCTGTTATTGAATGTGGGAGCAGGTTGAGTGACAAATGGACTACTTCTCCTAGCTAGTACGTTTGAATTTTCTTAGTTGTTAAATATGAATTTTCTCCAAACTCAGGCAAATGATGTTAGGAAAAGAAGGTTTCCCAACATCCCAATGCTGTCATCTTTCAATCAATGGTTGCAACTTGCTGTCATGTCTTCCAGTACCCACTGCTGCCACCATAATATAATGTGATTTTGATATGTTGACCCACATAACCTATATCACTGAGAGACAGGATTTATCATTGAAGTTTGTGAAAGTTTATTAACAATTAACTATGCACACTAACATGGTGTCTCAGAATTACATATACAGGCTGGGTTATTGACTTATTGTCATTACCATTGTATTACTTACATAGTTGACTGGCTGACTAACATGCTGACTGTTTGGCTGCTTGCTAACAGACAAGTGATTATTTGCACAGAGAGTAAGATGGCAATCTCTTATGCCAGAGAGTCACATTTTGTGATGTCTTCTAGTTTTCAGTGCCTTTCTGAAATCTGCGCAATAATACAACATGCCGATGGTCCTTTTTGTGTGAGCGTGCTATGCATAAATTGATTGTTATGCTCCCAAGACTATTACACCTCAAAGACGCACATAATGGGTATAACATTCCTGTGCTATGTCCTGGAGTTGTGAAAGGTGCTTCATAAATGCAAGCTCTTTATTATCCGTGTGCACAGTTGAAGTTTATTTTCATTTAAGATTTCTCATGCCAGTCCAAAGTGGTCCTGTCCAGTTTCTTTCACTCCTTCCGTCTCATTTGAAAAGTTAATCTATTTGGTGAATGTCGCCCTTGAAAATAAACATAACTCCATTTCCGAAAACAGCTTTCCAATCTGTCTCGAAATTACATTTCCTTGAAACTGATAGTCCGGCATCAGGTAAACGTGTTCCCAAAGAAAAACATAATATTCCAGGGTCAGCCACTTTTGAAAGTGTCAAAGCAGACAAGCTTTTAAGGCATGAACTGCAAATTGGTAACAGACATAATGAGGCATGAGGTAAGTACAGGAGGTTGCAGAATTTTACAAACTAATCTCATGAGAATGAATGTCAGAGTTTTGTTCATGAAAACAACATTGCTTTTCTCCTGTGAGGAATTATGAGTAACATACTGGGTGACGCAAGGCTTCAATTTATATATAACTTGCTATAAATGTTCTGAATCTCATAATAGGAGCAGCTAGTTGTTGAAGGCGTTATTGGGTTATTATCCCATTTGTTCATCTATTTACGGTATTCACAGTGAAGCGAGCACACTATGGGATTCAAGATTAATGAAGAGAAATTTTGTTTAAGCTGGAACTACCTTTGGAATGCAATAACTTGTCAGCAAATAAAGCAACGACTTGGGAAATACCAGGATCCCGTAAATGGCAAATAATTGAATTAATTAAAAAACCACTCCTCAACCATTTGGACAATTTTATCCTAACCTCTAGGATACAGTACCAGGCAAAGGTTTAATCTTATACCTGCCTAATGAGGCCAATTTTAATCTGTTTTCTCCCAATAAGGGACTTGGTTTGATTTGAATGGTATTTTAAATTTAATTTCAGACATAGAGAATAGAGAAATGTGATCACACTTCCCAAGAGTGAGCACTCACGCAGAAGTAACCTAAATTGTTTGGTCAACTATCTAGAGAAGGATTTGGCAATATGGTGGCTCACTGGATAGAGCTACTGCATCATAATGCCAGGGACGTGGGTTCGATCCTATCCTCTGTCTATGTGGAGTTTGCACATTTCCCTCATATCTGTGTGGGTTTCCTCTGGGTGCACTGGATTCCTCCCACAGTCCAAAGATGTGCAAACTAGGTGGATTGGCTGATTCTGGGTAATCCAAGATGGAGGATGGGAAATATTTCTGGCTGTAACAGACTGCTCCGTTTGAGGTATTTTAGGTGGTTATTTCCCCGAATTCCAGGAGTGGCAATAACTGTTTTATATGCTGTTGCAATCGTTTTGGAACTTTGGAGAAAACAAAGTCGAAATAACAACACTTTTTAAAGGGAGACAGACAAAGGCTGCAAAACATATGGTCTGTAAGGGAGAGAGAAAGAAACCCACACTGCTAACTGACACAGCACTGAACCTGCGCAGTTACTGCCTTTGCTGTTTGAATTCATGTAACACTGGACATCGGAGTGTGTCTAGGAAAACCTAACAAACAGCGAAATTCACAACTGATCTTGGAGGAACCTGTTTGGGAGAGGTCATAGAACAGAAACAGTAAGTAAATAGTTTTAAGTACAGCCTTGCTGTAAGTCTATAATAGCGACTGGAGTGGGTTCTTTCTTGATTATATGCTTTTGTTGGGATCTGTCTGTTGATTAAATTTTAAAAATATAGGCCATAAATATTAAGTTAGCCTTGAGCAGTGATGTACAGAGTAATAAGATGTTGTTATTTTCTGGGTCTATAGATTGGAAGGAGCAAAATGGCCTTTTGTAGAGTGACATGCTCTTCTTGCCAGATGTGGGAGTTTCGGGAGAGTTTATGGGTTACTGAGGATTACATCTGCAATAAATGTCGTTGGTTGCAAATCCTGTCAGATCGAATGGATCGGTTGGAGTGACAGTTAGAAGCAATGAGGAATTTACAAGAGCTAAGGGCTGTAATGGATGGCAGTTATAGGAAGGGAGAAAAGCCACAGATACATTCAGGTAGATGGGTTGACTCCAGAAAAGGTAGGAGAGGCAGGCAGGGAGTAGAGGAATCTTCTTTGGCTATCCCCATTTCAAACAAGTATGCTGTTTTGGAAAATTTAGGGGGTGATGGACTTTCAGGGGAATGGAGCACGAGCAACCAAGTTTCTGGTATCAAGAGAGGCTCTGATGTAATGAGGGATACATCGGGTTCGAAGCGATCGATTCTGTTAGGGGATCCTCTAGTCAGAGGCACAGACAGATGTTTCTGCGGCCAGCAGCGAAAAATCAGAATGGTGTTGTCTCCCTGATGCCAGGATGAAGGATGTGCAGAATGCTCTCAAAGGGGAGAGGGATCAGCAGGAGGTCATTGTACACATTGGAACCAACAACATAGGAAGGGAAAAGGATGAGATTCTCAAGGGAGAATATAGATAGTTAGGCAGGAATTTAAAAAGGAGGTCCTCGAGAGTAGTAATATCTGGATTACTCCCGGCGCTATGAGTCCTAGTGAGGGTAGGAATAGAAGGATAGAGCAGATGAATGCATGGCTGAGGAGCTGATATATGGGAGAAGGATTTGCATTCTTGGATCATTGGAATATCTTCTGGGGTAGAAGTGACCTGTACAAGAAGGATGGAGTGCAACTGAATTGGAAGGGGACAAATATACTGGCAGGGAGATTTGCTAGAGCTGCTTGGGAGGATTTAAACAAGTAAGGTGGGGGGAGCGGTGGGACTCAGGGACATAGTGAGGAAAGAGATCAATCTGAGACTGGTACAGTTGGGAAAAGAAGCAATTCAAACATTCAGGGCAGGTAGGAACAAAGCAAAGAGCAAGGTAGGACTGATACATTAAATTGCACTTATTTCAATGCCAGAGGCCGAACAGAGAAGGCAGATGAACTCAGGGCATGGTTAAGAACATGGGACTGGGATATCATAGTAATTACAGAAACATGGCCTAGGGATGGACAGGACTGGCAGCTTAATGTTCCAGGATACAAATGCTATAGGAAGGATAGAAAGGGAGGCAAGGGAGGAGGGGGAGTGGCATTTTTGATAAGGGATAGCATTACAGCTGTACTGAGGGAGAATATTCCTGGAAATACATCCAGGGAAGTTATTTGGGTGGAACTGAGAAATAAGAAAGGGATGATCACCTTATTGGGGTGGTATTACCAACATCCTAATGCCAGTGAGAAATTGAGAAACAAATTTGTAAGGAGATCTCAGTTACCTGTAAGAATAATAGGGTGATTATGGAAGGGGATTTTAACTTTCCAAACATAGACTGGGACTGCCAAAAAGTTAAGGGTTTAGATGGAGAGGAATTTATTAAGAGAATACAAGAAAATTTTCTGAGTCAGTATGTGGATGTACCGACTAGAGAAGGTGCAAAACTTGACCTACTCTATGGAAATAAGGCAGGGCATGTGACTGAGGTGTCAGTGGGGGAGCACTTTGGGGCCAGTGACCATAATTCTATTAGTTTCAAAATAGTGACAGAAAAGGATAGACCAGATGTAACAGCTGAAGTTTTAATTGGAGAAAGGCTAATTTTGACGGTATTCGGCAAGAACTTTCAAAAGCTGATTGGGGGCAGATGTTTGCAGGTAAAGGGATGGCTGGAAAATGGGAAGCCTTCAGAAATGAGATAACAAAAATCCAGAAAAAGTATATTCCTGTTAGGGTGAAAGGAAAGGCTGGTAGGTATAGGGAATGCTGGATGACTAAAGAAATTGAGGGTTTGTTAAGAAAATATGTCAGGTATAGACAGGATAGATCGAGTGAATCCTTAGAAGAGTATAAAGGCAGTAGGAGTATACTTAAGAGGAATATCAGGAGGGCAAAACGGGGACATGAGATAGCTTTGGCAAATTGGATTAAGGAGAATCCAAAGGGTTTTTATAAATACATTAAGGACAAAAGAGCGACAAGGGAGAGAATAGGGCCCCTCAAAGATCAGCAAGGCAGCCTTTGTGTGGAGCCACAGGAGATGGGGGAGATACTAAACAAGTATTTTGCATCAGTGTTTCTTGTGGAGAAGGACATGGAAGATATAGAATGTAGGGAAATAGATGGTGACATTTTGCAAAATGTCCACACTACAGAGGAGGGAGTACTGGATGTCTTGAAATGCATAAAGGTGGATAAATCCCCAGGACCTGATCAGGTGTACCCTAGAACTCTGTGGAAAGCTAGAGAAGTGATTGCGGGGTCTCTTGCTGAGATATTTGTATCATCGATAGCCACAGGTGAGGTGCCGGAAGACTGAAGCTTGGCTAACGTGGTACCACTGTTTAAGAAAGGTGGTAAGGACAAGCCAGGGAACTATATACCAGTAAGCCTGACGTTGGTGGTGGGCAAGTTGTTGGAGGGAATCCTGAGGGACAGGATTTGCAGGTATTTGGAAAAGCAATGATTCATTAGGGATAGTCGACATGGCTTTGTGCGTGGAAAATCATGTCTCACAAATTTGATTGAGTTTTTTTGAAAAAGTAACAAAGAGGATTGATGAGGACAGAGCAGTGGACATGATCAGTTTAAGTTCAGTAAGGCATTCGAAAAGGTTCCCCATGGGAGACTTGTTAGCAAGGTTAGATCTCATGGATTACAGGGAGAACGAGCCATTTGGATACAGAACTGGCTCGAAGCTCGAAGGGTGGTGGTGGAGAGTTGGTTTTCAGACTGGAGGCCTGTCACCAGTGGAGTGCCACAAGGATTGGGGCTGGTCCACTACTTTTCATCATTTATACAAATGATTTGGATATGAACATAGGAGTTATAGTTAGTAAGTTTGCAGATTACACCAAAATTGGAGGTGTAGTGGACAGCGAAGAAGGTTACCTCAGATTTCAACAGGATCTTGATCAGTTTGGCCAATGGGCTGAGGAGTGGCAGTTGGAGTTTAATTTAGATAAATGTGAGAAGCTGCATTTCGGAAAAGCAAATCAAAGGATTTAAACACTTAATGGTAAGGTCATAGGGAGTGTTGTTGAATGAAGAGACCTTGGAGTGCAGGTTCATAGCTCCTTGAAAATGGAGTCGCAGGTAGATAGGATAGTGAAGAAGGTGTTTGGTATGTTTTCCTTTATTGTTCAGAGTATTGAGTACAGGAGTTGGGAGGTCATGTTGTGGCTGTACAGGACATTGGATCGGCCACTTTTGGAATATTGCGTGCAATTCTAGTCTCCTTCCTATTGGAAAGATGTTGTGAAACTTGAAAGGGTTCAGAAAATACTTACAAAGATGTTGCCAGGGTTGGAGGATTTGAGCTATAGGGAGAGGCTGAATAGGCTGGGGCTGTTTTCCCATGAACATTGAAGACTGAGGGGTGACCTCATAGATGTTTATAAAATCATGAGGGGCATGGATATGATAAATAGACAAAGTCTTTTCACTGGGGTGGGAGAGTCCACAATTAGAGGGCATAAGTTCAGGGTGAGAGGGGAAAGATTTAAAAGGGACCTAAGAAACAACTTTTTCACACAGAGGGTGGTGCACTTATGGAATGAGCTGCCAGAGGAAGTGGTGGATGCTAGTGCAATTGCAACATTTAAAAGGCATCTGGATGGGTGTATGAATAGGAAAGGTTTAGAGGCATAAGGCAACATGCTGGTAAATGGGACTAGATTACTATAGGATATCTGTTTGGCATAGACGAGTTTGACCCAAGGGTCTGTTTCCGTGCTGTACATCCCTATAACTCTGTCTGGAGACTAGGTGGGTTGGCCGTGGGAAAATGCAGGATTGATGGCATAGGGCTGCGTCTGGATGGGATGCTCTTGAGAGGATCAGGGTCGACTTGATGGGCCAGATGGCCTGCTTCCACACAGCAGGGATCCTATGATTTGTACCCACTAAAGTTGACAAAAAGGACTTCAGTTGAACATCACACCTAAAGTACACCTCTGACAAATGCAGCTGTGTGTGTGTGTTAGTCCCTCACAATGAGGATAATGCTTGCTCATGTGTGGAGTCCTATATATAAGGAGCCTGGGGTTATGGCACATGAAGAAACTTCCCCACTCTTACCAATTGCCGTGTGTATCAGAGTATTTGCAGATTGATAGTCTACCTCTTTGACTGAGTTATGACACACCTTCCATGACCACCATGTCCTGAGCTGAGACTTTCACCCTGATCTTTTAGCCCACATTTGAGGACACTATTACAGCGCCACATAACCTCCTTTCCTTGGAACTGGTCTGGAATGTATACCAAGTTCATTACCTAACCCCCATTATTGCTTAACCATATTTAGATTTAAGTCTGTGAAGCAGACGGTGAACTTCTATATACAGCAGCAACATTGTTTTGTTTTGGTCACGAAAGCAATAACTTGCATTCATGTCCCAACTTTGAACCAAAATGACCAAATTGCTTTCGGAGGCATTGGGCAGAATTACACACAGTATATGTTACAAACTTTGACAATAAGCCACACATGGAGATGTACAACATACAGACACTTACCCTTGATGGAGCAAGAATGCACCAATAACCTCCATTCAATTTACACTAGCGCCTTGAACATAGCAAAATGAACACAAATTTCACAAGATCAGTCCTGGACAAAATGTGAAATATTAAGGAAATTTTAGCACAAGCGAACGAACATTTAACTAAAATGCTAGTGTTTTAGGAGCGTCTTATTGGAGGTCAGAGAGACAAAGAGCTTAGCGAGGCAATTCCAAAGCTTAGAGTCCAGGCAGCTAAAGATACAGGCCATTTTGGTGCAGTAATTGGAGGGTGCTTAAGAGGCCAGAATTTGAGGAGTTGTAAGGGTGGAGGAGGTTTCAAGAAAAAAAGGGGCAGTGTAGGTTTACTTTAGGTTCAACACCGATCAAATCTTTCTGGAAAGACTTGCTGAGAACATCCCAATGATCTCAACAGCCTCAACAGACACCAAAAGGCATGGGGATATTATTGCAAACTAAAGCTGTGGTCACCCGATTAGCCAAAGACCTACTCCATCCATCTATTCCACATTTCCGACAATGTCTGGAACTGTTGGGAAGAGAAGGAGCTCAATGCCAGGTTAAATTGCACAAGAGCTGCTTCACTGTCACCCACTGGGACCATCACACCCACATTCACAGACAGAGTCGGCCAGATCTTACTTTGGCAATCGATGAAAATATGTGTTGAGTTCCTGTCTGAAGAAAATATGAATGGGAACCAGGCCATCTGATGTAAGGACATCGTTCTTTTATTTCTTCATGGGATGTGTGCATTACTGGCTAGGCCAGCATTTTTTGCCCATCTGTAATTGCCAAGAGGGCATTTAAGAGTCAATCATATTGCTGTGGGTCTGGAGTTACACATAGGCAAGGCCAGATAAGGACAGTATAATTACTTCACTGAAAGATATTTGTGAACCTAAGAGAGATTATATATGACAATCAAAGGGTAGGTACATGCTCTCCATTAGAGTAGCTTTTCAATCCAAATATTTCATTTTAATCAAATTTCTGCCATGGTGAGATTCGAAGCTGTGGCCTCAGAACATTAGCCTAAGAAACAGTAAGTGGAGATCTTCTTCAGGTTGGTGACCAGAGGGGCTTCACAGGGATCAGTGCTGGGTCCACAACTGTTTACAATACATATTCATTTCATATTGACTTGGAGAAAGGAAGTGGGTGTACTGTAGCCAGATTTGCACACGACACTAAAAAGAGGTGGAAAGGTAGGTTGCAAGAGGGATATGAAGAGTTTACAGAGAGATATTGATTGGTTAAATAAGTGGGAAAAAAGTTGCCAAATGGAATATAATGTAGGAAAATGTGAAGTTCATTTTGAAAGGGAGAACAAAAGAATAGAGTATTATTTAAATGGAGAAAAACTGTAGAAAGTTGCAACACAAAGAACCCTGTACAGAAAACATAGAAAGGTGCAACAGTTTACCAAGAAGGATAATGGAATGTTGAGCCTTATTTTAAGGGGGCTAGAGTATAAGGGTAGGGAAGTCTTACTGTAACTATACATGGTACTGGTGAGATTACACCTGGAGTACTGTGAGCAGTTCCAGTCCCCTTATTTAAGGAAAGATATAATTTCTTTGGAGGCAATTCAAAGAAAGCTTATTCAGATGATCCCTGCAACGGAGGTTTAGACTCTACTGATTGGAGTTTGGGAGAATGAGAAGTGATCTCATTGAAAGGATTCTTTTAAAGGGCTTGACTGGGTAGATGCTGAGAGGATGTTTCACTTCATGGGAAAATCTAGGACCAGAGGGCACAGTCTCAGAATAAAGGGGCCGCCAATTTAAGGTTGAGATGAGAAGGAATTTCTTCTCTCGGAGGATTTTGAGTCTTTGGAATTGCTTGCCACAGAGGTGACAGGGAAGTTTTGTCATAGTGGTATTATCATTGGACTGTTAATCCAGATGTAGTGTTCTGGAAACGTGGGTTCGAATCCTGCCAAGCAGATGATATCAGTTTTTAAAAATCCAGAATTAAGAGTCTAATGATGAACGTGAATCCATTGTTGATTGTTAGGAAAAATGTCATTGAGGGAAGGAAGCTGCCATCCTTTCCTGGGCTGGCAGCAGACCCACAGCAATGTGGCTGACTATCAACTGCCCTCTGGGCAATAAATGCTGTACTGGCCAGTGATGTCCTCATCCCATGAATGAGTAATAAAAAAAGCAAGCTGTGGGGTTGTAGTCCTTGTGTATATTTAAGGATGATAGATTCTTGACCAATAGGGGAATCAAGGGTTATGGGGAAAGAGAAGAATAAGAACATGCAGAATGTTGGAGCAGCCATGATCCTATTGAATGGTGGGGCAGGCTCGTGCAGTGAAATGGTCTACTCCTTTTCCCATGTCTTATGATGTGTTACGAGTTCTGGGTTACCAGACCAGCAACACCTCGCCCAAGAAAGATTTGCAGTTGTAAAGCACCTTGTATGGCTCTCAAAACGATTTACCAATCATAGAGTCATATAGTATAAAAGAGGCCATTTGGCCCATTGAGACTGCCTGACAAGAAAACTACTCTAACTCTACACTAGTCCCACTTTCCAGCACTCAGCCCATAGCATTGAATCTTATGATATTTCAAATGCTCATCCAAGTACTTTTTAAAAGGGTATGAGATTTCCTACCCCAACTGCCCTCTAAGGCAGTGCATTCCAGATTCACACCATTCTCTTGCTGAAAAAGTTTTTCCTCAAATCCCCTCTAAAATGTTTGCATTAAAATATGCTCCCATGCTATTGATCCTTCAATAAAGGGGAACAGCTGCTTTCTATTGACCCTGTCCATACCCCTCAATCTTATACACCTCAATCAAGTCCCTTCTCAGCTTTGTCTGCTCGAAAGAAAACAGTCCCAGATTATCCAACATCTCTTCAGAACTGAAATGCTCCATCCCATGAAACATACCAGTAAATTTCCTCTGCACTCTCTCCAGTGCAAACACATCCTTCCTATAGTCATCCACAATGTTATTTATCATCTCTCATATTTTCTTCAATATCTTTTCTATTTATAATTAATAATGAAACAGTTTTAAATGTAGTTGAAGCGAAGGGTCACTATTGACCAGGAACTTAATTGCACCAACTAATTAATTACCGCAACTACAAGAAGGCTGAGAATTCTGATTGGATCATCTCACCTTCCAACTCCCCAAGGCTTGTACACAATTTACAAAGCACTGCCAGGAGTCTAACAGAATATTCCCCAATTGCTTGGATGAATGTGGCTCCAACAACATTTAAGCCCACATTTCCAACAAGAGTGTCATCAATGTAGGTTACTCATGCTTCCAGACTCACAGAACCTATTTCCTGTCACTTCATTTTTTAGATTAGATTCCCTACAGTGTGGAAACAGGCCCTTTGGCCCAACAAATCCACACCAACCCTCTGAAGAGTAATCCACCTAGAACCATTTCCCCTCTGACTAATGCACCTAACACTATAGCCAATTTAACATGGCCAATTCACCTGACCTGCACATCTTTGGACTGACGAAACCCACGCTGACATGGGGAGAATGTGCAAACTCCACACAGACAGTCGCCCGAGACTAGAATTGAACCTGGGACCCTGGTGCTGTGTGGCAGCAGTGCTAACCACTGAGCAACCATGCTGCCCTTTGCTGGAGACTTTATCCCATTATCCTTCTGGACTCAATATCGAGTTCAGCAACTTTAGCGCTTGAACTTTCCCATGTCCATGCCCCAACCCTCACACAACCAGGCCTTGATATCATGTCATCTGCTATTACACACAATCCATTGTTAGTCATTAACCGTCCCTATTAACAGCTATTTGCTCTTCCAGCTAGGTCATTATCTCCTCCTTTGTCTGTCCAACTGTTCTTCTCTCTCTTTGGACTCTATCCCCACCTATCAGTTACTCCTTACCCTGTCCACCCACTCTATCTTTAACGTATAAAAAAACAACATTTTCCTCTCTACCATCAATTTTGAGGAAAGGTCACTGGACCTGAAACATTAACACAGATCCTTCCTCACAGATGCTGCCAGACCTGCTGAGCTTTTATAGCAATTTCTGTTTTTGTTACAGATTTATAGCATCTGCTGTTCTTTTGGTTTTTCCTTGCTAAGGGTTGTCAATGGCTGTGGGATAGGTACTGATGCTCATCCCGGAATACCATGACAGAATATAATGTGATACCTGGGAACCAATGATAGGTGGCTAGTGGTTGGGTATAGAACTGTCCCCAATTCTCCTTCCTACGCTGGACTAAGCTGGGCTGCTCAGTTGTCTGCGATGGAGGGTGGACCACAAATAAACCTCAGCGAAACAGGATCTTCTTTTAAGTAATAGTAGATATTTTATTACATCTTAGTAACTATATCCAGATTAAATTAACAACCCTCTTAACATAAGGTAGGTGTGATGCATGCATCTCAAGACTGTGCCTCTTTGCTGTCTGTCTAAAAACTTGGACCATTCTTTCACAATGTGTGCGATGCTGCACAGAGTGCAGTGTGATATATATCTGAATGGGCAGAGCTCCAGCTTCCTGATGAAGAGCTTTTGCCCAAAACGTCGACTTTTCTGCTCCCAGGATGCTGTCTGACCTGCTGTGCTTTTCCAGCACTAGTCTCATCTTGACTCAGAGCTCTGGCTTGGCTCCTATTAACCTTTCCGCATCCATTTTCTCAAATAATAAGGGGATTGAGATGTCTTAGAGCCTTTGAAAAGGTTTTCAGAAATGTTATAATCTAGAATGCACTGCCTGGGAGCAGATTCAATAATAACTTTCTGAATGTGGATTAATGCTTGAAAAGGAGTAATTTGTGGGGCTGTGAGCAAAGAACAAAGGAGTGGTACTCATTGGATAGCTCTTCCATAGAGTCATCACAAGCGGAATTGTTCCGTGCTTAATAATTAATGTAACCTGTGTATTGTTACGAGGATGTAATAAACTACCCTCTGTTACTTAAGAGGAGATCCTCTTCTGAGATTTATTTGTGGTCCACCCTCCATTACAGATTACTAAACAGCCATAAAATATAAACATAAACCTCAGAAAAACAAATACTCAGATGTGATTAGCTAAGAATGGAAAGATTGACCACAGCATCAAGGAATATGTCTGGTTTCCTGCGTAAGACCCAAACAACAAACAATTGCATTTATATAATGCCTTTAACACAGGATTTATAGGCGATGTTAGACCAGAAGCAGGTCAATGAAACATCTGAAAATAAGACAGAAATGAGGTAAGTCATCATTAAAAGCTTCTGGAATCTTCAGAAATTCAACATTTGGTTCAGTGAAGTCTAATGAGTGACTATTTGTATGGGAACTGCAAAAGGAGATGATGGTGAACTCAAGAGAAGTCAGGAAGCAGGATTTACATCTTGAACATGAAGCCATGTTAACAGATTTAAAAACATCATGATTCAGGCAAACGGAGGGAGGCAGGGCCCCCGAACAAAAAAGGGTGGTGTAAATGTCACGCAATTGTACAGGGAATGCACCACACACATATGACTGAACAGTTTAAGATATTAAACAGGAAAACTAACGAGACTGCAATGCATGAAGGAAGAAAAGAGGACTTTGACTGTGAAAACACTGTGGGGAGATTTGAGCAACAAATGAGTAACCTTTCACTGGTTGTAAGATCGAGCCCTGAGGGGCTTAAATTTCAACTGAAATTAAACCAGAATTTTTTTTTAACCTTGCTCTTATGAATGAAACCACTGTATGAGTCTGTTCAATATGATAGGCACTAGCATGCGTAACGCTGAAATTGATTTGCCAATTTTTCCCATTAACTATGTCGGCACAGGTCCCTTAATCATATACATGTTTTCTTATGTACACAAAGTGAAGTATAGCATTTCCCTACAGACTGTTCCCCTTCTGAAGGCAGTCACAGGCTGTTGTTGCCTGCAGCCCTCATCAGCTCACTCTTGTAAAGAAAGACTTACATTTATGTAGTGCCCATGGCAACCTTTGGATGTCACAAAGCTATTTACAGTTAATAAAGCAGCTACCAAAACTATGACTTCTTTCACCTGGAAAGACAAGGGCAGCAGTGGCATGGGAACTGACCACTTGCGAGTTGCCATCTGCCACATATCATCCTAACTTGGAAATGTACCGTAATTTCCTCAGTGTCACTGGGCCAAAATCCCATCATTCCCAAATAGCACTTTTGGGTCCACCTGTCCCAAACAGAGTACAGCAGTTCAAGAAGGCAGCTCACCACTACTTTCCATAGTGCAGTTAGGGGTGCTCAATAAATGCTGGCCTGTCCAACGATGCTTGCATCCAAACAGTTAATGAAAACAAAATGTTGATGCAGTGTTTTTCCAAGGGAAACACAGAAGCCATCTGGGGTATTGTTGCATGTGGCAACAACCACAGTGCAAAGATGTACAGGTTAGAAGAACTGACCATGCTAAATTGCCCACAGTGTCCAGGGATGTGTAGGTTAAATGGGTTAGTCATGGGATATGCCAGGCTACAGGAATAGGGTAGTGAGATGGTGTCTGGGTGGGATAGTCTTCAGAGGGCTAGTGTGGACTCAATGGGTTGAATGGGCTGTTTCCACACTGTAGGGATTCCATGATTCTATGACAAAGACCTGCACCATTTCATCCAAACTTTTCATGAATATGAGAAAACATTTTTTAAACACCCTTTCAGGGGATGTAGACGTCGTTAACCAATCCGTAATTGCCCTTACCTGAGTGAGTTGCAAGGTCATTCAGAGGGTGGTTAAGTGAATGCAGAGGGATGCATGGTTGAACTCAGCCTGTTCAGTAGGAATGAGGCTTTTGGGTGAGGGAGGGAAGTTGCAGTCAAGCCTGGTGCTCTTAAAGACTGAAAAAGGTCTGTTTCCAACATTCCTCACAACCAACCTTTGACTCTGAATGGTCAGAACTACTGGTGGCAGCTAAGATTCCTGTAGCATTCAGAAAGTTGAAATGTGGATCAAGGCCACCATAACATCAAGTTGGGTTATGGAGCATGAAGAGACCCCTCTTGTAACTCCTATGGGATAAGTGAGTAAAACCTTTCCTTAGTTATCCAGAAAAATCAGGAGTGGCCCCTCTGCTTCCTACAAGGAACAAATATTCCACACCTTTCTATCCCTGTCTCCATATTTCCACCCACTTTCACCCCAGGCGATCCTCCCACAAACCCTTCCCTGCAATTTACTGAGAAGCACTTGTCCTACAGAGTCTCTGCCTGTTCCTGGAAAGATGTAAGAGATAGGAGCAGGAGAAGGTCACCTTGGTTCCAGGCTTGTCCCAGGCCTTTCCTGTCATTTAATAAGATCTTGCCTGTTCTGACGATGGCCTTAATTCAACTTTCCTGGTGAACAACCACACCCCCCCATACCTATCCTCACCAAGACTTGAATTCTCTTATCAATCAAAAATCTCTCACTTTTCTCCCATTTGACCAGCAGCCTGTAGTTGATCGTAGTGAGATAAAATATCCAATACCTCAAGCTTTGACCTGGGATGGCCTTTTGTCCTCACAAGGGATGGATCTAAATCAGGAGTTGCATGGGGGCTCAGTGGTTAGGATTTCTACATCAAACTGCCAGGATGACTGTCTATGTGGAGTTGGCACATTCTCCCAGTGTCTGTGTGGGTTTCTGCTGGGTGCTCCGGTTTCCTCCCACAGTCCAAAGATGTGGAGACTAGGTGGATTAGCCATGGTAAATGTGATGTTACGAGAATAAGGTAGGGGGCGAGATCTGGCTGGGATGCTGTTCTCTATCTCAGTGCAGCCTCAATGAGCTGAATGGCCTTTTTCTACACTGTAGGTATTCTCTGATTCTAAATCTCCTCCCCAGCCAGGAAACAAGGCTCATGCTTGTCTCTATTTACCTCAGGAATGGTGCAGTCATGGTCACACACTGCAGTTAGAACCACCTTGCTTAAACTTCAGAACCTTTCCATTTCCCTGCTACCAAAGAATGGATAGGCAGGCAGGAGGCTGGAAGAACACAGCGAGCCAGGCAGCAGCAGCAGGTGGAGAAGTCATTGTTTCAGGTGTAGCCCTTCTTCAGGACTGAAGAAGGGTTACACTTGAAATGTTGATTCTCCACTTCCTGATGCTGCCTGGTTTGCTGTGTTTTTCCAGCCTCCTGCCTATCTACTTGTTTTCCAGTATCTGCAGTTTTTTTGCCTCTAAGCAAAGAATGGGTGTATAACATGACAGAAAACCTTGCACTGCAGAAACTATTCATTCAGACCAATGGGTCTATGCTGGTGTTTATGCTCTCATCCCGCTTACATCTCACTCCACACCTTTCTATCCCTGTCTCCCTCTTCTCTGTAAATACCAGCATGGACTTGATAGACTGAATGGCCTCCAACTATGTCATAGTGACACTCTGACTCTGTAGCTAATTTGCGGATGGGGCTTAGACCTACTTCTGCCATGAAACACATCTTCCAATATTTTTAAATGTTTGTCTGTTGAAAGTAAACACCGAGATAATTTGCGAGACTGTATGAGTGCAAAGATGCAATAAAGTGAGTTGCTCGTCAGTGAAGCTTTAGAGGTCAGTTGGGGGCAGGGTAAGGGGTGGTGGGGGTGGGGGGGAGAGGGTGTTGGTTGAAAAAAGTGAAGCTGTCAATTAATGGCTACCACTCTCACCTCTGACTCAGAATGTTGTAGTTTCAAATATAGAAACAAGGAACAAGAATGGACCATTCAGCCCTTCAAAAGCCTGCTCAGCCATTCAATATGATTATGGGCTGATTCTCTATCGTAACACCATATTCCCACTATCTCTCCACATCCCTCAATGCCTTTAAAAATTACCAATCCTTTTCTCATACTCAGAATACGCTCAGTGATCTGAGCTCCACAGGCAAATTTCACAGGCTGACCTCCAGTTCAGCCCCACTTCCAGACATGACAATCAGAGCTGACTTTCCTAATGCAGGACTGAAGGAATGCTGCACTGTGGTGGGTTTCAGATAAGGCATTAAACCGAGACCTTGTCTGCTCTCTCAGATGGAAATAAAAGACCCTATTGGCACTTTTTCAAAGAAAAATGGAAGAGATTTCTCTCAGTTAACAGATTATCCAATGTATTTGTGTGAGATGGCTGTGTGCAAATTGCCTCCTGCATTTTCCATATGACAACAAGTGGCTGAACCTCTTCAGTCGGGAATTGTTTCACAGTCCTGTCAGTTTTAGAACATAGAACATTACAGCACAATACAGCCCTCAATGTTGCACCGACTTATGGAACCAATCTGAAGCCTCTCTATCCTTCACTATTCCATTTTCATCCATACGTTTATCCAATGACCATTTAAATGCCTTTAAAATGGCAAGTCTACTACAGTTGCAGGCAGCACGCCCCTATTTCTCTTTGAGTAATAAACCCTACCTCTGACATATGTCCAATATCTATCACCCTTCAATTTAAAGCTACATCCATTCACCATCCAAGGAAAAGGCTCTCATTGTCCACCCTATCTGATCATGTCTCAATTAAGTCACCTCTCAACCTTCTTTTGTCTAATGAAAATAGCCTCAAGTCCCCAAGCCTTTCCTCATAAGACTTTGCCTCCATACCAGACTACATCCTAGTAAATCACCTATGAATCCTTTCCAAAGCTTCTACATCCTTCCAATAATGTGGTGACCAAAACTGTACACAATACTCCAAGAGCGGCCGCACCAGAGATTTGTACAGCTGCAACATGACCTTGTGGCTCTGAAACTCAATCCTTCTACGAATAAAAGCTAACACACCGTATGCCTTCTTAACAACCCTATCAATCTGGGTGGCAACTTTTAAGGGATCTATGGACATGAACACAGAGATCTCTCTACTCATCTACACTGCTAGGAATCTTACCATTAGCCCAATTACTCTTTATTCCTGTTACACTTTCCAAAGTGAATCAACTCACACTTTTCCATATTAAACTCCATTTGCCACTTCTCAGCCCAGCTCTGCCATTTATCTATGTCCTTTTGTAGCCTGCAACAGCTTTCGGCACTGTCCACAACTCCACCAACCTTAGTGTCATCTGCAAATTTACTAACCCATCCTTCTACACCCTCTTCCAGGTCATTTATAAAAATGACAAACAGCAGTGGACCCAAAACAGATCCTTGTGGTACATCACTAGTAATTGAACTCCAGGATAAATATTTCCCATCAACCACCACCCTCTGTCTGCTTTCAGCTAGCCAATTTCTGATCCAAACCGCTAAATCATCCTCAGTCCCATGCCTCCAGATTTTGTGCATTAGCCTACTGTGGGGAACCTAATCAAATGCCTTGCTGAAATCCATATACACCACATCAACCACTTTACCCTCATCTACCTGTTTGGTCACCTTCTCAAAGAACTCAATAAGGATTGTGAGGCATGACCTACCCTTCACAAAACAGTGTTGACTATCCCTAATCAACTTATTCCTTTCTCGATGCTTATAAATCCTATCTCTTATAACCCTTTCCAACACTTTACCCATAACCAAAGTAAGGCTCACTAGTCTATAATCACCAGGGTTGTCTCTACTCCCCTTTGGAGAGATGCAAAGTGCAAATGCTTTTCTTTGTGGTACTTGGACAAAGCAATTGAATATTATTCCCTGCTTTGTACCATGGAGTACAAATATTTGAAGCCACATTAAAAGGGCTTTTGCCCGAAACGTCGATTTCGAAGCTCCTTGGATGCTGCCTGAACTGCTGTGCTCTTCCAGCACCACTAATCCAGAATCTGGTTTCCAGCATCTGCAGTCATTGTTTTTACCACGTTAAAAATGTGCTGAGTGAGTTTTCTGGTTGAGCAGCCACAGATCCGAAGAGAGGCTGGCATTCCGTTGACTTCCTAGCACGTTCACAGCAGTGCTGATACATCGCATTCCCTGAGCTGAGCTACCTCTTGAGTCATTTGGATCAGTTCCCATCTGCACATGTGAAAAGTCTTCCGAAGGTTCCCAGTGAGATCTACTGGCTCAGAGAACAGCCCTCTGCCTCACAAAGTTGCGAGTTCAAGAATCCAGAGAGTAGCGGTCATAATGCAAGGTGGAACTTTTTGACGCAGTAGTAAGGGACTCCTGCACAATGGTGGTGCTATCTTTTTGATGAGATGTTAAACTAAGGCTTTGTCTGTCTTATCATTTTGGATGCAAAAGGTCCGGCAGCACTATTTGAAAAAGGAGCAGCAGAGTGCTCCTTGGCTGGTATTTATTCCTCAATGAGCATTACTAAAATCACATAATCTGGTCATTATCTCATTGCTATTTGTGGGATTTCATGCAAATTGACCGTGAATAGAAGCTATTCATTCTTCTATGGTTGATGTCAACTGTGAACATCTGCTTCTTAAAATGGGGTTTATGTCAGTGTTGATGAGCAATGAGATTTCCTGATGTCAGTGCAATACTTCGGAAACAATGTTTTTTTCTAATTCTTCCACACCCCACAGCAACATCTCTCATTAGGGTAGTGGCTTATCCTGAGGTAATGTTACATTTTCATGACACCCTGAACTGGTTAATTTTACAATTCTGTTGGCTGGTGATGGTGAAATGTCATATTTCCCAATGTGAAACACCTCCAAGCCCAGGAACCCTGGATGAACCTGCCCTGTTATAACTGCAACAATAATGATTTGCATTTATATGGCACCTCTAACATAATGCGAAGGTGCCGGTGTTGCTTAGGGATGGGCAAAGTAAAAATCACGCAACACTAGCTACCTGATGAAGGAGCAGCACTCCGAAAGCTTGTACTTCCAAATAAACTTGTTGGATTATAACCTGGTGTCTTGTGATGTTTAACCTTTGCCATAACAAAACTTCCCAAGGCACCTTCACAGAAACATGATAAAACAGAAAATGAGGTCAAATTAAATAAGGAGGCTATCAAGGCAGATAACCAGAAGATTCTTTAAAAGAGGTAGGTTTGAAAGAGTGTCTTGTAGGAGGAAAATGTGGAGAATCAGAGATTTGGGAAGAGAATTTGAGAGATTGTGAAATCTTGAAAGTGGCCACACAAGTAGATAGGCTAAAGAAAGTGTGCAGCATGCTTGCTTTTATTAGTTGGGGAATTGAGTACGAGAGTCAAGATGTCATGTTGCAGTTTTATAAGACTTTGGTTAGGTCAAAGAATGTTGTGTTCACTTTTGGTTGCCATGTTACAGGAAGGATGTGGAGGCTTTGGAGAGGGTGAAAACGAGGTTTAACAGGATGCTACCTCAGTTAGAAGGTATGAGCTATAAGGACACACTAGAAAAACCTGGATTGTTTTCTCTGGAGCGGAGGAGGCTGAGGGAAGAATTAGTAGAAGTGTATAAAATAATGAGATGCATAGACAGGGTTCTTGGTCAGAGTCCTTTTCCCTGAGTTGCAATGTCTAAAACTAGGGGTCATGCATTTAAGATGAAGGGGGAAAGTTCAAATGAGATGTGAGGAACAAGTTTTTTACACAGAGTATGGTAGGAGTCTAGATCATGATGTTGGAGGCAGATACAATAGTGGCATTTAAGGGACATTTAGATAAGCACATGAATATGCAAGAAATAGAGGGATATGGACCAAGGGCAGGCAGAAGGGATGAGTTTAATTTGATGTCATGCTCAGCACAACATCATGAGCTGAAGGGCCTGTTCCTGTGCTGTACTGTTCTATGTACTTCATTCTATAACGTCACCTGGGCAACTGAAAGCACGGTCATCAATGTCAGTGCAATTATAATTGGGAATGTTAGGGAATTAAAGGAGTGATATTAGAGGATTGTGGACTTGAAAGAAATAAAGAGGCAGAGAGGGTCAAGTCCTGGGAGGGACATGAATCAAGGATGAAAATGTTGAAATTGAGTTAATGCTTGAGCTATTGCGGATCAGTGAGATATGTGTGAGAGGGGATAATGACTTGGTGCAAGTCACTGAATCATAGAGATGTACAGCATGGAAACCTTCAAACAGATTCATCCATGCCAACCAGATATCCAAAATTAATCCAGTCCAATTTGCCAGTATTTGGCCTGCATCCCTCTCAGAATGGTGTGTTGCTTCCCTGGTGCCAGGATCAAGGATGTCTCAGAGAGGGTGCAGAATGTTCGCAAGGAGGAGAAGGACCAGCAAGGAGGTCATTGTACACATTGGAACCAATGACATAGGAAGGAAAAAGGTTGAGATTGTGAAGGGAGATTACAGAGAGTTGGGCAGGAATTTAAAAAGGAGGCCCTCGAGAGTAGTAATATCTGGATAACTCCCGGTGCTACGAGCTAGTTAGGGCAGGAATAGGAGGATAGAGCAGATGAATGCATGGCTGAGGATCTGGTGTATGGGAGGAGGATTCACATTTTTGGATCTTTGGAATCTGTTCTGGGGTAAAAGTGACCTTTACAAGAAGGATGGATTGCATCTGAATTGAAAATGGAATAATATACTGGCAGGGAGATTTGCTAGAGCTGCTTGGGAGGATTAAACTAGTAAGGTTGGGGGGAGTTGTGGGGGGGCTGGTGGTGTGGGACCCAGGGAAATAGTGAGGAAAAAGATCAATCTGAGATTGCTACAGTTGGGAGAGGGAGTGAGTCAAACAGTCAGGGTAGACAAGGACAAAGCAGAGAGCAAGGCAGGATTCATACATTAAATTGCACTTTTTTCAATGCCAGAGGCCTAACAGAGAAGGTAGATGAACTCAGGGCATGGTTAGGAACTTGAGACTGGGATATCATCGCAATTACAGAAACATGGCTCAGAGGTGGACAGGACTGGCAGCTTAATGTTCCAGGACACAAATGTTATAGGAAGGATAGAAAGGGAGGCAAGAGAAGAGGGGGAGTGGTGTTTTTGATAAAAGACAGTATTACTACTGTACTTAGGGAGAATATTCCTGGAAATACATCCAGGGAAGTTATTTGGGTGGAACTGAGAAATAAGAAAGGGATGATCACATTATTGGGATTGTATTATAGCCCTCTAATAGTAAAAGGGAAATTGAGAAACAGATTTGTAAGGAGATCTCAGTTATCTGTAAGAATAATAGGGTAGTTATGGTAAGAGATTTTAACTTTCCAAACATAGACTGGGACTGCCATAGTGTTAAGAGTTTAGATTAGATTACTTACAGTGTGGAAACAGGCCTTTCGGCCCAACAAGTCCACACCGCCCCGCCGAAGCGTAACCCACCCATACCCCTACATCTACATCTACCCCTTACCTAACACTACGGGCAATTTAGCATGACCAATTCACCTGACCTGCACATCTTTGGAGTGTGGGAGGAAACCGGAGCACCCGGAGGAAACCCACGCAGACACGGGGAGAACGTGCAAACTCCACACAGTCAGTCGCCTAAGGCGGGAATTGAACCCGGGTCTCTGGCGCTGTGAGGCAGCAGTGCTAACCACTGTGCCACTGTGTCGCCCCTGGTGGTTCTGGTAGGGGATTTTAACTTTCCACACATAGACTGGGACTGCCATAGTGTTAATGGTTTAGATGGAGAGAAATTTGTTAAGAGTGTACAAGAAAATTTTCTGATTCAGTATGTGGATGTACCATCTAGAGAGGGTACAAAACATGACCTACTCTTGGGAAATAAGGCAGGGCAGGTGACTGAGGTGTCAGTGGAGGAGCACTTTGGGGCCAGCGACCATAATTCTATTAGAATTAAAATAGTGATGGAAAAGAATAGACCAATGTAACAGCTGAAGTCCTAAATTGGAGGAAGGCTAATTTTGACAGTATTTGGCAAGAACTTTCAAAAACTGATTGGGGGCAGGTATGTACAGGTAAAGGGACAGCTGGAAAATGGGAAGCCTTCAGAAATGAGATAACAAGAGCCCAGAGACAGTATATTGCTGTTAGGGTCGAGAGTGTGGCACTGGATAAGCACAGCAGGTCAGGCAGCATCCAAGAAACAGGAGAATCGACATTTTGGGCATAAGCCCTTCAGCAGGAATGAGGCTTGTGGGCCGAAGGGGGGTGCTGAGAGGTAAATGGGAGAGGTGTGGGGTTGGGAGGGGGGGTGAAGGTAGCTGAGAATGCAATAGATTGTTGAGGGTTGGGAAGAAGGTGATAGATTGGAGAGGAGGGTGGATTGGATAGATGGGAAAGAAAGTGGACAAGTCAAAAGGGTGAGTTGGACACTTGGGACTGGGATAATGTGGGGGAAGGGGAAATGAGGAAGCTGGTGAAATCCACATTAATCCCATCTGGTTGCAGGGTCCCAAGGTGGTAGATGAGGCTTTCTTCCTCCAGGCATCGGATGGATAGGTTTTGGTGATGGAGGAGGCCCAGGACCTGCCAGTCCTTAGTGGAGTGGGAGAGGGAGTTGAAGTGTTCAGCTACGGGGCGTTGGGGTTGGTTTGTGCATGTGTCCCAAAGATGATCTCTGAAATCATCTGCAAGTTGACGTCCTATCTCCCCAAAATAGAGGAGGCCACATTGGATGCAACAGATACAGTAGATGATCTTTGTGGTCACACAGGTAAATTTCTTTTGGATGTGAAAGGGTACTTTGGGGCCTTGGACGGAGGTGAAGGGTGAGGTGTGGGTGCAGGTTTTGTACTTCCTGCGGTGGCAGGGAAAGATGCCAGGAATAGGGTGAGGGCTGGTGGAGGGCATGGATCTGACAAGGGAGTCGCGGAGGGAATGATCTCTCCAGAACGCTGATAGGGGTGGGGAGGGAAATATATCCCTATTGGTGAGGTCTGTTTGTAGGTGACGGAAGTGGCGGAGGATGATGTGATGTATACGGAATTTGGTGGGGTGGCAGGTGAGGACCAGGTGGGCTTCTGTACTTGTTGCAAATGGGGGGGTGGGGTTCAAGGGGGGAGGTGCGGGAAGTGGAGGAGGTGCACTGGAGGGCCTCGTCGACCATGTGGGAGGGGAAATTGTGGTCTTTGATAAAGGAGGCCATCTGGGATTTTCTAAGGTGGAATTGGTCATCCTCGGAACAGATATGATGAAGGAATTGGGAATAAGGGATGGCATTTTTACAGGAGGCAGGATGGGAGAAAGTGCAGTCCAGGTAGCTGTGGGAGTCCGTGGTTTTGTGGTAAATGTTGATGGTTAATCGGTCGCCAGGCCTTCTCCATCACAAACCCTAACCATCCACGCCTGGAGGAAGAACACATCATCTTCTGACTTGGGACCCTGTAACCACATAAGATCAATGTGGATTGCACTAGTTTCCTCATCTCGTCTCCCCCCAACCTTATCCCAGTCCCAACCCTCCAACTCAGCACCTCACTCTTGACCTGTCCATCATCTTTCCCATTTACCTGCTCCACTGTCCTCTCCGACCTATCACCTTCCCCCCCACCTTCATCTTCCAATTGCATTCTCAGCTATCTTCCCCTCAGCCACATCTCTCCCCCCCGTCCCATTTATCTCTCAGCCCTTGGCCCTAAGCCTCATTCTTGATGAAGGACTTATGCCCAAAACGTCGATTCTCCCGCTCCTCAGATACTGCCTGGCCTGCTGTGCTTTTCCAGCACCACACTCTCAACTCTGATCTCCAGCATCTGCAGTCCTCACTTTCTCTTATTCCTGTTAGGGTGAAAGGAAAGGCTAGTAGGTGTAGGGAATGCTGGATGATGCGAGAAATTCAGGGTTTGGTTGAAAAATTAAGGAAGCATATGTCAGGTATAGACAGGAGAGATCAAGTGAACCCTTAGAAGAGTATAAAGGCAGTAGAGTATACTTAAGAGGGAAATCAGGAGGATCTGAGCTAGCTCTGGCAAATAGAGTTAAGGAGAATCCAAATGGTTTTTACAAATACATTAAGGACAAAAGGGTGACTAGGGAGAGAATAGGGCTTCTCAAAGATCAGCAAGGCAGCCTTTGCGTGGAGCCACAGGAGAGGGGGGAGATACTAAATGAGCATTTTGCATAGTGTGAACTGTAGAGAAGGATAGGGAAGGTATAAAATCTGGGGAAATAGATGGTGACATCTTGAAAAATGTCCATATTTCAGAGGAGGAGGTGTTGGACGTCTTGAATACACAAAGGTGGATAAATCCCAGGACCATATCAGGTGTACCCAAGAAGTTGTGGGAAGCTAGAGAAGTGATTGCTGAGCCTCTTGCTGAGATATTTGTATCATCAATAGTCACAGGTGAGGTGCCAGAAGACTGGAAGTTGGTTAACGTGGTTGCCACTTTTTAAGAAAGGTGGTAAGGACAAGCTAGTGATGTTGGTGGTGAGCAAATTGTTGGAGGGAATCCTGTGGGACAAGATTTGTACATATTTGGAAAGGCAAGGACTGATTAGGGAAGGTCAACATGGCTTTGAGTGTGGGAAATCATGTCTCATGAATTTGATTGAGTTTTTTGAAGAAGTAACAAAGAGGATTGATGTGGGCAGAGCAGTGGACGTGATCTATATGGACTTCAGTAACACGTTCGACAAGGTTCCCCATGGGAGACTGGTTAGCAAGGTTAGTTCTCATAGAAT